>NW_026042431.1:0-317018 GCF_023856365.1 Brienomyrus brachyistius | reverse complement strand
CTCCGGTGTTGTAAAAACTTTGGCTGTAGCTTCAGTTTACTTTAAAGTATCAATTATGCCAGAAGCTTGCTAATGGCTACCAAAAGATTCTCGTTGATACTTGTTGTACTTGTGTATGAACTTGTGACCACAACTAAAATGTGTTTTTGTAAAGAAAGCGCCATCTCATGGCAACACCCTGCAAGTGAATAAATGAGCGCGTTCAGACGAGAATTTAGGCACACCCCCAGAAGGAGGGGGGTTACTCCCGTTGGCTGGCTTTTGCCAATGTGGGACATGTTCACCTGTTACCTTACCATTTGACGTCGCTTTCCTGTTATGTTCAAACACATCACAGCCACAGATTTTACGGATTTCATTGTGCAGTACAGCAGACATGCTGAAAAGAGCCCCGTATTTTTACTGCTTCATGGTAACAAATCACCGTTGGGCTAAAGGTGAACCATTTTATTATTTAGTATCCTAAGACACGTAGTTCCAAAATAAGATAGTTATCACAGACTGCAAGATTCAACAAGACCAGCCAAGCCTGTTCTGACTTTCATTCTTCGAGTGCTGAGATATTCTAGGCATCATTTTGCCGTTCTTACCATGGCTGACTGAACCGGGGATGTCTTCCGGAGCAATCCGGACACTGACGGCGTCAATTTGGCAGGAGCCAGTCGATTCTCCGCAGGTAGATGAAGGCAGACATCTTTCGCGTCTTGTCTTTTGCTGGGAAAGTGCAAATCTGAGCTGCTTTGAATGTTTGAATCAAAACTCGAAACGGAATTAGAATTGTTATGATGCGGTTGCTAAGATATGGTGGTCGATTAGTGTCAGCGCGTGGCAAAGTCTTCAAGCACTTTAATCAAATGACCAGACACACGATATATATTGACAAAAGCGCGGAAAGATAATAGAAGCACCGTAAATTTAGAAGACGCGCCTAAAAACAGAAAATGTTATAAATAAAATGTATTGAAGTATTTAAATAGAATTCCTTCCTGGCAGCAAGTAACGCGAGAGCTGCAGACGTGACGTTCCACAGACTCCCAGAATTCACAGCGATCGTTAAGCGACCCATTCAATCAGAATAGAAGGAAATGGCGAGGAGACGTTCTTATCTCACACTGGTTTTTATTTACAACTGAATGTTTAGCACACTTGGAAAATTCTGTAATCCATCTTCAGCCATTTCACTCTTCCACTGTAGCAACGCAAAGTGAAGAATTCTGAACATTGATGGCGGCACATTCGCAGCTGCTCCGAACTCTCCAGTGTTCCTCTGACTGTGTTTTATTGGTTTATTTGCTTCCGGTACCAGTATTTTACGCATCCTTGTTCTTCTTTACTGTTGGTGTATGTTTCTTTGATTTTATATTGTATTTTACTTGTACTTTTTATCCTTAACATGGCGTCGACAGCCTTGCTCCAAAGACATCTCATTGTATTTGCACAGTGACAGTAACGCTATCTTATCTTGCGAGAGGAAGTAGCATAAGGCTGTACTGCTAACGTTAGCATTAGCAAGCCTAGCAGTGTTGGTAGTAAGGCGTTACTATAATCCCACTACTCTTGTCTGTAAGGAGTAATGTAACTAATTGCCATTAAAAAACACGGAAGGTGCTGAAATTTAAATGCACTCTTTACCTTTGTCTTGCGTGAAAATATTAATGGATAAAGGCAGCATGTTCCCTTAATTTCCCGTTTATGATGTAACGCCACCGACCTCACCATGGCGCAATGAATGGGTGGTATTGTAGGTACGCTGATAGATACAATTAGACGGTTGTATTGTCTGGCACTGTCATAGCTGCAACACTGAAATAATATAACTAGCCAGAGAGCACACATGCATTGGCACTATGTCTCCGCGATGCTTGAAAACCCATCAGCAAACATCTCTGTGTTGCAGAAACATCGCCACCGACCATTTGCACCCACCACACGTCGAAACTCCTGGCAGACACATGGTCCAATCCCACCCGTATTAAAAGTACATTTATATGCGGTAATTGATGAGTAGTAATTTCCAGTAACCTGCACAACACTGCTGACTAGTGACGTTGCCGCCGTTGGCTGAATCCGCAGTAGTTATGGTGCTATGATGTTAGATTGTTACAGGGACTGTGATAAATGCAGACCCCTCTATTATGGTTGCGTTAAAAAAAAAAAAAGCAAACATTTGTACTCAGATTTCATTGGCGGTGTGCTTTTTATACCTTGACAAGTTTTCCTGAGATCAGATTAAAAAAATTCCAAAATATAGCAGCATATTGACGTGTATTCTCTGTATCTTAAAACGTGGCGGGTCGTCAGACTCGGATACACAGCTCTATGGTCCACACAGAGGAAACGAAGAACCTGCACTTTGCTAAGTCACGAAGTTATCTTTTGTCATGTGACTACGTTTACGTGCCTTGACGCAATTAAGATGTTTTCATGTGTTTTTAATGGCGCAGTTACAGAGCATAGCCATGTAAACGCATTAATGGGGGAATCTCATTTATAAAGGCTTCGTGTGACCGAAAAAGATGACAAACATTCATACTTACATTTGTAAGGAGATTTTGGGATTTATAAAGAAAAGGGTACGCTGGGAAAAGAACTCCTACGTTCTGCGAACGAGGCTGACGGGGATGCTGTTTCGACAGAATCCTGTAGAGGGCACTGTGCACGCTAAATTGAAGGCTCCAGGAATGTTTTCTGCTTTTCATTTTACTAAGAGAATAATAATGATTCAAATGTTTTTGGTCACACGGCCATTGGCTCTGAAATTAAACTGTCCTTTTAAATAAAACTGTTTACATTTGCAAACTGTATTGTATGCTGTGTTTGAATGTTCCGATATCGTTATTAGATATTTCACTGCATGTTTTTCAACAAAATGCCCTCTGAAATTGGTACTCTGTCACTAAGACGTACTGTACAAACAATGCATTTTCTGCCCAGGGTAAAGGCTTCTTATTCAGTTTCCCTACAGGGATAGCTGGGGTCCGTGGGATGTTTGGAAGTTAGTGTCAGGGCATTCTGGTAGAATGTGACCTTTGGCAACAATGGGCTGGACAGCTCTGTGCTCATCTTGTCTCATCTGGGACTCCCACCATCACTGCCACTGAGCATCTCCTCTACAGGCAAACACTGAAGTGCCACCAAGACCAGCAGGTGGGCTCTGGGATGCAACCACTTCTGAGGCCAGATGAGGGAGCCACTAATGATGGCTTGAAGAGATATCAGTGTTAGCATGTTCCCCTAATTTCCTGTTTATGATGTAACGCCATCCGACCTCACCGTGGCGTGATGAATGTGTGATATTGTAGGTACGCTGACAGATACAATTAGACGGTTGTATTGTCTGGCACTGTCATGGCTGCAACGCTGAAATAATATAACTAGCCAGAGAGCACACATGCATTGGCACTATATCTCCGCGATGCTTGAAAACCCATCAGCAAACATCTCTGTGTTGCAGAAACATCGCCACCGATCATTTGATTCCATATTCCCCCGATGTTGGCGCGATGTTAAAGTGATCAATATGCAACCTTTAGCCCACTCTTATCTTCCTTTATCAGGCTATATATATACATATATATATATATATATACAGGTTAGGTCAAGCTGGGGGAGCATGCGCTGATGCTGCCCTTGCCGCACCCACCACACGTCGAAACTCCTCGCAGACTCATGGCCCAGTCCCACCCTCGTTATAAGTACTTTTATATGCAGTAATTGATAACTAGTAATTTCCAGTAACCTGCACAACGCTGCTGGCTAGTAACGTTGCCACCGTTGGCTGAATCCGCAATAGTTGTGGTGCTATGATGTTAGATTGTTACAGGGACTGTGATAAATGCAAATGCAGACCCCTCTATTATGGTTGCGTTAAAAAGGTAAACATTTTACTCAGATTTCATGCATTTGGTGGTGTGCTTTTTATACCATGACAAGTTTTCCTAAAATCAGATTTAAATAATTGCAGGTTTTTCGATCCTGAACACAGCTATTCCCAAATCAGGAAGTAATGTTCTGAGTCGGGATGCTCTCCACAGCGCCGTAGTAGAAAGTCCAGTGTTGAGACCAGCATTATAAGCGGTGGTCTGGGCGTTCACTGCAGCGCGGATCAATCTGTCAACCCACGGTTCCTGATTGGGGAAGAGTGTGAACCATCAGTGTAAAAATCCATAACATGCAGCTTGATTATGGCAGAGGACATTGTGCCCAAATATTAAGGGAGGGAGTATTTAGAGATGACAATGATTATCTTCCCAGTGATGATTTGTGGCTTATCCGCTCTTTCAGAGTGCCAAGAGTGATTCTGGTAGAACTGAACGATGAATTTGTCGCGGAACATACCGAAAGGAACTGGCAGACAGATCAGGGATATCCCAGCCCATTTTGAGTTCCATTATTCCTCAAGTTGTGCCTGGTTTTAACCAACTGTCAAGATAATATTTTAAGTTTCCCTAGTGTGGATGTAGTTCAACGTATTTAGAATACATGTGTAATTGCTTCTGAGCATTTTCTGATTTGTATTTTAGTGGGCGGGAAAAAAAAATGTCAGAAAATACTTTGAGAGATCTTACTGTATGTGTCTGACGCATTTGAAAGTATTAACAAAAATGTGTAGTTTTATTTATTAGTTTGCTTTCTGTCATTTTAAGGACCTTTATCACTAGGCTTACAGACATTTTAATATAGCCCATCACTGCCTGTGGCAAGATGCAAGTAAGTCACGTGACACACCCTGTTGGGCCCAGCTTGCTCACCGCGAACATTGTTTTCCCATGACTAGTAAACCAAGGGGAGAAGCTGCGTTGGTGCCTGGTGCAAATTGACAAAGTATGCAGGAAAGTACGCTATCAAATATTCCTCACTGAATGTCATTATAGGCGGGAAAAATAAAGCAATTAGCAAGCAGCAGTGCTGTACTCTACAACTTGTGGATTAATTTGCCAGCCTGCTAGTGACATTCTAGTTAACTTCACAGGCATGACCAGGCAGTGGCGTATCGTGGTTTGTCACATATGCAGGATTCATTACAAGTGGAGAAGTCAGCTGTGTTAAAAATCAGCTAAACTGAAATGGAAGGCTTGTAGTATAAGGGAGAAGGTGAAGGAGAATGTCTTTTATGTGTTTTAAGTTGATTAAGTTTACATATGGTAAAGGTTCATTGTCTCTTCAAATGAGTGCTTGCAAATTTAAGGATCTAGGAAATTAGCTTAGTCTACTGTTGCAATAATACACAGCTGCAGACTCTTAATGCCACTCTCTGGCTCCTTCCGGTTGGTGGACGCATGTGCAGAAAACAAAGAAACAACAACTTTTTTGCTGTTTCACAAGCTTTCAAAGTAGAGTTCCATGGCACCTTTAAACTTAAAGGCCTGTATTTGCAGTAGAATGGTCATGCAATTTGGATTTAACACCAAAAAAATGTCCCTGTGCGTGCAGCATTTAATGAATTACCCCTCTATACTTTTTGCACTGCACTTGAGATCTGAAGAGTCCTTTAATTCAATAGCAAGACCACTACAATTCTCTACATGTACATCAGTTTAACCAATCATTATTTAAACTAATCAAATTTTGTGTCAAACTTCACAATATTTTAAATAACCTCACAGACACAAACCATACGCAAAATAATCCATATTTATTTAATAGAAAAACAAGAATAAGAAGTCTTATCTTAACCTATTCTTATCTTATCCTATGTAATCTTATGTCATACTATCTTACTTTAATCTTAACTTATCCTATCTTAGTCTTATCTTATTCTATGTTATCTTACATTATATACAACCTTATCTTAACCTATTCTTAGTCTTATCCTATGTAATCTTATATCATACAATCTTAGGATTAGTTAAGATAAGGTTAAACTACCTTAATCTTATATTATCCTAAGTACTTGTGAGATGTCTCACCTAATTATTTACAGGTTCTATGAAAAACTATTTACATCACACTGATAGCCCATCTCCACAGCCATCTCCAGGACCCCGGGGATGGCACTTAGCTGATCCAGCGCCTCATCATCAAATATCAGCTCAGCTTGGGCACCCTCATTATCACCATATGAGTAGTGATTCTCTGAATTTTGATTCTTCCCCTGCTTGCAGATGTAAACTGCATGTTGAAAATCATTCCAAAACTGATTACACCAGTAATGAGCAAGGCACTTGGCATCATAGGTCATTTTAGAATAGTTGCATAGATAAAAGTTATGCATCTTATTGAATCTTTCCATTTTCTCAAAAACAACAGAAGGGGAAATAAGTAGGGGTGTCGGACCCGTAACCAGCTCAGATGAGGGGGCTGCAGCTTGCGCTGGAACCTGATACAGAGGGGTGGGATGAACTGTGGCTGGAGGTGAAGATGGGTGTGGAGATGGGCTTACAGGTGAGACTACACATGGTGACGGAGGAGGAGAGTCTGTAAAAAAAGATGGGGATGGAGAGGAGGCAAAAGAGGATGGGACTGGTGATGGAAATAAGAAGGAAGTGGAGGAGAAGGCTGGTGAGCAGGGCTCAGGCTCTGACATTGATGGAGTGCGACACAGGATGGTAGCAACCTCGTCGTCACTCTGGGTGAGATCCACACACGGGATCTTGTCACCCACCTGGATTGAATCAAAGGGGTTACTGAAGGTTAGCAGGTTCTGCAAATTTTTTGTAAATGGCCCCTTCTGTTTTTTACACTTCTTTCTACGGCCTGACCGGCCTCCCGCCGTATTTCTACGGCGTCTTCTGCCCTGCTGAGCCCTGCTGGTCGCCAACGGGATGGGAGCAGATCCAGATATGGTTTGGGAGCTGGGTGCCGGTGGCCCAGTGCGGCATTTCTTCTGACGGCCTCCACTGCTGGTACTGGTTCGTCCTTTTGGATTATAAAGATAGGGGACACACATTTAATTAAAGTGAATCCTTATGTCACTCTACAAGAAAAGTACATCACATACATCACAGATATCGCACTTGGCAGTCAGTATTGCACATTGAGAGAAATTCTGCCATCTTATCGGATATAGGAAACACATGCTTGGGAGACTTATGCGCTGGTCTTGAATTGGGCTGCCTGCATTTCAGCAGGGGAACTTGACCTATAAAAACACACCATGTAGTGCACAGATTCCCTGATATGCAGAACAACAGCGAAAAACAACACTGGAAAGGTTCATGTGCACCAAATTTACAGATGTAGCCGCTTGAATTTTCCCCTGTTTCCATGATGGGGCCTTGGCTGGTCCTTGGCTGGTCCATGACAGGTCCCTGCTGGGCCTTGGGTGGCACCTTGGCTATAATGAGATCCCCCACGATGATGTGTGTAAAGTACTTGCAATGATTTATCCATCCACCAGGGAGAGCAGTGATTATGGAAGCAGAAATGACTTACCTGAAATCAGGTATTGTAACTCCACTGCAGAAAATGAAAATCTAAGGAAGTATAATTTTCTTATATTTAGACAAAATTCCAATTTCATTAATAAACTGACTACACTGCAATAGATGGCCTGAGAAATGTAAGAAATTGTTTCTGTTGTGAGGCAAAGATGGCCTAAAACTAGCAAAATGTGTTTTAGTCAGTTTATTGATGAAATTAGAATTTTGTATTTTACTTCACCTTTTGGAGATAAGGCGGACCCAAGATGTGTGCAATACAATAATTACAGGCCTAAACAAAGTAATACGGTTGCTTGTGGAGAATAAAGGTGGACAGAGTGGAAAATGAAAAATAAAAATGCTTATGGTTCTGTACTGTGCTTGAATAAAACGGACGCATTCCTTAGTCTGTTCTGTCTTTCCTTCTGGCTAACAGTCTGAAAGGCTGCTGATGGCTGCACATTCACAGGAGGGCTGGGGGCAGTCACGATGACGTGTGAATCTGTCATAAACTTCTCTGCTTGGCCACAATGAAAAGAGATATGTTTGCAGGGGATCAAGGTGAGGTTGTTTTCTTAACCTAAGAACACTGAACCAACGGTCAAGCATGGTGGTGGTAGTATCATGCTGTTTTGCTGACAGTACTGTACATGAGAACATTGCAGAAAGACAATGGGATAATGAAGTAGCACTAGATAGATAGACTGGGATTTTTTGTCATAGTACCAGACACAAAAAGAGGAACATAAAAGAAACATAGCATAACAAGTATTTACTGTAACCCTATGGAGTCTGAGGCCTCTCACCCACTTTCAAAGTAGTCTGACAGGCCTTGACATTTTACTGTTTTTCTGAATTGCTAAAACACATGTCCTAAAATCTCTCATCTCCTGTAATCAAACCACTAAGCACAAACTCTAAAATTCAAGCTAAACTCACAAAACCTTACGCTTGTCTTGCAAAATCAAACAATCTTCTCAAAACTATATTATCTTTGCTCAAAAGCAAACACTGTTTTCAGACCATGCATCTCGTCAGTTGGGTAAAGGTACACTACTGAACAGTCATAGCACTCTACAGCAAAAAATGAAAACAGTACCAATCAAAACTGTTGTTGACATGTAAATGAGAAACCGTAAGACTATAATAATAGTTTAAAAAAATTATGGTCGTCTACCATATGACTGATAATTAATATGTAACGTTTGCCATACTCAGTACTCCAGAAAAGTGACTGTAAAGAACAACGCCAAAAAGTAAACAAACGAGAGGCATATTACAGTAAAATGTTGTGCAACTGCCAAGCCAGAGTCACAGAAGAATATTCATCCTGCCTCATCGCCATGTCTCAGGGCTGGGTCTAGCGATGCTATCCCTTGTTGAGTGATGCAGAAAGAATCCTCTGTGTGACCCATTTGTACCTTGACTTCAAAATGCAACTCCTATCCTTCTATGGCATGTATTCTATGTTCTAGTCACTCTTTGGCTTCCTCAAATGTTTAGAAATGTGTGTGAATAGTTTTGAGTCATTGTGTTCAAATGACTACTGTGTGCTGGCTGCGCTTAACTTCTGTGGCCTGTGTTTTCTATTTTGCATCAAAGTTCACCATAGCGCAAAATGTGTTTTGATGAATGGGAATGTGTTTTGAGTTTTGCAAAAAGGATGACTGAGATCTGCAAATTGTGTCTAACTAGGTGACCATGGTTTAAAGTTTTGCCAAAGAAGTAACTGATTCAATAAATGACTTTTGGCAATCGGCAGTTTTGTTCCCAAAACGATTTCTAATATTTCAGCAATTCAGAAAAACTGTTAAATATTTCACCTGTCTAAAAAACATTTATCCCAAAGTGCTACGAATGCTTTTATTCAGCACAAACTCAGCACCAATAATCTGTCAACATTTAGAATGTGATTATTCTATATATATTTTTTTTTTTGTTAAAATCTACTTTAAACATACACTTTTCAAAAACTTATTTTCAGTGGTGCTGACAAATTGTAAAAAATCACATTATAAATATTTCTAGCCTAAGCTTGAGTTCTGAAGCTTACAGACATAGGGGATGGCTACACAAAGGTGAATGAGACATTCAGAAAATTGTATGAGGTTTGATTACTAAAGTGTTACAACTTTGAAGTGACTTTGGAGTCACCAGACCTTTGCATACTGTCAATGGCCCATCAGTCTGGACTGTCTGTCACTGCTCTTCACACCAATCAGTTTGGAAAGGCAGTGTGAATTTTACAGGTTTTTTTTTCATTTGCTAAGACAAATACTGCAATACTGAAGTTGCTTTCTCAAAACTCTTCATGCAGTCACCACAACATTTACTTATGTGGGCTAAACTGTTTAGCATTTCACTTTGCTTTCATACAAAATGCAATCAATGACTAAATGCTTCAAAAGCCATGGATTCCTGTCTCACTCACAATATTACATTTTCAGAGGCCAATTTGCACATACCTACATACTGACCCAAAAACTGCTAATAAGACAGTCAAAACTGAAACATGTCATTTTGCTAAATCACTATCAAGACCCTTTCTAAAACAGATTGTAAAAAACACATAATACAAAGAAATTATGTCAGTTGACACAAGATCAAACAATGAATGTTGGATGCCAGGATATTCCTCCAGAGCAATGCCAAGGATGGATCAGGCATGTGGAGATGCTACCCTAGATACTACCCTGTCTTAGCAATTGAAAACAACTGTAAGAAAAGACACAATACTAGCCTTTTTACAGTTTATAACATGCAACGGATTAAACGTCGATGAATAAAATGTGCAATCACATTATTCCAGGAACAATGCAAAACAATAAATGAATATTAGAACAACAAATTGTCACTCCTGATCAGGATGCCAAGCTTCAAAACAGTTCCTGTCTCGTTACTGTATGACATCATAGCGCTGGATTAGTATGTACCGGCATGCTCGCTATCCAAGTACCTAGCCCTGTTTGTCTCTGGTGTTGTAAAAACTTTGGCTGTAGCTTCAGTTTACTTTAAAGTATCAATTATGCCAGAAGCTTGCTAATGGCTACCAAAAGATTCTCGTTGATACTTGTTGTACTTGTGTATGAACTTGTGACCACAACTAAAATGTGTTTTTGTAAAGAAAGCGCCATCTCATGGCAACACCCTGCAAGTGAATAAATGAGCGCGTTCAGACGAGAATTTAGGCACACCCCCAGAAGGAGGGGGGTTACTCCCGTTGGCTGGCTTTTGCTAATGTGGGACATGTTCACCTGTTACCTTACCATTTGACGTCGCTTTCCTGTTATGTTCAAACACATCACAGCCACAGATTTTACGGATTTCATTGTGCAGTACAGCAGACATGCTGAAAAGAGCCCCGTATTTTTACTGCTTCATGGTAACAAATCACCGTTGGGCTAAAGGTGAACCATTTTATTATTTAGTATCCTAAGACACGTAGTTCCAAAATAAGATAGTTATCACAGACTGCAAGATTCAACAAGACCAGCCAAGCCTGTTCTGACTTTCATTCTTCGAGTGCTGAGATATTCTAGGCATCATTTTGCCGTTCTTACCATGGCTGACTGAACCGGGGATGTCTTCCGGAGCAATCCGGACACTGACGGCGTCATTTGGCAGGAGCCAGTCGATTCTCCGCAGGTAGATGAAGGCAGACATCTTTCGCGTCTTGTCTTTTGCTGGGAAAGTGCAAATCTGAGCTGCTTTGAATGTTTGAATCAAAACTCGAAACGGAATTAGAATTGTTATGATGCGGTTGCTAAGATATGGTGGTCGATTAGTGTCAGCGCGTGGCAAAGTCTTCAAGCACTTTAATCAAATGACCAGACACACGATATATATTGACAAAAGCGCGGAAAGATAATAGAAGCACCGTAAATTTAGAAGACACGCCTAAAAACAGAAAATGTTATAAATAAAATGTATTGAAGTATTTAAATAGAATTCCTTCCTGGCAGCAAGTAACGCGAGAGCTGCAGACGTGACGTTCCACAGACTCCCAGAATTCACAGCGATCGTTAAGCGACCCATTCAATCAGAATAGAAGGAAATGGCGAGGAGACGTTCTTATCTCACACTGGTTTTTATTTACAACTGAATGTTTAGCACACTTGGAAAATTCTCTAATCCATCTTCAGCCATTTCACTCTTCCACTGTAGCAACGCAAAGTGAAGAATTCTGAACAATGATGGCGGCACATTCGCAGCTGCTCCGAACTCTCCAGTGTTCCTCTGACTGTGTTTTATTGGTTTATTTGCTTCCGGTACCAGTATTTTACGCATCCTTGTTCTTCTTTACTGTTGGTGTATGTTTCTTTGATTTTATATTGTATTTTACTTGTACTTTTATCCTTAACATGGCGTCGACAGCCTTGCTCCAAAGACATCTCATTGTATTTGCACAGTGACAGTAACGCTATCTTATCTTGCGAGAGGAAGTAGCATAAGGCTGTACTGCTAACGTTAGCATTAGCAAGCCTAGCAGTGTTGGTAGTAAGGCGTTACTATAATCCCACTACTCTTGTCTGTAAGGAGTAATGTAACTAATTGCCATTAAAAAACACGGAAGGTGCTGAAATTTAAATGCACTCTTTACCTTTGTCTTGCGTGAAAATATTAATGGATAAAGGCAGCATGTTCCCTTAATTTCCCGTTTATGATGTAACGCCACCCGACCTCACCATGGCGCAATGAATGGGTGGTATTGTAGGTACGCTGATAGATACAATTAGACGGTTGTATTGTCTGGCACTGTCATAGCTGCAACACTGAAATAATATAACTAGCCAGAGAGCACACATGCATTGGCACTATGTCTCCGCGATGCTTGAAAACCCATCAGCAAACATCTCTGTGTTGCAGAAACATCGCCACCGACCATTTGCACCCACCACACGTCGAAACTCCTGGCAGACACATGGTCCAATCCCACCCGTATTAAAAGTACATTTATATGCGGTAATTGATGAGTAGTAATTTCCAGTAACCTGCACAACACTGCTGACTAGTGACGTTGCCGCCGTTGGCTGAATCCGCAGTAGTTATGGTGCTATGATGTTAGATTGTTACAGGGACTGTGATAAATGCAGACCCCTCTATTATGGTTGCGTTAAAAAAAAAAAAGCAAACATTTGTACTCAGATTTCATGGCGGTGTGCTTTTTATACCTTGACAAGTTTTCCTGAGATCAGATTAAAAAAATTCCAAAATATAGCAGCATATTGACGTGTATTCTCTGTATCTTAAAACGTGGCGGGTCATCAGACTCGGATACACAGCTCTATGGTCCACACAGAGGAAACGAAGAACCTGCACTTTGCTAAGTCACGAAGTTATCTTTTGTCATGTGACTACGTTTACGTGCCTTGACGCAATTAAGATGTTTTCATGTGTTTTTAATGGCGCAGTTACAGAGCATAGCCATGTAAACGCATTAATGGGGGAATCTCATTTATAAAGGCTTCGTGTGACCGAAAAAGATGACAAACATTCATACTTACATTTGTAAGGAGATTTTGGGATTTATAAAGAAAAGGGTACGCTGGGAAAAGAACTCCTACGTTCTGCGAACGAGGCTGACGGGGATGCTGTTTCGACAGAATCCTGTAGAGGGCACTGTGCACGCTAAATTGAAGGCTCCAGGAATGTTTTCTGCTTTTCATTTTACTAAGAGAATAATAATGATTCAAATGTTTTTGGTCACACGGCCATTGGCTCTGAAATTAAACTGTCCTTTTAAATAAAACTGTTTACATTTGCAAACTGTATTGTATGCTGTGTTTGAATGTTCCGATATCGTTATTAGATATTTCACTGCATGTTTTTCAACAAAATGCCCTCTGAAATTGGTACTCTGTCACTAAGACGTACTGTACAAACAATGCATTTTCTGCCCAGGGTAAAGGCTTCTTATTCAGTTTCCCTACAGGGGATAGCTGGGGTCCGTGGGATGTTTGGAAGTTAGTGTCAGGGCATTCTGGTAGAATGTGACCTTTGGCAACAATGGGCTGGACAGCTCTGTGCTCATCTTGTCTCATCTGGGACTCCCACCATCACTGCCACTGAGCATCTCCTCTACAGGCAAACACTGAAGTGCCACCAAGACCAGCAGGTGGCTCTGGGATGCAACCACTTCTGAGGCCAGATGAGGGAGCCACTAATGATGGCTTGAAGAGATATCAGTGTTAGCATGTTCCCCTAATTTCCTGTTTATGATGTAACGCCATCCGACCTCACCGTGGCGTGATGAATGTGTGATATTGTAGGTACGCTGACAGATACAATTAGACGGTTGTATTGTCTGGCACTGTCATGGCTGCAACGCTGAAATAATATAACTAGCCAGAGAGCACACATGCATTGGCACTATATCTCCGCGATGCTTGAAAACCCATCAGCAAATATCTCTGTGTTGCAGAAACATCGCCACCGATCATTTGATTCCATATTCCCCCGATGTTGGCGCGATGTTAAAGTGATCAATATGCAACCTTTAGCCCACTCTTATCTTCCTTTATCAGGCTATATATATACA
The DNA here is from genome assembly GCF_023856365.1 of Brienomyrus brachyistius. Taxonomy (NCBI): domain Eukaryota; kingdom Metazoa; phylum Chordata; class Actinopteri; order Osteoglossiformes; family Mormyridae; genus Brienomyrus; species Brienomyrus brachyistius. The sequence goes on along the minus strand of NW_026042431.1, from coordinate 303,119 downwards.
TATATATATATATATATATATATACAGGTTAGGTCAAGCTGGGGGAGCATGCGCTGATGCTGCCCCTTGCCGCACCCACCACACGTCGAAACTCCTCGCAGACTCATGGCCCAGTCCCACCCTCGTTATAAGTACTTTTATATGCAGTAATTGATAACTAGTAATTTCCAGTAACCTGCACAACGCTGCTGGCTAGTAACGTTGCCACCGTTGGCTGAATCCGCAATAGTTGTGGTGCTATGATGTTAGATTGTTACAGGGACTGTGATAAATGCAAATGCAGACCCCTCTATTATGGTTGCGTTAAAAAGGTAAACATTTTACTCAGATTTCATGCATTTGGTGGTGTGCTTTTTATACCATGACAAGTTTTCCTAAAATCAGATTTAAATAATTGCAGGCTTTTCGATCCTGAACACAGCTATTCCCAAATCAGGAAGTAATGTTCTGAGTCGGGATGCTCTCCACAGCGCCGTAGTAGAAAGTCCAGTGTTGAGACCAGCATTATAAGCGGTGGTCTGGGCGTTCACTGCAGCGCGGATCAATCTGTCAACCCACGGTTCCTGATTGGGGAAGAGTGTGAACCATCAGTGTAAAAATCCATAACATGCAGCTTGATTATGGCAGAGGACATTGTGCCCAAATATTAAGGGAGGGAGTATTTAGAGATGACAATGATTATCTTCCCAGTGATGATTTGTGGCTTATCCGCTCTTTCAGAGTGCCAAGAGTGATTCTGGTAGAACTGAACGATGAATTTGTCGCGGAACATACCGAAAGGAACTGGCAGACAGATCAGGGATATCCCAGCCCATTTTGAGTTCCATTATTCCTCAAGTTGTGCCTGGTTTTAACCAACTGTCAAGATAATATTTTAAGTTTCCCTAGTGTGGATGTAGTTCAACGTATTTAGAATACATGTGTAATTGCTTCTGAGCATTTTCTGATTTGTATTTTAGTGGGCGGGAAAAAAAAATGTCAGAAAATACTTTGAGAGATCTTACTGTATGTGTCTGACGCATTTGAAAGTATTAACAAAAATGTGTAGTTTTATTTATTAGTTTGCTTTCTGTCATTTTAAGGACCTTTATCACTAGGCTTACAGACATTTTAATATAGCCCATCACTGCCTGTGGCAAGATGCAAGTAAGTCACGTGACACACCCTGTTGGGCCCAGCTTGCTCACCGCGAACATTGTTTTCCCATGACTAGTAAACCAAGGGGAGAAGCTGCGTTGGTGCCTGGTGCAAATTGACAAAGTATGCAGGAAAGTACGCTATCAAATATTCCTCACTGAATGTCATTATAGGCGGGAAAAATAAAGCAATTAGCAAGCAGCAGTGCTGTACTCTACAACTTGTGGATTAATTTGCCAGCCTGCTAGTGACATTCTAGTTAACTTCACAGGCATGACCAGGCAGTGGCGTATCGTGGTTTGTCACATATGCAGGATTCATTACAAGTGGAGAAGTCAGCTGTGTTAAAAATCAGCTAAACTGAAATGGAAGGCTTGTAGTATAAGGGAGAAGGTGAAGGAGAATGTCTTTTATGTGTTTTAAGTTGATTAAGTTTACATATGGTAAAGGTTCATTGTCTCTTCAAATGAGTGCTTGCAAATTTAAGGATCTAGGAAATTAGCTTAGTCTACTGTTGCAATAATACACAGCTGCAGACTCTTAATGCCACTCTCTGGCTCCTTCCGGTTGGTGGACGCATGTGCAGAAAACAAAGAAACAACAACTTTTTTGCTGTTTCACAAGCTTTCAAAGTAGAGTTCCATGGCACCTTTAAACTTAAAGGCCTGTATTTGCAGTAGAATGGTCATGCAATTTGGATTTAACACCAAAAAAATGTCCCTGTGCGTGCAGCATTTAATGAATTACCCCTCTATACTTTTTGCACTGCACTTGAGATCTGAAGAGTCCTTTAATTCAATAGCAAGACCACTACAATTCTCTACATGTACATCAGTTTAACCAATCATTATTTAAACTAATCAAATTTTGTGTCAAACTTCACAATATTTTAAATAACCTCACAGACACAAACCATACGCAAAATAATCCATATTTATTTAATAGAAAAACAAGAATAAGAAGTCTTATCTTAACCTATTCTTATCTTATCCTATGTAATCTTATGTCATACTATCTTACTTTAATCTTAACTTATCCTATCTTAGTCTTATCTTATTCTATGTTATCTTACATTATATACAACCTTATCTTAACCTATTCTTAGTCTTATCCTATGTAATCTTATATCATACAATCTTAGGATTAGTTAAGATAAGGTTAAACTACCTTAATCTTATATTATCCTAAGTACTTGTGAGATGTCTCACCTAATTATTTACAGGTTCTATGAAAAACTATTTACATCACACTGATAGCCCATCTCCACAGCCATCTCCAGGACCCCGGGGATGGCACTTAGCTGATCCAGCGCCTCATCATCAAATATCAGCTCAGCTTGGGCACCCTCATTATCACCATATGAGTAGTGATTCTCTGAATTTTGATTCTTCCCCTGCTTGCAGATGTAAACTGCATGTTGAAAATCATTCCAAAACTGATTACACCAGTAATGAGCAAGGCACTTGGCATCATAGGTCATTTTAGAATAGTTGCATAGATAAAAGTTATGCATCTTATTGAATCTTTCCATTTTCTCAAAAACAACAGAAGGGGAAATAAGTAGGGGTGTCGGACCCGTAACCAGCTCAGATGAGGGGGCTGCAGCTTGCGCTGGAACCTGATACAGAGGGGTGGGATGAACTGTGGCTGGAGGTGAAGATGGGTGTGGAGATGGGCTTACAGGTGAGACTACACATGGTGACGGAGGAGGAGAGTCTGTAAAAAAAGATGGGGATGGAGAGGAGGCAAAAGAGGATGGGACTGGTGATGGAAATAAGAAGGAAGTGGAGGAGAAGGCTGGTGAGCAGGGCTCAGGCTCTGACATTGATGGAGTGCGACACAGGATGGTAGCAACCTCGTCGTCACTCTGGGTGAGATCCACACACGGGATCTTGTCACCCACCTGGATTGAATCAAAGGGGTTACTGAAGGTTAGCAGGTTCTGCAAATTTTTTGTAAATGGCCCCTTCTGTTTTTTACACTTCTTTCTACGGCCTGACCGGCCTCCCGCCGTATTTCTACGGCGTCTTCTGCCCTGCTGAGCCCTGCTGGTCGCCAACGGGATGGGAGCAGATCCAGATATGGTTTGGGAGCTGGGTGCCGGTGGCCCAGTGCGGCATTTCTTCTGACGGCCTCCACTGCTGGTACTGGTTCGTCCTTTTGGATTATAAAGATAGGGGACACACATTTAATTAAAGTGAATCCTTATGTCACTCTACAAGAAAAGTACATCACATACATCACAGATATCGCACTTGGCAGTCAGTATTGCACATTGAGAGAAATTCTGCCATCTTATCGGATATAGGAAACACATGCTTGGGAGACTTATGCGCTGGTCTTGAATTGGGCTGCCTGCATTTCAGCAGGGGAACTTGACCTATAAAAACACACCATGTAGTGCACAGATTCCCTGATATGCAGAACAACAGCGAAAAACAACACTGGAAAGGTTCATGTGCACCAAATTTACAGATGTAGCCGCTTGAATTTTCCCCTGTTTCCATGATGGGGCCTTGGCTGGTCCTTGGCTGGTCCATGACAGGTCCCTGCTGGGCCTTGGGTGGCACCTTGGCTATAATGAGATCCCCCACGATGATGTGTGTAAAGTACTTGCAATGATTTATCCATCCACCAGGGAGAGCAGTGATTATGGAAGCAGAAATGACTTACCTGAAATCAGGTATTGTAACTCCACTGCAGAAAATGAAAATCTAAGGAAGTATAATTTTCTTATATTTAGACAAAATTCCAATTTCATTAATAAACTGACTACACTGCAATAGATGGCCTGAGAAATGTAAGAAATTGTTTCTGTTGTGAGGCAAAGATGGCCTAAAACTAGCAAAATGTGTTTTAGTCAGTTTATTGATGAAATTAGAATTTTGTATTTTACTTCACCTTTTGGAGATAAGGCGGACCCAAGATGTGTGCAATACAATAATTACAGGCCTAAACAAAGTAATACGGTTGCTTGTGGAGAATAAAGGTGGACAGAGTGGAAAATGAAAAATAAAAATGCTTATGGTTCTGTACTGTGCTTGAATAAAACGGACGCATTCCTTAGTCTGTTCTGTCTTTCCTTCTGGCTAACAGTCTGAAAGGCTGCTGATGGCTGCACATTCACAGGAGGGCTGGGGGCAGTCACGATGACGTGTGAATCTGTCATAAACTTCTCTGCTTGGCCACAATGAAAAGAGATATGTTTGCAGGGGATCAAGGTGAGGTTGTTTTCTTAACCTAAGAACACTGAACCAACGGTCAAGCATGGTGGTGGTAGTATCATGCTGTTTTGCTGACAGTACTGTACATGAGAACATTGCAGAAAGACAATGGGATAATGAAGTAGCACTAGATAGATAGACTGGGATTTTTTGTCATAGTACCAGACACAAAAAGAGGAACATAAAAGAAACATAGCATAACAAGTATTTACTGTAACCCTATGGAGTCTGAGGCCTCTCACCCACTTTCAAAGTAGTCTGACAGGCCTTGACATTTTACTGTTTTTCTGAATTGCTAAAACACATGTCCTAAAATCTCTCATCTCCTGTAATCAAACCACTAAGCACAAACTCTAAAATTCAAGCTAAACTCACAAAACCTTACGCTTGTCTTGCAAAATCAAACAATCTTCTCAAAACTATATTATCTTTGCTCAAAAGCAAACACTGTTTTCAGACCATGCATCTCGTCAGTTGGGTAAAGGTACACTACTGAACAGTCATAGCACTCTACAGCAAAAAATGAAAACAGTACCAATCAAAACTGTTGTTGACATGTAAATGAGAAACCGTAAGACTATAATAATAGTTTAAAAAAATTATGGTCGTCTACCATATGACTGATAATTAATATGTAACGTTTGCCATACTCAGTACTCCAGAAAAGTGACTGTAAAGAACAACGCCAAAAAGTAAACAAACGAGAGGCATATTACAGTAAAATGTTGTGCAACTGCCAAGCCAGAGTCACAGAAGAATATTCATCCTGCCTCATCGCCATGTCTCAGGGCTGGGTCTAGCGATGCTATCCCTTGTTGAGTGATGCAGAAAGAATCCTCTGTGTGACCCATTTGTACCTTGACTTCAAAATGCAACTCCTATCCTTCTATGGCATGTATTCTATGTTCTAGTCACTCTTTGGCTTCCTCAAATGTTTAGAAATGTGTGTGAATAGTTTTGAGTCATTGTGTTCAAATGACTACTGTGTGCTGGCTGCGCTTAACTTCTGTGGCCTGTGTTTTCTATTTTGCATCAAAGTTCACCATAGCGCAAAATGTGTTTTGATGAATGGGAATGTGTTTTGAGTTTTGCAAAAAGGATGACTGAGATCTGCAAATTGTGTCTAACTAGGTGACCATGGTTTAAAGTTTTGCCAAAGAAGTAACTGATTCAATAAATGACTTTTGGCAATCGGCAGTTTTGTTCCCAAAACGATTTCTAATATTTCAGCAATTCAGAAAAACTGTTAAATATTTCACCTGTCTAAAAAACATTTATCCCAAAGTGCTACGAATGCTTTTATTCAGCACAAACTCAGCACCAATAATCTGTCAACATTTAGAATGTGATTATTCTATATATATATTTTTTTTTGTTAAAATCTACTTTAAACATACACTTTTCAAAAACTTATTTTCAGTGGTGCTGACAAATTGTAAAAAATCACATTATAAATATTTCTAGCCTAAGCTTGAGTTCTGAAGCTTACAGACATAGGGGATGGCTACACAAAGGTGAATGAGACATTCAGAAAATTGTATGAGGTTTGATTACTAAAGTGTTACAACTTTGAAGTGACTTTGGAGTCACCAGACCTTTGCATACTGTCAATGGCCCATCAGTCTGGACTGTCTGTCACTGCTCTTCACACCAATCAGTTTGGAAAGGCAGTGTGAATTTTACAGGTTTTTTTTTCATTTGCTAAGACAAATACTGCAATACTGAAGTTGCTTTCTCAAAACTCTTCATGCAGTCACCACAACATTTACTTATGTGGGCTAAACTGTTTAGCATTTCACTTTGCTTTCATACAAAATGCAATCAATGACTAAATGCTTCAAAAGCCATGGATTCCTGTCTCACAATATTACATTTTCAGAGGCCAATTTGCACATACCTACATACTGACCCAAAAACTGCTAATAAGACAGTCAAAACTGAAACATGTCATTTTGCTAAATCACTATCAAGACCCTTTCTAAAACAGATTGTAAAAAACACATAATACAAAGAAATTATGTCAGTTGACACAAGATCAAACAATGAATGTTGGATGCCAGGATATTCCTCCAGAGCAATGCCAAGGATGGATCAGGCATGTGGAGATGCTACCCTAGATACTACCCTGTCTTAGCAATTGAAAACAACTGTAAGAAAAGACACAATACTAGCCTTTTTACAGTTTATAACATGCAACGGATTAAACGTCGATGAATAAAATGTGCAATCACATTATTCCAGGAACAATGCAAAACAATAAATGAATATTAGAACAACAAATTGTCACTCCTGATCAGGATGCCAAGCTTCAAAACAGTTCCTGTCTCGTTACTGTATGACATCATAGCGCTGGATTAGTATGTACCGGCATGCTCGCTATCCAAGTACCTAGCCCTGTTTGTCTCCGGTGTTGTAAAAACTTTGGCTGTAGCTTCAGTTTACTTTAAAGTATCAATTATGCCAGAAGCTTGCTAATGGCTACCAAAAGATTCTCGTTGATACTTGTTGTACTTGTGTATGAACTTGTGACCACAACTAAAATGTGTTTTTGTAAAGAAAGCGCCATCTCATGGCAACACCCTGCAAGTGAATAAATGAGCGCGTTCAGACGAGAATTTAGGCACACCCCCAGAAGGAGGGGGGTTACTCCCGTTGGCTGGCTTTTGCCAATGTGGGACATGTTCACCTGTTACCTTACCATTTGACGTCGCTTTCCTGTTATGTTCAAACACATCACAGCCACAGATTTTACGGATTTCATTGTGCAGTACAGCAGACATGCTGAAAAGAGCCCCGTATTTTTACTGCTTCATGGTAACAAATCACCGTTGGGCTAAAGGTGAACCATTTTATTATTTAGTATCCTAAGACACGTAGTTCCAAAATAAGATAGTTATCACAGACTGCAAGATTCAACAAGACCAGCCAAGCCTGTTCTGACTTTCATTCTTCGAGTGCTGAGATATTCTAGGCATCATTTTGCCGTTCTTACCATGGCTGACTGAACCGGGGATGTCTTCCGGAGCAATCCGGACACTGACGGCGTCATTTGGCAGGAGCCAGTCGATTCTCCGCAGGTAGATGAAGGCAGACATCTTTCGCGTCTTGTCTTTTGCTGGGAAAGTGCAAATCTGAGCTGCTTTGAATGTTTGAATCAAAACTCGAAACGGAATTAGAATTGTTATGATGCGGTTGCTAAGATATGGTGGTCGATTAGTGTCAGCGCGTGGCAAAGTCTTCAAGCACTTTAATCAAATGACCAGACACACGATATATATTGACAAAAGCGCGGAAAGATAATAGAAGCACCGTAAATTTAGAAGACACGCCTAAAAACAGAAAATGTTATAAATAAAATGTATTGAAGTATTTAAATAGAATTCCTTCCTGGCAGCAAGTAACGCGAGAGCTGCAGACGTGACGTTCCACAGACTCCCAGAATTCACAGCGATCGTTAAGCGACCCATTCAATCAGAATAGAAGGAAATGGCGAGGAGACGTTCTTATCTCACACTGGTTTTTATTTACAACTGAATGTTTAGCACACTTGGAAAATTCTGTAATCCATCTTCAGCCATTTCACTCTTCCACTGTAGCAACGCAAAGTGAAGAATTCTGAACAATGATGGCGGCACATTCGCAGCTGCTCCGAACTCTCCAGTGTTCCTCTGACTGTGTTTTATTGGTTTATTTGCTTCCGGTACCAGTATTTTACGCATCCTTGTTCTTCTTTACTGTTGGTGTATGTTTCTTTGATTTTATATTGTATTTTACTTGTACTTTTATCCTTAACATGGCGTCGACAGCCTTGCTCCAAAGACATCTCATTGTATTTGCACAGTGACAGTAACGCTATCTTATCTTGCGAGAGGAAGTAGCATAAGGCTGTACTGCTAACGTTAGCATTAGCAAGCCTAGCAGTGTTGGTAGTAAGGCGTTACTATAATCCCACTACTCTTGTCTGTAAGGAGTAATGTAACTAATTGCCATTAAAAAACACGGAAGGTGCTGAAATTTAAATGCACTCTTTACCTTTGTCTTGCGTGAAAATATTAATGGATAAAGGCAGCATGTTCCCTTAATTACCCGTTTATGATGTAACGCCACCCGACCTCACCATGGCGCAATGAATGGGTGGTATTGTAGGTACGCTGATAGATACAATTAGACGGTTGTATTGTCTGGCACTGTCATAGCTGCAACACTGAAATAATATAACTAGCCAGAGAGCACACATGCATTGGCACTATGTCTCCGCGATGCTTGAAAACCCATCAGCAAACATCTCTGTGTTGCAGAAACATCGCCACCGACCATTTGCACCCACCACACGTCGAAACTCCTGGCAGACACATGGTCCAATCCCACCCGTATTAAAAGTACATTTATATGCGGTAATTGATGAGTAGTAATTTCCAGTAACCTGCACAACACTGCTGACTAGTGACGTTGCCGCCGTTGGCTGAATCCGCAGTAGTTATGGTGCTATGATGTTAGATTGTTACAGGGACTGTGATAAATGCAGACCCCTCTATTATGGTTGCGTTAAAAAAAAAAAAGCAAACATTTGTACTCAGATTTCATGGCGGTGTGCTTTTTATACCTTGACAAGTTTTCCTGAGATCAGATTAAAAAAATTCCAAAATATAGCAGCATATTGACGTGTATTCTCTGTATCTTAAAACGTGGCGGGTCATCAGACTCGGATACGCAGCTCTATGGTCCACACAGAGGAAACGAAGAACCTGCACTTTGCTAAGTCACGAAGTTATCTTTTGTCATGTGACTACGTTTACGTGCCTTGACGCAATTAAGATGTTTTCATGTGTTTTTAATGGCGCAGTTACAGAGCATAGCCATGTAAACGCATTAATGGGGGAATCTCATTTATAAAGGCTTCGTGTGACCGAAAAAGATGACAAACATTCATACTTACATTTGTAAGGAGATTTTGGGATTTATAAAGAAAAGGGTACGCTGGGAAAAGAACTCCTACGTTCTGCGAACGAGGCTGACGGGGATGCTGTTTCGACAGAATCCTGTAGAGGGCACTGTGCACGCTAAATTGAAGGCTCCAGGAATGTTTTCTGCTTTTCATTTTACTAAGAGAATAATAATGATTCAAATGTTTTTGGTCACACGGCCATTGGCTCTGAAATTAAACTGTCCTTTTAAATAAAACTGTTTACATTTGCAAACTGTATTGTATGCTGTGTTTGAATGTTCCGATATCGTTATTAGATATTTCACTGCATGTTTTTCAACAAAATGCCCTCTGAAATTGGTACTCTGTCACTAAGACGTACTGTACAAACAATGCATTTTCTGCCCAGGGTAAAGGCTTCTTATTCAGTTTCCCTACAGGGGATAGCTGGGGTCCGTGGGATGTTTGGAAGTTAGTGTCAGGGCATTCTGGTAGAATGTGACCTTTGGCAACAATGGGCTGGACAGCTCTGTGCTCATCTTGTCTCATCTGGGACTCCCACCATCACTGCCACTGAGCATCTCCTCTACAGGCAAACACTGAAGTGCCACCAAGACCAGCAGGTGGCTCTGGGATGCAACCACTTCTGAGGCCAGATGAGGGAGCCACTAATGATGGCTTGAAGAGATATCAGTGTTAGCATGTTCCCCTAATTTCCTGTTTATGATGTAACGCCATCCGACCTCACCGTGGCGTGATGAATGTGTGATATTGTAGGTACGCTGACAGATACAATTAGACGGTTGTATTGTCTGGCACTGTCATGGCTGCAACGCTGAAATAATATAACTAGCCAGAGAGCACACATGCATTGGCACTATATCTCCGCGATGCTTGAAAACCCATCAGCAAACATCTCTGTGTTGCAGAAACATCGCCACCGATCATTTGATTCCATATTCCCCCGATGTTGGCGCGATGTTAAAGTGATCAATATGCAACCTTTAGCCCACTCTTATCTTCCTTTATCAGGCTATATATATACATATATATATATATATATACAGGTTAGGTCAAGCTGGGGGAGCATGCGCTGATGCTGCCCCTTGCCGCACCCACCACACGTCGAAACTCCTCGCAGACTCATGGCCCAGTCCCACCCTCGTTATAAGTACTTTTATATGCAGTAATTGATAACTAGTAATTTCCAGTAACCTGCACAACGCTGCTGGCTAGTAACGTTGCCACCGTTGGCTGAATCCGCAATAGTTGTGGTGCTATGATGTTAGATTGTTACAGGGACTGTGATAAATGCAAATGCAGACCCCTCTATTATGGTTGCGTTAAAAAGGTAAACATTTTACTCAGATTTCATGCATTTGGTGGTGTGCTTTTTATACCATGACAAGTTTTCCTAAAATCAGATTTAAATAATTGCAGGTTTTTCGATCCTGAACACAGCTATTCCCAAATCAGGAAGTAATGTTCTGAGTCGGGATGCTCTCCACAGCGCCGTAGTAGAAAGTCCAGTGTTGAGACCAGCATTATAAGCGGTGGTCTGGGCGTTCACTGCAGCGCGGATCAATCTGTCAACCCACGGTTCCTGATTGGGGAAGAGTGTGAACCATCAGTGTAAAAATCCATAACATGCAGCTTGATTATGGCAGAGGACATTGTGCCCAAATATTAAGGGAGGGAGTATTTAGAGATGACAATGATTATCTTCCCAGTGATGATTTGTGGCTTATCCGCTCTTTCAGAGTGCCAAGAGTGATTCTGGTAGAACTGAACGATGAATTTGTCGCGGAACATACCGAAAGGAACTGGCAGACAGATCAGGGATATCCCAGCCCATTTTGAGTTCCATTATTCCTCAAGTTGTGCCTGGTTTTAACCAACTGTCAAGATAATATTTTAAGTTTCCCTAGTGTGGATGTAGTTCAACGTATTTAGAATACATGTGTAATTGCTTCTGAGCATTTTCTGATTTGTATTTTAGTGGGCGGGAAAAAAAAATGTCAGAAAATACTTTGAGAGATCTTACTGTATGTGTCTGACGCATTTGAAAGTATTAACAAAAATGTGTAGTTTTATTTATTAGTTTGCTTTCTGTCATTTTAAGGACCTTTATCACTAGGCTTACAGACATTTTAATATAGCCCATCACTGCCTGTGGCAAGATGCAAGTAAGTCACGTGACACACCCTGTTGGGCCCAGCTTGCTCACCGCGAACATTGTTTTCCCATGACTAGTAAACCAAGGGGAGAAGCTGCGTTGGTGCCTGGTGCAAATTGACAAAGTATGCAGGAAAGTACGCTATCAAATATTCCTCACTGAATGTCATTATAGGCGGGAAAAATAAAGCAATTAGCAAGCAGCAGTGCTGTACTCTACAACTTGTGGATTAATTTGCCAGCCTGCTAGTGACATTCTAGTTAACTTCACAGGCATGACCAGGCAGTGGCGTATCGTGGTTTGTCACATATGCAGGATTCATTACAAGTGGAGAAGTCAGCTGTGTTAAAAATCAGCTAAACTGAAATGGAAGGCTTGTAGTATAAGGGAGAAGGTGAAGGAGAATGTCTTTTATGTGTTTTAAGTTGATTAAGTTTACATATGGTAAAGGTTCATTGTCTCTTCAAATGAGTGCTTGCAAATTTAAGGATCTAGGAAATTAGCTTAGTCTACTGTTGCAATAATACACAGCTGCAGACTCTTAATGCCACTCTCTGGCTCCTTCCGGTTGGTGGACGCATGTGCAGAAAACAAAGAAACAACAACTTTTTTGCTGTTTCACAAGCTTTCAAAGTAGAGTTCCATGGCACCTTTAAACTTAAAGGCCTGTATTTGCAGTAGAATGGTCATGCAATTTGGATTTAACACCAAAAAAATGTCCCTGTGCGTGCAGCATTTAATGAATTACCCCTCTATACTTTTTGCACTGCACTTGAGATCTGAAGAGTCCTTTAATTCAATAGCAAGACCACTACAATTCTCTACATGTACATCAGTTTAACCAATCATTATTTAAACTAATCAAATTTTGTGTCAAACTTCACAATATTTTAAATAACCTCACAGACACAAACCATACGCAAAATAATCCATATTTATTTAATAGAAAAACAAGAATAAGAAGTCTTATCTTAACCTATTCTTATCTTATCCTATGTAATCTTATGTCATACTATCTTACTTTAATCTTAACTTATCCTATCTTAGTCTTATCTTATTCTATGTTATCTTACATTATATACAACCTTATCTTAACCTATTCTTAGTCTTATCCTATGTAATCTTATATCATACAATCTTAGGATTAGTTAAGATAAGGTTAAACTACCTTAATCTTATATTATCCTAAGTACTTGTGAGATGTCTCACCTAATTATTTACAGGTTCTATGAAAAACTATTTACATCACACTGATAGCCCATCTCCACAGCCATCTCCAGGACCCCGGGGATGGCACTTAGCTGATCCAGCGCCTCATCATCAAATATCAGCTCAGCTTGGGCACCCTCATTATCACCATATGAGTAGTGATTCTCTGAATTTTGATTCTTCCCCTGCTTGCAGATGTAAACTGCATGTTGAAAATCATTCCAAAACTGATTACACCAGTAATGAGCAAGGCACTTGGCATCATAGGTCATTTTAGAATAGTTGCATAGATAAAAGTTATGCATCTTATTGAATCTTTCCATTTTCTCAAAAACAACAGAAGGGGAAATAAGTAGGGGTGTCGGACCCGTAACCAGCTCAGATGAGGGGGCTGCAGCTTGCGCTGGAACCTGATACAGAGGGGTGGGATGAACTGTGGCTGGAGGTGAAGATGGGTGTGGAGATGGGCTTACAGGTGAGACTACACATGGTGACGGAGGAGGAGAGTCTGTAAAAAAAGATGGGGATGGAGAGGAGGCAAAAGAGGATGGGACTGGTGATGGAAATAAGAAGGAAGTGGAGGAGAAGGCTGGTGAGCAGGGCTCAGGCTCTGACATTGATGGAGTGCGACACAGGATGGTAGCAACCTCGTCGTCACTCTGGGTGAGATCCACACACGGGATCTTGTCACCCACCTGGATTGAATCAAAGGGGTTACTGAAGGTTAGCAGGTTCTGCAAATTTTTTGTAAATGGCCCCTTCTGTTTTTTACACTTCTTTCTACGGCCTGACCGGCCTCCCGCCGTATTTCTACGGCGTCTTCTGCCCTGCTGAGCCCTGCTGGTCGCCAACGGGATGGGAGCAGATCCAGATATGGTTTGGGAGCTGGGTGCCGGTGGCCCAGTGCGGCATTTCTTCTGACGGCCTCCACTGCTGGTACTGGTTCGTCCTTTTGGATTATAAAGATAGGGGACACACATTTAATTAAAGTGAATCCTTATGTCACTCTACAAGAAAAGTACATCACATACATCACAGATATCGCACTTGGCAGTCAGTATTGCACATTGAGAGAAATTCTGCCATCTTATCGGATATAGGAAACACATGCTTGGGAGACTTATGCGCTGGTCTTGAATTGGGCTGCCTGCATTTCAGCAGGGGAACTTGACCTATAAAAACACACCATGTAGTGCACAGATTCCCTGATATGCAGAACAACAGCGAAAAACAACACTGGAAAGGTTCATGTGCACCAAATTTACAGATGTAGCCGCTTGAATTTTCCCCTGTTTCCATGATGGGGCCTTGGCTGGTCCTTGGCTGGTCCATGACAGGTCCCTGCTGGGCCTTGGGTGGCACCTTGGCTATAATGAGATCCCCCACGATGATGTGTGTAAAGTACTTGCAATGATTTATCCATCCACCAGGGAGAGCAGTGATTATGGAAGCAGAAATGACTTACCTGAAATCAGGTATTGTAACTCCACTGCAGAAAATGAAAATCTAAGGAAGTATAATTTTCTTATATTTAGACAAAATTCCAATTTCATTAATAAACTGACTACACTGCAATAGATGGCCTGAGAAATGTAAGAAATTGTTTCTGTTGTGAGGCAAAGATGGCCTAAAACTAGCAAAATGTGTTTTAGTCAGTTTATTGATGAAATTAGAATTTTGTATTTTACTTCACCTTTTGGAGATAAGGCGGACCCAAGATGTGTGCAATACAATAATTACAGGCCTAAACAAAGTAATACGGTTGCTTGTGGAGAATAAAGGTGGACAGAGTGGAAAATGAAAAATAAAAATGCTTATGGTTCTGTACTGTGCTTGAATAAAACGGACGCATTCCTTAGTCTGTTCTGTCTTTCCTTCTGGCTAACAGTCTGAAAGGCTGCTGATGGCTGCACATTCACAGGAGGGCTGGGGGCAGTCACGATGACGTGTGAATCTGTCATAAACTTCTCTGCTTGGCCACAATGAAAAGAGATATGTTTGCAGGGGATCAAGGTGAGGTTGTTTTCTTAACCTAAGAACACTGAACCAACGGTCAAGCATGGTGGTGGTAGTATCATGCTGTTTTGCTGACAGTACTGTACATGAGAACATTGCAGAAAGACAATGGGATAATGAAGTAGCACTAGATAGATAGACTGGGATTTTTTGTCATAGTACCAGACACAAAAAGAGGAACATAAAAGAAACATAGCATAACAAGTATTTACTGTAACCCTATGGAGTCTGAGGCCTCTCACCCACTTTCAAAGTAGTCTGACAGGCCTTGACATTTTACTGTTTTTCTGAATTGCTAAAACACATGTCCTAAAATCTCTCATCTCCTGTAATCAAACCACTAAGCACAAACTCTAAAATTCAAGCTAAACTCACAAAACCTTACGCTTGTCTTGCAAAATCAAACAATCTTCTCAAAACTATATTATCTTTGCTCAAAAGCAAACACTGTTTTCAGACCATGCATCTCGTCAGTTGGGTAAAGGTACACTACTGAACAGTCATAGCACTCTACAGCAAAAAATGAAAACAGTACCAATCAAAACTGTTGTTGACATGTAAATGAGAAACCGTAAGACTATAATAATAGTTAAAAAAAATTATGGTCGTCTACCATATGACTGATAATTAATATGTAACGTTTGCCATACTCAGTACTCCAGAAAAGTGACTGTAAAGAACAACGCCAAAAAGTAAACAAACGAGAGGCATATTACAGTAAAATGTTGTGCAACTGCCAAGCCAGAGTCACAGAAGAATATTCATCCTGCCTCATCGCCATGTCTCAGGGCTGGGTCTAGCGATGCTATCCCTTGTTGAGTGATGCAGAAAGAATCCTCTGTGTGACCCATTTGTACCTTGACTTCAAAATGCAACTCCTATCCTTCTATGGCACGTATTCTATGTTCTAGTCACTCTTTGGCTTCCTCAAATGTTTAGAAATGTGTGTGAATAGTTTTGAGTCATTGTGTTCAAATGACTACTGTGTGCTGGCTGCGCTTAACTTCTGTGGCCTGTGTTTTCTATTTTGCATCAAAGTTCACCATAGCGCAAAATGTGTTTTGATGAATGGGAATGTGTTTTGAGTTTTGCAAAAAGGATGACTGAGATCTGCAAATTGTGTCTAACTAGGTGACCATGGTTTAAAGTTTTGCCAAAGAAGTAACTGATTCAATAAATGACTTTTGGCAATCGGCAGTTTTGTTCCCAAAACGATTTCTAATATTTCAGCAATTCAGAAAAACTGTTAAATATTTCACCTGTCTAAAAAACATTTATCCCAAAGTGCTACGAATGCTTTTATTCAGCACAAACTCAGCACCAATAATCTGTCAACATTTAGAATGTGATTATTCTATATATATATATTTTTTTTGTTAAAATCTACTTTAAACATACACTTTTCAAAAACTTATTTTCAGTGGTGCTGACAAATTGTAAAAAATCACATTATAAATATTTCTAGCCTAAGCTTGAGTTCTGAAGCTTACAGACATAGGGGATGGCTACACAAAGGTGAATGAGACATTCAGAAAATTGTATGAGGTTTGATTACTAAAGTGTTACAACTTTGAAGTGACTTTGGAGTCACCAGACCTTTGCATACTGTCAATGGCCCATCAGTCTGGACTGTCTGTCACTGCTCTTCACACCAATCAGTTTGGAAAGGCAGTGTGAATTTTACAGGTTTTTTTTTCATTTGCTAAGACAAATACTGCAATACTGAAGTTGCTTTCTCAAAACTCTTCATGCAGTCACCACAACATTTACTTATGTGGGCTAAACTGTTTAGCATTTCACTTTGCTTTCATACAAAATGCAATCAATGACTAAATGCTTCAAAAGCCATGGATTCCTGTCTCACTCACAATATTACATTTTCAGAGGCCAATTTGCACATACCTACATACTGACCCAAAAACTGCTAATAAGACAGTCAAAACTGAAACATGTCATTTTGCTAAATCACTATCAAGACCCTTTCTAAAACAGATTGTAAAAAACACATAATACAAAGAAATTATGTCAGTTGACACAAGATCAAACAATGAATGTTGGATGCCAGGATATTCCTCCAGAGCAATGCCAAGGATGGATCAGGCATGTGGAGATGCTACCCTAGATACTACCCTGTCTTAGCAATTGAAAACAACTGTAAGAAAAGACACAATACTAGCCTTTTTACAGTTTATAACATGCAACGGATTAAACGTCGATGAATAAAATGTGCAATCACATTATTCCAGGAACAATGCAAAACAATAAATGAATATTAGAACAACAAATTGTCACTCCTGATCAGGATGCCAAGCTTCAAAACAGTTCCTGTCTCGTTACTGTATGACATCATAGCGCTGGATTAGTATGTACCGGCATGCTCGCTATCCAAGTACCTAGCCCTGTTTGTCTCCGGTGTTGTAAAAACTTTGGCTGTAGCTTCAGTTTACTTTAAAGTATCAATTATGCCAGAAGCTTGCTAATGGCTACCAAAAGATTCTCGTTGATACTTGTTGTACTTGTGTATGAACTTGTGACCACAACTAAAATGTGTTTTTGTAAAGAAAGCGCCATCTCATGGCAACACCCTGCAAGTGAATAAATGAGCGCGTTCAGACGAGAATTTAGGCACACCCCCAGAAGGAGGGGGGTTACTCCCGTTGGCTGGCTTTTGCCAATGTGGGACATGTTCACCTGTTACCTTACCATTTGACGTCGCTTTCCTGTTATGTTCAAACACATCACAGCCACAGATTTTACGGATTTCATTGTGCAGTACAGCAGACATGCTGAAAAGAGCCCCGTATTTTTACTGCTTCATGGTAACAAATCACCGTTGGGCTAAAGGTGAACCATTTTATTATTTAGTATCCTAAGACACGTAGTTCCAAAATAAGATAGTTATCACAGACTGCAAGATTCAACAAGACCAGCCAAGCCTGTTCTGACTTTCATTCTTCGAGTGCTGAGATATTCTAGGCATCATTTTGCCGTTCTTACCATGGCTGACTGAACCGGGGATGTCTTCCGGAGCAATCCGGACACTGACGGCATCATTTGGCAGGAGCCAGTCGATTCTCCGCAGGTAGATGAAGGCAGACATCTTTCGCGTCTTGTCTTTTGCTGGGAAAGTGCAAATCTGAGCTGCTTTGAATGTTTGAATCAAAACTCGAAACGGAATTAGAATTGTTATGATGCGGTTGCTAAGATATGGTGGTCGATTAGTGTCAGCGCGTGGCAAAGTCTTCAAGCACTTTAATCAAATGACCAGACACACGATATATATTGACAAAAGCGCGGAAAGATAATAGAAGCACCGTAAATTTAGAAGACACGCCTAAAAACAGAAAATGTTATAAATAAAATGTATTGAAGTATTTAAATAGAATTCCTTCCTGGCAGCAAGTAACGCGAGAGCTGCAGACGTGACGTTCCACAGACTCCCAGAATTCACAGCGATCGTTAAGCGACCCATTCAATCAGAATAGAAGGAAATGGCGAGGAGACGTTCTTATCTCACACTGGTTTTTATTTACAACTGAATGTTTAGCACACTTGGAAAATTCTCTAATCCATCTTCAGCCATTTCACTCTTCCACTGTAGCAACGCAAAGTGAAGAATTCTGAACAATGATGGCGGCACATTCGCAGCTGCTCCGAACTCTCCAGTGTTCCTCTGACTGTGTTTTATTGGTTTATTTGCTTCCGGTACCAGTATTTTACGCATCCTTGTTCTTCTTTACTGTTGGTGTATGTTTCTTTGATTTTATATTGTATTTTACTTGTACTTTTATCCTTAACATGGCGTCGACAGCCTTGCTCCAAAGACATCTCATTGTATTTGCACAGTGACAGTAACGCTATCTTATCTTGCGAGAGGAAGTAGCATAAGGCTGTACTGCTAACGTTAGCATTAGCAAGCCTAGCAGTGTTGGTAGTAAGGCGTTACTATAATCCCACTACTCTTGTCTGTAAGGAGTAATGTAACTAATTGCCATTAAAAAACACGGAAGGTGCTGAAATTTAAATGCACTCTTTACCTTTGTCTTGCGTGAAAATATTAATGGATAAAGGCAGCATGTTCCCTTAATTTCCCGTTTATGATGTAACGCCACCCGACCTCACCATGGCGCAATGAATGGGTGGTATTGTAGGTACGCTGATAGATACAATTAGACGGTTGTATTGTCTGGCACTGTCATAGCTGCAACACTGAAATAATATAACTAGCCAGAGAGCACACATGCATTGGCACTATGTCTCCGCGATGCTTGAAAACCCATCAGCAAACATCTCTGTGTTGCAGAAACATCGCCACCGACCATTTGCACCCACCACACGTCGAAACTCCTGGCAGACACATGGTCCAATCCCACCCGTATTAAAAGTACATTTATATGCGGTAATTGATGAGTAGTAATTTCCAGTAACCTGCACAACACTGCTGACTAGTGACGTTGCCGCCGTTGGCTGAATCCGCAGTAGTTATGGTGCTATGATGTTAGATTGTTACAGGGACTGTGATAAATGCAGACCCCTCTATTATGGTTGCGTTAAAAAAAAAAAGCAAACATTTGTACTCAGATTTCATGGCGGTGTGCTTTTTATACCTTGACAAGTTTTCCTGAGATCAGATAAAAAAAAATTCCAAAATATAGCAGCATATTGACGTGTATTCTCTGTATCTTAAAACGTGGCGGGTCGTCAGACTCGGATACACAGCTCTATGGTCCACACAGAGGAAACGAAGAACCTGCACTTTGCTAAGTCACGAAGTTATCTTTTGTCATGTGACTACGTTTACGTGCCTTGACGCAATTAAGATGTTTTCATGTGTTTTTAATGGCGCAGTTACAGAGCATAGCCATGTAAACGCATTAATGGGGGAATCTCATTTATAAAGGCTTCGTGTGACCGAAAAAGATGACAAACATTCATACTTACATTTGTAAGGAGATTTTGGGATTTATAAAGAAAAGGGTACGCTGGGAAAAGAACTCCTACGTTCTGCGAACGAGGCTGACGGGGATGCTGTTTCGACAGAATCCTGTAGAGGGCACTGTGCACGCTAAATTGAAGGCTCCAGGAATGTTTTCTGCTTTTCATTTTACTAAGAGAATAATAATGATTCAAATGTTTTTGGTCACACGGCCATTGGCTCTGAAATTAAACTGTCCTTTTAAATAAAACTGTTTACATTTGCAAACTGTATTGTATGCTGTGTTTGAATGTTCCGATATCGTTATTAGATATTTCACTGCATGTTTTTCAACAAAATGCCCTCTGAAATTGGTACTCTGTCACTAAGACGTACTGTACAAACAATGCATTTTCTGCCCAGGGTAAAGGCTTCTTATTCAGTTTCCCTACAGGGGATAGCTGGGGTCCGTGGGATGTTTGGAAGTTAGTGTCAGGGCATTCTGGTAGAATGTGACCTTTGGCAACAATGGGCTGGACAGCTCTGTGCTCATCTTGTCTCATCTGGGACTCCCACCATCACTGCCACTGAGCATCTCCTCTACAGGCAAACACTGAAGTGCCACCAAGACCAGCAGGTGGCTCTGGGATGCAACCACTTCTGAGGCCAGATGAGGGAGCCACTAATGATGGCTTGAAGAGATATCAGTGTTAGCATGTTCCCCTAATTTCCTGTTTATGATGTAACGCCATCCGACCTCACCGTGGCGTGATGAATGTGTGATATTGTAGGTACGCTGACAGATACAATTAGACGGTTGTATTGTCTGGCACTGTCATGGCTGCAACGCTGAAATAATATAACTAGCCAGAGAGCACACATGCATTGGCACTATATCTCCGCGATGCTTGAAAACCCATCAGCAAACATCTCTGTGTTGCAGAAACATCGCCACCGATCATTTGATTCCATATTCCCCCGATGTTGGCGCGATGTTAAAGTGATCAATATGCAACCTTTAGCCCACTCTTATCTTCCTTTATCAGGCTATATATATACATATATATATATATATATACAGGTTAGGTCAAGCTGGGGGAGCATGCGCTGATGCTGCCCCTTGCCGCACCCACCACACGTCGAAACTCCTCGCAGACTCATGGCCCAGTCCCACCCTCGTTATAAGTACTTTTATATGCAGTAATTGATAACTAGTAATTTCCAGTAACCTGCACAACGCTGCTGGCTAGTAACGTTGCCACCGTTGGCTGAATCCGCAATAGTTGTGGTGCTATGATGTTAGATTGTTACAGGGACTGTGATAAATGCAAATGCAGACCCCTCTATTATGGTTGCGTTAAAAAGGTAAACATTTTACTCAGATTTCATGCATTTGGTGGTGTGCTTTTTATACCATGACAAGTTTTCCTAAAATCAGATTTAAATAATTGCAGGTTTTTCGATCCTGAACACAGCTATTCCCAAATCAGGAAGTAATGTTCTGAGTCGGGATGCTCTCCACAGCGCCGTAGTAGAAAGTCCAGTGTTGAGACCAGCATTATAAGCGGTGGTCTGGGCGTTCACTGCAGCGCGGATCAATCTGTCAACCCACGGTTCCTGATTGGGGAAGAGTGTGAACCATCAGTGTAAAAATCCATAACATGCAGCTTGATTATGGCAGAGGACATTGTGCCCAAATATTAAGGGAGGGAGTATTTAGAGATGACAATGATTATCTTCCCAGTGATGATTTGTGGCTTATCCGCTCTTTCAGAGTGCCAAGAGTGATTCTGGTAGAACTGAACGATGAATTTGTCGCGGAACATACCGAAAGGAACTGGCAGACAGATCAGGGATATCCCAGCCCATTTTGAGTTCCATTATTCCTCAAGTTGTGCCTGGTTTTAACCAACTGTCAAGATAATATTTTAAGTTTCCCTAGTGTGGATGTAGTTCAACGTATTTAGAATACATGTGTAATTGCTTCTGAGCATTTTCTGATTTGTATTTTAGTGGGCGGGAAAAAAAAATGTCAGAAAATACTTTGAGAGATCTTACTGTATGTGTCTGACGCATTTGAAAGTATTAACAAAAATGTGTAGTTTTATTTATTAGTTTGCTTTCTGTCATTTTAAGGACCTTTATCACTAGGCTTACAGACATTTTAATATAGCCCATCACTGCCTGTGGCAAGATGCAAGTAAGTCACGTGACACACCCTGTTGGGCCCAGCTTGCTCACCGCGAACATTGTTTTCCCATGACTAGTAAACCAAGGGGAGAAGCTGCGTTGGTGCCTGGTGCAAATTGACAAAGTATGCAGGAAAGTACGCTATCAAATATTCCTCACTGAATGTCATTATAGGCGGGAAAAATAAAGCAATTAGCAAGCAGCAGTGCTGTACTCTACAACTTGTGGATTAATTTGCCAGCCTGCTAGTGACATTCTAGTTAACTTCACAGGCATGACCAGGCAGTGGCGTATCGTGGTTTGTCACATATGCAGGATTCATTACAAGTGGAGAAGTCAGCTGTGTTAAAAATCAGCTAAACTGAAATGGAAGGCTTGTAGTATAAGGGAGAAGGTGAAGGAGAATGTCTTTTATGTGTTTTAAGTTGATTAAGTTTACATATGGTAAAGGTTCATTGTCTCTTCAAATGAGTGCTTGCAAATTTAAGGATCTAGGAAATTAGCTTAGTCTACTGTTGCAATAATACACAGCTGCAGACTCTTAATGCCACTCTCTGGCTCCTTCCGGTTGGTGGACGCATGTGCAGAAAACAAAGAAACAACAACTTTTTTGCTGTTTCACAAGCTTTCAAAGTAGAGTTCCATGGCACCTTTAAACTTAAAGGCCTGTATTTGCAGTAGAATGGTCATGCAATTTGGATTTAACACCAAAAAAATGTCCCTGTGCGTGCAGCATTTAATGAATTACCCCTCTATACTTTTTGCACTGCACTTGAGATCTGAAGAGTCCTTTAATTCAATAGCAAGACCACTACAATTCTCTACATGTACATCAGTTTAACCAATCATTATTTAAACTAATCAAATTTTGTGTCAAACTTCACAATATTTTAAATAACCTCACAGACACAAACCATACGCAAAATAATCCATATTTATTTAATAGAAAAACAAGAATAAGAAGTCTTATCTTAACCTATTCTTATCTTATCCTATGTAATCTTATGTCATACTATCTTACTTTAATCTTAACTTATCCTATCTTAGTCTTATCTTATTCTATGTTATCTTACATTATATACAACCTTATCTTAACCTATTCTTAGTCTTATCCTATGTAATCTTATATCATACAATCTTAGGATTAGTTAAGATAAGGTTAAACTACCTTAATCTTATATTATCCTAAGTACTTGTGAGATGTCTCACCTAATTATTTACAGGTTCTATGAAAAACTATTTACATCACACTGATAGCCCATCTCCACAGCCATCTCCAGGACCCCGGGGATGGCACTTAGCTGATCCAGCGCCTCATCATCAAATATCAGCTCAGCTTGGGCACCCTCATTATCACCATATGAGTAGTGATTCTCTGAATTTTGATTCTTCCCCTGCTTGCAGATGTAAACTGCATGTTGAAAATCATTCCAAAACTGATTACACCAGTAATGAGCAAGGCACTTGGCATCATAGGTCATTTTAGAATAGTTGCATAGATAAAAGTTATGCATCTTATTGAATCTTTCCATTTTCTCAAAAACAACAGAAGGGGAAATAAGTAGGGGTGTCGGACCCGTAACCAGCTCAGATGAGGGGGCTGCAGCTTGCGCTGGAACCTGATACAGAGGGGTGGGATGAACTGTGGCTGGAGGTGAAGATGGGTGTGGAGATGGGCTTACAGGTGAGACTACACATGGTGACGGAGGAGGAGAGTCTGTAAAAAAAGATGGGGATGGAGAGGAGGCAAAAGAGGATGGGACTGGTGATGGAAATAAGAAGGAAGTGGAGGAGAAGGCTGGTGAGCAGGGCTCAGGCTCTGACATTGATGGAGTGCGACACAGGATGGTAGCAACCTCGTCGTCACTCTGGGTGAGATCCACACACGGGATCTTGTCACCCACCTGGATTGAATCAAAGGGGTTACTGAAGGTTAGCAGGTTCTGCAAATTTTTTGTAAATGGCCCCTTCTGTTTTTTACACTTCTTTCTACGGCCTGACCGGCCTCCCGCCGTATTTCTACGGCGTCTTCTGCCCTGCTGAGCCCTGCTGGTCGCCAACGGGATGGGAGCAGATCCAGATATGGTTTGGGAGCTGGGTGCCGGTGGCCCAGTGCGGCATTTCTTCTGACGGCCTCCACTGCTGGTACTGGTTCGTCCTTTTGGATTATAAAGATAGGGGACACACATTTAATTAAAGTGAATCCTTATGTCACTCTACAAGAAAAGTACATCACATACATCACAGATATCGCACTTGGCAGTCAGTATTGCACATTGAGAGAAATTCTGCCATCTTATCGGATATAGGAAACACATGCTTGGGAGACTTATGCGCTGGTCTTGAATTGGGCTGCCTGCATTTCAGCAGGGGAACTTGACCTATAAAAACACACCATGTAGTGCACAGATTCCCTGATATGCAGAACAACAGCAAAAAACAACACTGGAAAGGTTCATGTGCACCAAATTTACAGATGTAGCCGCTTGAATTTTCCCCTGTTTCCATGATGGGGCCTTGGCTGGTCCTTGGCTGGTCCATGACAGGTCCCTGCTGGGCCTTGGGTGGCACCTTGGCTATAATGAGATCCCCCACGATGATGTGTGTAAAGTACTTGCAATGATTTATCCATCCACCAGGGAGAGCAGTGATAATGGAAGCAGAAATGACTTACCTGAAATCAGGTATTGTAACTCCACTGCAGAAAATGAAAATCTAAGGAAGTATAATTTTCTTATATTTAGACAAAATTCCAATTTCATTAATAAACTGACTACACTGCAATAGATGGCCTGAGAAATGTAAGAAATTGTTTCTGTTGTGAGGCAAAGATGGCCTAAAACTAGCAAAATGTGTTTTAGTCAGTTTATTGATGAAATTAGAATTTTGTATTTTACTTCACCTTTTGGAGATAAGGCGGACCCAAGATGTGTGCAATACAATAATTACAGGCCTAAACAAAGTAATACGGTTGCTTGTGGAGAATAAAGGTGGACAGAGTGGAAAATGAAAAATAAAAATGCTTATGGTTCTGTACTGTGCTTGAATAAAACGGACGCATTCCTTAGTCTGTTCTGTCTTTCCTTCTGGCTAACAGTCTGAAAGGCTGCTGATGGCTGCACATTCACAGGAGGGCTGGGGGCAGTCACGATGACGTGTGAATCTGTCATAAACTTCTCTGCTTGGCCACAATGAAAAGAGATATGTTTGCAGGGGATCAAGGTGAGGTTGTTTTCTTAACCTAAGAACACTGAACCAACGGTCAAGCATGGTGGTGGTAGTATCATGCTGTTTTGCTGACAGTACTGTACATGAGAACATTGCAGAAAGACAATGGGATAATGAAGTAGCACTAGATAGATAGACTGGGATTTTTTGTCATAGTACCAGACACAAAAAGAGGAACATAAAAGAAACATAGCATAACAAGTATTTACTGTAACCCTATGGAGTCTGAGGCCTCTCACCCACTTTCAAAGTAGTCTGACAGGCCTTGACATTTTACTGTTTTTCTGAATTGCTAAAACACATGTCCTAAAATCTCTCATCTCCTGTAATCAAACCACTAAGCACAAACTCTAAAATTCAAGCTAAACTCACAAAACCTTACGCTTGTCTTGCAAAATCAAACAATCTTCTCAAAACTATATTATCTTTGCTCAAAAGCAAACACTGTTTTCAGACCATGCATCTCGTCAGTTGGGTAAAGGTACACTACTGAACAGTCATAGCACTCTACAGCAAAAAATGAAAACAGTACCAATCAAAACTGTTGTTGACATGTAAATGAGAAACCGTAAGACTATAATAATAGTTTAAAAAAATTATGGTCGTCTACCATATGACTGATAATTAATATGTAACGTTTGCCATACTCAGTACTCCAGAAAAGTGACTGTAAAGAACAACGCCAAAAAGTAAACAAACGAGAGGCATATTACAGTAAAATGTTGTGCAACTGCCAAGCCAGAGTCACAGAAGAATATTCATCCTGCCTCATCGCCATGTCTCAGGGCTGGGTCTAGCGATGCTATCCCTTGTTGAGTGATGCAGAAAGAATCCTCTGTGTGACCCATTTGTACCTTGACTTCAAAATGCAACTCCTATCCTTCTATGGCATGTATTCTATGTTCTAGTCACTCTTTGGCTTCCTCAAATGTTTAGAAATGTGTGTGAATAGTTTTGAGTCATTGTGTTCAAATGACTACTGTGTGCTGGCTGCGCTTAACTTCTGTGGCCTGTGTTTTCTATTTTGCATCAAAGTTCACCATAGCGCAAAATGTGTTTTGATGAATGGGAATGTGTTTTGAGTTTTGCAAAAAGGATGACTGAGATCTGCAAATTGTGTCTAACTAGGTGACCATGGTTTAAAGTTTTGCCAAAGAAGTAACTGATTCAATAAATGACTTTTGGCAATCGGCAGTTTTGTTCCCAAAACGATTTCTAATATTTCAGCAATTCAGAAAAACTGTTAAATATTTCACCTGTCTAAAAAACATTTATCCCAAAGTGCTACGAATGCTTTTATTCAGCACAAACTCAGCACCAATAATCTGTCAACATTTAGAATGTGATTATTCTATATATATTTTTTTTTTTGTTAAAATCTACTTTAAACATACACTTTTCAAAAACTTATTTTCAGTGGTGCTGACAAATTGTAAAAAATCACATTATAAATATTTCTAGCCTAAGCTTGAGTTCTGAAGCTTACAGACATAGGGGATGGCTACACAAAGGTGAATGAGACATTCAGAAAATTGTATGAGGTTTGATTACTAAAGTGTTACAACTTTGAAGTGACTTTGGAGTCACCAGACCTTTGCATACTGTCAATGGCCCATCAGTCTGGACTGTCTGTCACTGCTCTTCACACCAATCAGTTTGGAAAGGCAGTGTGAATTTTACAGGTTTTTTTTTCATTTGCTAAGACAAATACTGCAATACTGAAGTTGCTTTCTCAAAACTCTTCATGCAGTCACCACAACATTTACTTATGTGGGCTAAACTGTTTAGCATTTCACTTTGCTTTCATACAAAATGCAATCAATGACTAAATGCTTCAAAAGCCATGGATTCCTGTCTCACTCACAATATTACATTTTCAGAGGCCAATTTGCACATACCTACATACTGACCCAAAAACTGCTAATAAGACAGTCAAAACTGAAACATGTCATTTTGCTAAATCACTATCAAGACCCTTTCTAAAACAGATTGTAAAAAACACATAATACAAAGAAATTATGTCAGTTGACACAAGATCAAACAATGAATGTTGGATGCCAGGATATTCCTCCAGAGCAATGCCAAGGATGGATCAGGCATGTGGAGATGCTACCCTAGATACTACCCTGTCTTAGCAATTGAAAACAACTGTAAGAAAAGACACAATACTAGCCTTTTTACAGTTTATAACATGCAACGGATTAAACGTCGATGAATAAAATGTGCAATCACATTATTCCAGGAACAATGCAAAACAATAAATGAATATTAGAACAACAAATTGTCACTCCTGATCAGGATGCCAAGCTTCAAAACAGTTCCTGTCTCGTTACTGTATGACATCATAGCGCTGGATTAGTATGTACCGGCATGCTCGCTATCCAAGTACCTAGCCCTGTTTGTCTCCGGTGTTGTAAAAACTTTGGCTGTAGCTTCAGTTTACTTTAAAGTATCAATTATGCCAGAAGCTTGCTAATGGCTACCAAAAGATTCTCGTTGATACTTGTTGTACTTGTGTATGAACTTGTGACCACAACTAAAATGTGTTTTTGTAAAGAAAGCGCCATCTCATGGCAACACCCTGCAAGTGAATAAATGAGCGCGTTCAGACGAGAATTTAGGCACACCCCCAGAAGGAGGGGGGTTACTCCCGTTGGCTGGCTTTTGCCAATGTGGGACATGTTCACCTGTTACCTTACCATTTGACGTCGCTTTCCTGTTATGTTCAAACACATCACAGCCACAGATTTTACGGATTTCATTGTGCAGTACAGCAGACATGCTGAAAAGAGCCCCGTATTTTTACTGCTTCATGGTAACAAATCACCGTTGGGCTAAAGGTGAACCATTTTATTATTTAGTATCCTAAGACACGTAGTTCCAAAATAAGATAGTTATCACAGACTGCAAGATTCAACAAGACCAGCCAAGCCTGTTCTGACTTTCATTCTTCGAGTGCTGAGATATTCTAGGCATCATTTTGCCGTTCTTACCATGGCTGACTGAACCGGGGATGTCTTCCGGAGCAATCCGGACACTGACGGCGTCATTTGGCAGGAGCCAGTCGATTCTCCGCAGGTAGATGAAGGCAGACATCTTTCGCGTCTTGTCTTTTGCTGGGAAAGTGCAAATCTGAGCTGCTTTGAATGTTTGAATCAAAACTCGAAACGGAATTAGAATTGTTATGATGCGGTTGCTAAGATATGGTGGTCGATTAGTGTCAGCGCGTGGCAAAGTCTTCAAGCACTTTAATCAAATGACCAGACACACGATATATATTGACAAAAGCGCGGAAAGATAATAGAAGCACCGTAAATTTAGAAGACGCGCCTAAAAACAGAAAATGTTATAAATAAAATGTATTGAAGTATTTAAATAGAATTCCTTCCTGGCAGCAAGTAACGCGAGAGCTGCAGACGTGACGTTCCACAGACTCCCAGAATTCACAGCGATCGTTAAGCGACCCATTCAATCAGAATAGAAGGAAATGGCGAGGAGACGTTCTTATCTCACACTGGTTTTTATTTACAACTGAATGTTTAGCACACTTGGAAAATTCTCTAATCCATCTTCAGCCATTTCACTCTTCCACTGTAGCAACGCAAAGTGAAGAATTCTGAACAATGATGGCGGCACATTCGCAGCTGCTCCGAACTCTCCAGTGTTCCTCTGACTGTGTTTTATTGGTTTATTTGCTTCCGGTACCAGTATTTTACGCATCCTTGTTCTTCTTTACTGTTGGTGTATGTTTCTTTGATTTTATATTGTATTTTACTTGTACTTTTATCCTTAACATGGCGTCGACAGCCTTGCTCCAAAGACATCTCATTGTATTTGCACAGTGACAGTAACGCTATCTTATCTTGCGAGAGGAAGTAGCATAAGGCTGTACTGCTAACGTTAGCATTAGCAAGCCTAGCAGTGTTGGTAGTAAGGCGTTACTATAATCCCACTACTCTTGTCTGTAAGGAGTAATGTAACTAATTGCCATTAAAAAACACGGAAGGTGCTGAAATTTAAATGCACTCTTTACCTTTGTCTTGCGTGAAAATATTAATGGATAAAGGCAGCATGTTCCCTTAATTTCCCGTTTATGATGTAACGCCACCCGACCTCACCATGGCGCAATGAATGGGTGGTATTGTAGGTACGCTGATAGATACAATTAGACGGTTGTATTGTCTGGCACTGTCATAGCTGCAACACTGAAATAATATAACTAGCCAGAGAGCACACATGCATTGGCACTATGTCTCCGCGATGCTTGAAAACCCATCAGCAAACATCTCTGTGTTGCAGAAACATCGCCACCGACCATTTGCACCCACCACACGTCGAAACTCCTGGCAGACACATGGTCCAATCCCACCCGTATTAAAAGTACATTTATATGCGGTAATTGATGAGTAGTAATTTCCAGTAACCTGCACAACACTGCTGACTAGTGACGTTGCCGCCGTTGGCTGAATCCGCAGTAGTTATGGTGCTATGATGTTAGATTGTTACAGGGACTGTGATAAATGCAGACCCCTCTATTATGGTTGCGTTAAAAAAAAAAAAAGCAAACATTTGTACTCAGATTTCATGGCGGTGTGCTTTTTATACCTTGACAAGTTTTCCTGAGATCAGATTAAAAAAATTCCAAAATATAGCAGCATATTGACGTGTATTCTCTGTATCTTAAAACGTGGCGGGTCGTCAGACTCGGATACACAGCTCTATGGTCCACACAGAGGAAACGAAGAACCTGCACTTTGCTAAGTCACGAAGTTATCTTTTGTCATGTGACTACGTTTACGTGCCTTGACGCAATTAAGATGTTTTCATGTGTTTTTAATGGCGCAGTTACAGAGCATAGCCATGTAAACGCATTAATGGGGGAATCTCATTTATAAAGGCTTCGTGTGACCGAAAAAGATGACAAACATTCATACTTACATTTGTAAGGAGATTTTGGGATTTATAAAGAAAAGGGTACGCTGGGAAAAGAACTCCTACGTTCTGCGAACGAGGCTGACGGGGATGCTGTTTCGACAGAATCCTGTAGAGGGCACTGTGCACGCTAAATTGAAGGCTCCAGGAATGTTTTCTGCTTTTCATTTTACTAAGAGAATAATAATGATTCAAATGTTTTTGGTCACACGGCCATTGGCTCTGAAATTAAACTGTCCTTTTAAATAAAACTGTTTACATTTGCAAACTGTATTGTATGCTGTGTTTGAATGTTCCGATATCGTTATTAGATATTTCACTGCATGTTTTTCAACAAAATGCCCTCTGAAATTGGTACTCTGTCACTAAGACGTACTGTACAAACAATGCATTTTCTGCCCAGGGTAAAGGCTTCTTATTCAGTTTCCCTACAGGGGATAGCTGGGGTCCGTGGGATGTTTGGAAGTTAGTGTCAGGGCATTCTGGTAGAATGTGACCTTTGGCAACAATGGGCTGGACAGCTCTGTGCTCATCTTGTCTCATCTGGGACTCCCACCATCACTGCCACTGAGCATCTCCTCTACAGGCAAACACTGAAGTGCCACCAAGACCAGCAGGTGGCTCTGGGATGCAACCACTTCTGAGGCCAGATGAGGGAGCCACTAATGATGGCTTGAAGAGATATCAGTGTTAGCATGTTCCCCTAATTTCCTGTTTATGATGTAACGCCATCCGACCTCACCGTGGCGTGATGAATGTGTGATATTGTAGGTACGCTGACAGATACAATTAGACGGTTGTATTGTCTGGCACTGTCATGGCTGCAACGCTGAAATAATATAACTAGCCAGAGAGCACACATGCATTGGCACTATATCTCCGCGATGCTTGAAAACCCATCAGCAAACATCTCTGTGTTGCAGAAACATCGCCACCGATCATTTGATTCCATATTCCCCCGATGTTGGCGCGATGTTAAAGTGATCAATATGCAACCTTTAGCCCACTCTTATCTTCCTTTATCAGGCTATATATATACATATATATATATATATATACAGGTTAGGTCAAGCTGGGGGAGCATGCGCTGATGCTGCCCCTTGCCGCACCCACCACACGTCGAAACTCCTCGCAGACTCATGGCCCAGTCCCACCCTCGTTATAAGTACTTTTATATGCAGTAATTGATAACTAGTAATTTCCAGTAACCTGCACAACGCTGCTGGCTAGTAACGTTGCCACCGTTGGCTGAATCCGCAATAGTTGTGGTGCTATGATGTTAGATTGTTACAGGGACTGTGATAAATGCAAATGCAGACCCCTCTATTATGGTTGCGTTAAAAAGGTAAACATTTTACTCAGATTTCATGCATTTGGTGGTGTGCTTTTTATACCATGACAAGTTTTCCTAAAATCAGATTTAAATAATTGCAGGTTTTTCGATCCTGAACACAGCTATTCCCAAATCAGGAAGTAATGTTCTGAGTCGGGATGCTCTCCACAGCGCCGTAGTAGAAAGTCCAGTGTTGAGACCAGCATTATAAGCGGTGGTCTGGGCGTTCACTGCAGCGCGGATCAATCTGTCAACCCACGGTTCCTGATTGGGGAAGAGTGTGAACCATCAGTGTAAAAATCCATAACATGCAGCTTGATTATGGCAGAGGACATTGTGCCCAAATATTAAGGGAGGGAGTATTTAGA
This sequence comes from Brienomyrus brachyistius, assembly GCF_023856365.1. Classification (NCBI taxonomy): domain Eukaryota; kingdom Metazoa; phylum Chordata; class Actinopteri; order Osteoglossiformes; family Mormyridae; genus Brienomyrus; species Brienomyrus brachyistius. The sequence continues at coordinate 271,467 of NW_026042431.1, read as the reverse complement.
GATGACAATGATTATCTTCCCAGTGATGATTTGTGGCTTATCCGCTCTTTCAGAGTGCCAAGAGTGATTCTGGTAGAACTGAACGATGAATTTGTCGCGGAACATACCGAAAGGAACTGGCAGACAGATCAGGGATATCCCAGCCCATTTTGAGTTCCATTATTCCTCAAGTTGTGCCTGGTTTTAACCAACTGTCAAGATAATATTTTAAGTTTCCCTAGTGTGGATGTAGTTCAACGTATTTAGAATACATGTGTAATTGCTTCTGAGCATTTTCTGATTTGTATTTTAGTGGGCGGGAAAAAAAAATGTCAGAAAATACTTTGAGAGATCTTACTGTATGTGTCTGACGCATTTGAAAGTATTAACAAAAATGTGTAGTTTTATTTATTAGTTTGCTTTCTGTCATTTTAAGGACCTTTATCACTAGGCTTACAGACATTTTAATATAGCCCATCACTGCCTGTGGCAAGATGCAAGTAAGTCACGTGACACACCCTGTTGGGCCCAGCTTGCTCACCGCGAACATTGTTTTCCCATGACTAGTAAACCAAGGGGAGAAGCTGCGTTGGTGCCTGGTGCAAATTGACAAAGTATGCAGGAAAGTACGCTATCAAATATTCCTCACTGAATGTCATTATAGGCGGGAAAAATAAAGCAATTAGCAAGCAGCAGTGCTGTACTCTACAACTTGTGGATTAATTTGCCAGCCTGCTAGTGACATTCTAGTTAACTTCACAGGCATGACCAGGCAGTGGCGTATCGTGGTTTGTCACATATGCAGGATTCATTACAAGTGGAGAAGTCAGCTGTGTTAAAAATCAGCTAAACTGAAATGGAAGGCTTGTAGTATAAGGGAGAAGGTGAAGGAGAATGTCTTTTATGTGTTTTAAGTTGATTAAGTTTACATATGGTAAAGGTTCATTGTCTCTTCAAATGAGTGCTTGCAAATTTAAGGATCTAGGAAATTAGCTTAGTCTACTGTTGCAATAATACACAGCTGCAGACTCTTAATGCCACTCTCTGGCTCCTTCCGGTTGGTGGACGCATGTGCAGAAAACAAAGAAACAACAACTTTTTTGCTGTTTCACAAGCTTTCAAAGTAGAGTTCCATGGCACCTTTAAACTTAAAGGCCTGTATTTGCAGTAGAATGGTCATGCAATTTGGATTTAACACCAAAAAAATGTCCCTGTGCGTGCAGCATTTAATGAATTACCCCTCTATACTTTTTGCACTGCACTTGAGATCTGAAGAGTCCTTTAATTCAATAGCAAGACCACTACAATTCTCTACATGTACATCAGTTTAACCAATCATTATTTAAACTAATCAAATTTTGTGTCAAACTTCACAATATTTTAAATAACCTCACAGACACAAACCATACGCAAAATAATCCATATTTATTTAATAGAAAAACAAGAATAAGAAGTCTTATCTTAACCTATTCTTATCTTATCCTATGTAATCTTATGTCATACTATCTTACTTTAATCTTAACTTATCCTATCTTAGTCTTATCTTATTCTATGTTATCTTACATTATATACAACCTTATCTTAACCTATTCTTAGTCTTATCCTATGTAATCTTATATCATACAATCTTAGGATTAGTTAAGATAAGGTTAAACTACCTTAATCTTATATTATCCTAAGTACTTGTGAGATGTCTCACCTAATTATTTACAGGTTCTATGAAAAACTATTTACATCACACTGATAGCCCATCTCCACAGCCATCTCCAGGACCCCGGGGATGGCACTTAGCTGATCCAGCGCCTCATCATCAAATATCAGCTCAGCTTGGGCACCCTCATTATCACCATATGAGTAGTGATTCTCTGAATTTTGATTCTTCCCCTGCTTGCAGATGTAAACTGCATGTTGAAAATCATTCCAAAACTGATTACACCAGTAATGAGCAAGGCACTTGGCATCATAGGTCATTTTAGAATAGTTGCATAGATAAAAGTTATGCATCTTATTGAATCTTTCCATTTTCTCAAAAACAACAGAAGGGGAAATAAGTAGGGGTGTCGGACCCGTAACCAGCTCAGATGAGGGGGCTGCAGCTTGCGCTGGAACCTGATACAGAGGGGTGGGATGAACTGTGGCTGGAGGTGAAGATGGGTGTGGAGATGGGCTTACAGGTGAGACTACACATGGTGACGGAGGAGGAGAGTCTGTAAAAAAAGATGGGGATGGAGAGGAGGCAAAAGAGGATGGGACTGGTGATGGAAATAAGAAGGAAGTGGAGGAGAAGGCTGGTGAGCAGGGCTCAGGCTCTGACATTGATGGAGTGCGACACAGGATGGTAGCAACCTCGTCGTCACTCTGGGTGAGATCCACACACGGGATCTTGTCACCCACCTGGATTGAATCAAAGGGGTTACTGAAGGTTAGCAGGTTCTGCAAATTTTTTGTAAATGGCCCCTTCTGTTTTTTTACACTTCTTTCTACGGCCTGACCGGCCTCCCGCCGTATTTCTACGGCGTCTTCTGCCCTGCTGAGCCCTGCTGGTCGCCAACGGGATGGGAGCAGATCCAGATATGGTTTGGGAGCTGGGTGCCGGTGGCCCAGTGCGGCATTTCTTCTGACGGCCTCCACTGCTGGTACTGGTTCGTCCTTTTGGATTATAAAGATAGGGGACACACATTTAATTAAAGTGAATCCTTATGTCACTCTACAAGAAAAGTACATCACATACATCACAGATATCGCACTTGGCAGTCAGTATTGCACATTGAGAGAAATTCTGCCATCTTATCGGATATAGGAAACACATGCTTGGGAGACTTATGCGCTGGTCTTGAATTGGGCTGCCTGCATTTCAGCAGGGGAACTTGACCTATAAAAACACACCATGTAGTGCACAGATTCCCTGATATGCAGAACAACAGCGAAAAACAACACTGGAAAGGTTCATGTGCACCAAATTTACAGATGTAGCCGCTTGAATTTTCCCCTGTTTCCATGATGGGGCCTTGGCTGGTCCTTGGCTGGTCCATGACAGGTCCCTGCTGGGCCTTGGGTGGCACCTTGGCTATAATGAGATCCCCCACGATGATGTGTGTAAAGTACTTGCAATGATTTATCCATCCACCAGGGAGAGCAGTGATTATGGAAGCAGAAATGACTTACCTGAAATCAGGTATTGTAACTCCACTGCAGAAAATGAAAATCTAAGGAAGTATAATTTTCTTATATTTAGACAAAATTCCAATTTCATTAATAAACTGACTACACTGCAATAGATGGCCTGAGAAATGTAAGAAATTGTTTCTGTTGTGAGGCAAAGATGGCCTAAAACTAGCAAAATGTGTTTTAGTCAGTTTATTGATGAAATTAGAATTTTGTATTTTACTTCACCTTTTGGAGATAAGGCGGACCCAAGATGTGTGCAATACAATAATTACAGGCCTAAACAAAGTAATACGGTTGCTTGTGGAGAATAAAGGTGGACAGAGTGGAAAATGAAAAATAAAAATGCTTATGGTTCTGTACTGTGCTTGAATAAAACGGACGCATTCCTTAGTCTGTTCTGTCTTTCCTTCTGGCTAACAGTCTGAAAGGCTGCTGATGGCTGCACATTCACAGGAGGGCTGGGGGCAGTCACGATGACGTGTGAATCTGTCATAAACTTCTCTGCTTGGCCACAATGAAAAGAGATATGTTTGCAGGGGATCAAGGTGAGGTTGTTTTCTTAACCTAAGAACACTGAACCAACGGTCAAGCATGGTGGTGGTAGTATCATGCTGTTTTGCTGACAGTACTGTACATGAGAACATTGCAGAAAGACAATGGGATAATGAAGTAGCACTAGATAGATAGACTGGGATTTTTTGTCATAGTACCAGACACAAAAAGAGGAACATAAAAGAAACATAGCATAACAAGTATTTACTGTAACCCTATGGAGTCTGAGGCCTCTCACCCACTTTCAAAGTAGTCTGACAGGCCTTGACATTTTACTGTTTTTCTGAATTGCTAAAACACATGTCCTAAAATCTCTCATCTCCTGTAATCAAACCACTAAGCACAAACTCTAAAATTCAAGCTAAACTCACAAAACCTTACGCTTGTCTTGCAAAATCAAACAATCTTCTCAAAACTATATTATCTTTGCTCAAAAGCAAACACTGTTTTCAGACCATGCATCTCGTCAGTTGGGTAAAGGTACACTACTGAACAGTCATAGCACTCTACAGCAAAAAATGAAAACAGTACCAATCAAAACTGTTGTTGACATGTAAATGAGAAACCGTAAGACTATAATAATAGTTTAAAAAAATTATGGTCGTCTACCATATGACTGATAATTAATATGTAACGTTTGCCATACTCAGTACTCCAGAAAAGTGACTGTAAAGAACAACGCCAAAAAGTAAACAAACGAGAGGCATATTACAGTAAAATGTTGTGCAACTGCCAAGCCAGAGTCACAGAAGAATATTCATCCTGCCTCATCGCCATGTCTCAGGGCTGGGTCTAGCGATGCTATCCCTTGTTGAGTGATGCAGAAAGAATCCTCTGTGTGACCCATTTGTACCTTGACTTCAAAATGCAACTCCTATCCTTCTATGGCATGTATTCTATGTTCTAGTCACTCTTTGGCTTCCTCAAATGTTTAGAAATGTGTGTGAATAGTTTTGAGTCATTGTGTTCAAATGACTACTGTGTGCTGGCTGCGCTTAACTTCTGTGGCCTGTGTTTTCTATTTTGCATCAAAGTTCACCATAGCGCAAAATGTGTTTTGATGAATGGGAATGTGTTTTGAGTTTTGCAAAAAGGATGACTGAGATCTGCAAATTGTGTCTAACTAGGTGACCATGGTTTAAAGTTTTGCCAAAGAAGTAACTGATTCAATAAATGACTTTTGGCAATCGGCAGTTTTGTTCCCAAAACGATTTCTAATATTTCAGCAATTCAGAAAAACTGTTAAATATTTCACCTGTCTAAAAAACATTTATCCCAAAGTGCTACGAATGCTTTTATTCAGCACAAACTCAGCACCAATAATCTGTCAACATTTAGAATGTGATTATTCTATATATATATTTTTTTTTGTTAAAATCTACTTTAAACATACACTTTTCAAAAACTTATTTTCAGTGGTGCTGACAAATTGTAAAAAAATCACATTATAAATATTTCTAGCCTAAGCTTGAGTTCTGAAGCTTACAGACATAGGGGATGGCTACACAAAGGTGAATGAGACATTCAGAAAATTGTATGAGGTTTGATTACTAAAGTGTTACAACTTTGAAGTGACTTTGGAGTCACCAGACCTTTGCATACTGTCAATGGCCCATCAGTCTGGACTGTCTGTCACTGCTCTTCACACCAATCAGTTTGGAAAGGCAGTGTGAATTTTACAGGTTTTTTTTTCATTTGCTAAGACAAATACTGCAATACTGAAGTTGCTTTCTCAAAACTCTTCATGCAGTCACCACAACATTTACTTATGTGGGCTAAACTGTTTAGCATTTCACTTTGCTTTCATACAAAATGCAATCAATGACTAAATGCTTCAAAAGCCATGGATTCCTGTCTCACTCACAATATTACATTTTCAGAGGCCAATTTGCACATACCTACATACTGACCCAAAAACTGCTAATAAGACAGTCAAAACTGAAACATGTCATTTTGCTAAATCACTATCAAGACCCTTTCTAAAACAGATTGTAAAAAACACATAATACAAAGAAATTATGTCAGTTGACACAAGATCAAACAATGAATGTTGGATGCCAGGATATTCCTCCAGAGCAATGCCAAGGATGGATCAGGCATGTGGAGATGCTACCCTAGATACTACCCTGTCTTAGCAATTGAAAACAACTGTAAGAAAAGACACAATACTAGCCTTTTTACAGTTTATAACATGCAACGGATTAAACGTCGATGAATAAAATGTGCAATCACATTATTCCAGGAACAATGCAAAACAATAAATGAATATTAGAACAACAAATTGTCACTCCTGATCAGGATGCCAAGCTTCAAAACAGTTCCTGTCTCGTTACTGTATGACATCATAGCGCTGGATTAGTATGTACCGGCATGCTCGCTATCCAAGTACCTAGCCCTGTTTGTCTCTGGTGTTGTAAAAACTTTGGCTGTAGCTTCAGTTTACTTTAAAGTATCAATTATGCCAGAAGCTTGCTAATGGCTACCAAAAGATTCTCGTTGATACTTGTTGTACTTGTGTATGAACTTGTGACCACAACTAAAATGTGTTTTTGTAAAGAAAGCGCCATCTCATGGCAACACCCTGCAAGTGAATAAATGAGCGCGTTCAGACGAGAATTTAGGCACACCCCCAGAAGGAGGGGGGTTACTCCCGTTGGCTGGCTTTTGCTAATGTGGGACATGTTCACCTGTTACCTTACCATTTGACGTCGCTTTCCTGTTATGTTCAAACACATCACAGCCACAGATTTTACGGATTTCATTGTGCAGTACAGCAGACATGCTGAAAAGAGCCCCGTATTTTTACTGCTTCATGGTAACAAATCACCGTTGGGCTAAAGGTGAACCATTTTATTATTTAGTATCCTAAGACACGTAGTTCCAAAATAAGATAGTTATCACAGACTGCAAGATTCAACAAGACCAGCCAAGCCTGTTCTGACTTTCATTCTTCGAGTGCTGAGATATTCTAGGCATCATTTTGCCGTTCTTACCATGGCTGACTGAACCGGGGATGTCTTCCGGAGCAATCCGGACACTGACGGCGTCATTTGGCAGGAGCCAGTCGATTCTCCGCAGGTAGATGAAGGCAGACATCTTTCGCGTCTTGTCTTTTGCTGGGAAAGTGCAAATCTGAGCTGCTTTGAATGTTTGAATCAAAACTCGAAACGGAATTAGAATTGTTATGATGCGGTTGCTAAGATATGGTGGTCGATTAGTGTCAGCGCGTGGCAAAGTCTTCAAGCACTTTAATCAAATGACCAGACACACGATATATATTGACAAAAGCGCGGAAAGATAATAGAAGCACCGTAAATTTAGAAGACACGCCTAAAAACAGAAAATGTTATAAATAAAATGTATTGAAGTATTTAAATAGAATTCCTTCCTGGCAGCAAGTAACGCGAGAGCTGCAGACGTGACGTTCCACAGACTCCCAGAATTCACAGCGATCGTTAAGCGACCCATTCAATCAGAATAGAAGGAAATGGCGAGGAGACGTTCTTATCTCACACTGGTTTTTATTTACAACTGAATGTTTAGCACACTTGGAAAATTCTCTAATCCATCTTCAGCCATTTCACTCTTCCACTGTAGCAACGCAAAGTGAAGAATTCTGAACAATGATGGCGGCACATTCGCAGCTGCTCCGAACTCTCCAGTGTTCCTCTGACTGTGTTTTATTGGTTTATTTGCTTCCGGTACCAGTATTTTACGCATCCTTGTTCTTCTTTACTGTTGGTGTATGTTTCTTTGATTTTATATTGTATTTTACTTGTACTTTTATCCTTAACATGGCGTCGACAGCCTTGCTCCAAAGACATCTCATTGTATTTGCACAGTGACAGTAACGCTATCTTATCTTGCGAGAGGAAGTAGCATAAGGCTGTACTGCTAACGTTAGCATTAGCAAGCCTAGCAGTGTTGGTAGTAAGGCGTTACTATAATCCCACTACTCTTGTCTGTAAGGAGTAATGTAACTAATTGCCATTAAAAAACACGGAAGGTGCTGAAATTTAAATGCACTCTTTACCTTTGTCTTGCGTGAAAATATTAATGGATAAAGGCAGCATGTTCCCTTAATTTCCCGTTTATGATGTAACGCCACCCGACCTCACCATGGCGCAATGAATGGGTGGTATTGTAGGTACGCTGATAGATACAATTAGACGGTTGTATTGTCTGGCACTGTCATAGCTGCAACACTGAAATAATATAACTAGCCAGAGAGCACACATGCATTGGCACTATGTCTCCGCGATGCTTGAAAACCCATCAGCAAACATCTCTGTGTTGCAGAAACATCGCCACCGACCATTTGCACCCACCACACGTCGAAACTCCTGGCAGACACATGGTCCAATCCCACCCGTATTAAAAGTACATTTATATGCGGTAATTGATGAGTAGTAATTTCCAGTAACCTGCACAACACTGCTGACTAGTGACGTTGCCGCCGTTGGCTGAATCCGCAGTAGTTATGGTGCTATGATGTTAGATTGTTACAGGGACTGTGATAAATGCAGACCCCTCTATTATGGTTGCGTTAAAAAAAAAAAAGCAAACATTTGTACTCAGATTTCATGGCGGTGTGCTTTTTATACCTTGACAAGTTTTCCTGAGATCAGATTAAAAAAATTCCAAAATATAGCAGCATATTGACGTGTATTCTCTGTATCTTAAAACGTGGCGGGTCATCAGACTCGGATACACAGCTCTATGGTCCACACAGAGGAAACGAAGAACCTGCACTTTGCTAAGTCACGAAGTTATCTTTTGTCATGTGACTACGTTTACGTGCCTTGACGCAATTAAGATGTTTTCATGTGTTTTTAATGGCGCAGTTACAGAGCATAGCCATGTAAACGCATTAATGGGGGAATCTCATTTATAAAGGCTTCGTGTGACCGAAAAAGATGACAAACATTCATACTTACATTTGTAAGGAGATTTTGGGATTTATAAAGAAAAGGGTACGCTGGGAAAAGAACTCCTACGTTCTGCGAACGAGGCTGACGGGGATGCTGTTTCGACAGAATCCTGTAGAGGGCACTGTGCACGCTAAATTGAAGGCTCCAGGAATGTTTTCTGCTTTTCATTTTACTAAGAGAATAATAATGATTCAAATGTTTTTGGTCACACGGCCATTGGCTCTGAAATTAAACTGTCCTTTTAAATAAAACTGTTTACATTTGCAAACTGTATTGTATGCTGTGTTTGAATGTTCCGATATCGTTATTAGATATTTCACTGCATGTTTTTCAACAAAATGCCTCTGAAATTGGTACTCTGTCACTAAGACGTACTGTACAAACAATGCATTTTCTGCCCAGGGTAAAGGCTTCTTATTCAGTTTCCCTACAGGGGATAGCTGGGGTCCGTGGATGTTGGAAGTTAGTGTCAGGGCATTCTGGTAGAATGTGACCTTTGGCAACAATGGGCTGGACAGCTCTGTGCTCATCTTGTCTCATCTGGGACTCCCACCATCACTGCCACTGAGCATCTCCTCTACAGGCAAACACTGAAGTGCCACCAAGACCAGCAGGTGGCTCTGGGATGCAAACCACTTCTGAGGCCAGATGAGGGAGCCACTAATGATGGCTTGAAGAGATATCAGTGTTAGCATGTTCCCCTAATTTCCTGTTTATGATGTAACGCCATCCGACCTCACCGTGGCGTGATGAATGTGTGATATTGTAGGTACGCTGACAGATACAATTAGACGGTTGTATTGTCTGGCACTGTCATGGCTGCAACGCTGAAATAATATAACTAGCCAGAGAGCACACATGCATTGGCACTATATCTCCGCGATGCTTGAAAACCCATCAGCAAATATCTCTGTGTTGCAGAAACATCGCCACCGATCATTTGATTCCATATTCCCCGATGTTGGCGCGATGTTAAAGTGATCAATATGCAACCTTTAGCCCACTCTTATCTTCCTTTATCAGGCTATATATATACATATATATATATATATATATACAGGTTAGGTCAAGCTGGGGGAGCATGCGCTGATGCTGCCCCTTGCCGCACCCACCACACGTCGAAACTCCTCGCAGACTCATGGCCCAGTCCCACCCTCGTTATAAGTACTTTTATATGCAGTAATTGATAACTAGTAATTTCCAGTAACCTGCACAACGCTGCTGGCTAGTAACGTTGCCACCGTTGGCTGAATCCGCAATAGTTGTGGTGCTATGATGTTAGATTGTTACAGGGACTGTGATAAATGCAAATGCAGACCCCTCTATTATGGTTGCGTTAAAAAGGTAAACATTTTACTCAGATTTCATGCATTTGGTGGTGTGCTTTTTATACCATGACAAGTTTTCCTAAAATCAGATTTAAATAATTGCAGGCTTTTCGATCCTGAACACAGCTATTCCCAATCAGGAAGTAATGTCTGAGTCGGGATGCTCTCCACAGCGCCGTAGTAGAAAGTCCAGTGTTGAGACCAGCATTATAAGCGGTGGTCTGGGCGTTCACTGCAGCGCGGATCAATCTGTCAACCCACGGTTCCTGATTGGGGAAGAGTGTGAACCATCAGTGTAAAAATCCATAACATGCAGCTTGATTATGGCAGAGGACATTGTGCCCAAATATTAAGGGAGGGAGTATTTAGAGATGACAATGATTATCTTCCCAGTGATGATTTGTGGCTTATCCGCTCTTTCAGAGTGCCAAGAGTGATTCTGGTAGAACTGAACGATGAATTTGTCGCGGAACATACCGAAAGGAACTGGCAGACAGATCAGGGATATCCCAGCCCATTTTGAGTTCCATTATTCCTCAAGTTGTGCCTGGTTTTAACCAACTGTCAAGATAATATTTTAAGTTTCCCTAGTGTGGATGTAGTTCAACGTATTTAGAATACATGTGTAATTGCTTCTGAGCATTTTCTGATTTGTATTTTAGTGGGCGGGAAAAAAAATGTCAGAAAATACTTTGAGAGATCTTACTGTATGTGTCTGACGCATTTGAAAGTATTAACAAAAATGTGTAGTTTATTTATTAGTTTGCTTTCTGTCATTTTAAGGACCTTTATCACTAGGCTTACAGACATTTAATATAGCCATCACTGCCTGTGGCAAGATGCAAGTAAGTCACGTGACACACCCTGTTGGGCCCAGCTTGCTCACCGCGAACATTGTTTTCCCATGACTAGTAAACCAAGGGGGAGAAGCTGCGTGTGGTGCCTGGTGCAAATTGACAAAGTATGCAGGAAAGTACGCTATCAAATATTCCTCACTGAATGTCATTATAGGCGGGAAAAATAAAGCAATTAGCAAGCAGCAGTGCTGTACTCTACAACTTGTGGATTAATTTGCCAGCCTGCTAGTGACATTCTAGTTAACTTCACAGGCATGACCAGGCAGTGGCGTATCGTGGTTTGTCACATATGCAGGATTCATTACAAGTGGAGAAGTCAGCTGTGTTAAAAATCAGCTAAACTGAAATGGAAGGCTTGTAGTATAAGGGAGAAGGTGAAGGAGAATGTCTTTTATGTGTTTTAAGTTGATTAAGTTTACATATGGTAAAGGTTCATTGTCTCTTCAAATGAGTGCTTGCAAATTTAAGGATCTAGGAAATTAGCTTAGTCTACTGTTGCAATAATACACAGCTGCAGACTCTTAATGCCACTCTCTGGCTCCTTCCGGTTTGGTGGACGCATGTGCAGAAAACAAAGAAACAACAACTTTTTTGCTGTTTCACAAGCTTTCAAAGTAGAGTTCCATGGCACCTTTAAACTTAAAGGCCTGTATTTGCAGTAGAATGGTCATGCAATTTGGATTTAACACCAAAAAAATGTCCCTGTGCGTGCAGCATTTAATGAATTACCCCTCTATACTTTTTGCACTGCACTTGAGATCTGAAGAGTCCTTTAATTCAATAGCAAGACCACTACAATTCTCTACATGTACATCAGTTTAACCAATCATTATTTAAACTAATCAAATTTTGTGTCAAACTTCACATATTTTAAATAACCTCACAGACACAAACCATACGCAAAATAATCCATATTTATTTAATAGAAAAACAAGAATAAGAAGTCTTATCTTAACCTATTCTTATCTTATCCTATGTAATCTTATGTCATACTATCTTACTTTAATCTTAACTTATCCTATCTTAGTCTTATCTTATTCTATGTTATCTTACATTATATACAACCTTATCTTAACCTATTCTTAGTCTTATCCTATGTAATCTTATATCATACAATCTTAGGATTAGTTAAGATAAGGTTAAACTACCTTAATCTTATATTATTCCTAAGTACTTGTGAGATGTCTCACCTAATTATTTACAGGTTCTATGAAAAACTATTTACATCACACTGATAGCCCTCTCCACAGCCATCTCCAGGACCCCGGGGATGGCACTTAGCTGATCCAGCGCCTCATCATCAAATATCAGCTCAGCTTGGGCACCCTCATTATCACCATATGAGTAGTGATTCTCTGAATTTTGATTCTTCCCCTGCTTGCAGATGTAAACTGCATGTTGAAAATCATTCCAAAACTGATTACACCAGTAATGAGCAAGGCACTTGGCATCATAGGTCATTTTAGAATAGTTGCATAGATAAAAGTTATGCATCTTATTGAATCTTTCCATTTTCTCAAAAACAACAGAAGGGGAAATAAGTAGGGGTGTCGGACCCGTAACCAGCTCAGATGAGGGGGCTGCAGCTTGCGCTGGAACCTGATACAGAGGGGTGGGATGAACTGTGGCTGGAGGTGAAGATGGGTGTGGAGATGGGCTTACAGGTGAGACTACACATGGTGACGGAGGAGGAGAGTCTGTAAAAAAAGATGGGGATGGAGAGGAGGCAAAAGAGGATGGGACTGGTGATGGAAATAAGAAGGAAGTGGAGGAGAAGGCTGGTGAGCAGGGCTCAGGCTCTGACATTGATGGAGTGCGACACAGGATGGTAGCAACCTCGTCGTCACTCTGGGTGAGATCCACCCACGGGATCTTGTCACCCACCTGGATTGAATCAAAGGGGTTACTGAAGGTTAGCAGGTTCTGCAAATTTTTTGTAAATGGCCCCTTCTGTTTTTTACACTTCTTTCTACGGCCTGACCGGCCTCCCGCCGTATTTCTACGGCGTCTTCTGCCCTGCTGAGCCCTGCTGGTCGCCAACGGGATGGGAGCAGATCCAGATATGGTTTGGGAGCTGGGTGCCGGTGGCCAGTGCGGCATTTCTTCTGACGGCCCTCCACTGCTGGTACTGGTTCGTCCTTTTGGATTATAAAGATAGGGGACACACATTTAATTAAAGTGAATCCTTATGTCACTCTACAAGAAAAGTACAATCACATACATCACAGATATCGCACTTGGCAGTCAGTATTGCACATTGAGAGAAATCTGCCATCTTATCGGATATAGGAAACACATGCTTGGGAGACTTATGCGCTGGTCTTGAATTGGGCTGCCTGCATTTCAGCAGGGGAACTTGACCTATAAAAACACACCATGTAGTGCACAGATTCCCTGATATGCAGAACAACAGCGAAAAACAACACTGGAAAGGTTCATGTGCACCAAATTTACAGATGTAGCCGCTTGAATTTTCCCCTGTTTCCATGATGGGGCCTTGGCTGGTCCTTGGCTGGTCCATGACAGGTCCCTGCTGGGCCTTGGGTGGCACCTTGGCTATAATGAGATCCCCCACGATGATGTGTGTAAAGTACTTGCAATGATTTATCCATCCACCAGGGAGAGCAGTGATTATGGAAGCAGAAATGCTTACCTGAAATCAGGTATTGTAACTCCACTGCAGAAAATGAAAATCTAAGGAAGTATAATTTTCTTATATTTAGACAAAATTCCAATTTCATTAATAAACTGACTACACTGCAATAGATGGCCTGAGAAATGTAAGAAATTGTTTCTGTTGTGAGGCAAAGATGGCCTAAAACTAGCAAAATGTGTTTTAGTCAGTTTATTGATGAAATTAGAATTTTGTATTTTACTTCACCTTTTGGAGATAAGGCGGACCCAAGATGTGTGCAATACAATAATTACAGGCCTAAACAAAGTAATACGGTTGCTTGTGGAGAATAAAGGTGGACAGAGTGGAAAATGAAAAATAAAAATGCTTATGGTTCTGTACTGTGCTTGAATAAAACGGACGCATTCCTTAGTCTGTTCTGTCTTTCCTTCTGGCTAACAGTCTGAAAGGCTGCTGATGGCTGCACATTCACAGGAGGGCTGGGGGCAGTCACGATGACGTGTGAATCTGTCATAAACTTCTCTGCTTGGCCACAATGAAAAGAGATATGTTTGCAGGGGATCAAGGTGAGGTTGTTTTCTTAACCTAAGAACACTGAACCAACGGTCAAGCATGGTGGTGGTAGTATCATGCTGTTTTGCTGACAGTACTGTACATGAGAACATTGCAGAAAGACAATGGGATAATGAAGTAGCACTAGATAGATAGACTGGGATTTTTTGTCATAGTACCAGACACAAAAAGAGGAACATAAAAGAAACATAGCATAACAAGTATTTACTGTAACCCTATGGAGTCTGAGGCCTCTCACCCACTTTCAAAGTAGTCTGACAGGCCTTGACATTTTACTGTTTTTCTGAATTGCTAAAACACATGTCCTAAAATCTCTCATCTCCTGTAATCAAACCACTAAGCACAAACTCTAAAATTCAAGCTAAACTCACAAAACCTTACGCTTGTCTTGCAAAATCAAACAATCTTCTCAAAACTATATTATCTTTGCTCAAAAGCAAACACTGTTTTCAGACCATGCATCTCGTCAGTTGGGTAAAGGTACACTACTGAACAGTCATAGCACTCTACAGCAAAAAATGAAAACAGTACCAATCAAAACTGTTGTTGACATGTAAATGAGAAACCGTAAGACTATAATAATAGTTAAAAAAAATTATGGTCGTCTACCATATGACTGATAATTAATATGTAACGTTTGCCATACTCAGTACTCCAGAAAAGTGACTGTAAAGAACAACGCCAAAAAGTAAACAAACGAGAGGCATATTACAGTAAAATGTTGTGCAACTGCCAAGCCAGAGTCACAGAAGAATATTCATCCTGCCTCATCGCCATGTCTCAGGGCTGGGTCTAGCGATGCTATCCCTTGTTGAGTGATGCAGAAAGAATCCTCTGTGTGACCCATTTGTACCTTGACTTCAAAATGCAACTCCTATCCTTCTATGGCACGTATTCTATGTTCTAGTCACTCTTTGGCTTCCTCAAATGTTTAGAAATGTGTGTGAATAGTTTTGAGTCATTGTGTTCAAATGACTACTGTGTGCTGGCTGCGCTTAACTTCTGTGGCCTGTGTTTTCTATTTTGCATCAAAGTTCACCATAGCGCAAAATGTGTTTTGATGAATGGGAATGTGTTTTGAGTTTTGCAAAAAGGATGACTGAGATCTGCAAATTGTGTCTAACTAGGTGACCATGGTTTAAAGTTTTGCCAAAGAAGTAACTGATTCAATAAATGACTTTTGGCAATCGGCAGTTTTGTTCCCAAAACGATTTCTAATATTTCAGCAATTCAGAAAAACTGTTAAATATTTCACCTGTCTAAAAAACATTTATCCCAAAGTGCTACGAATGCTTTTATTCAGCACAAACTCAGCACCAATAATCTGTCAACATTTAGAATGTGATTATTCTATATATATTTTTTTTTTTTGTTAAAATCTACTTTAAACATACACTTTTCAAAAACTTATTTTCAGTGGTGCTGACAAATTGTAAAAAATCACATTATAAATATTTCTAGCCTAAGCTTGAGTTCTGAAGCTTACAGACATAGGGGATGGCTACACAAAGGTGAATGAGACATTCAGAAAATTGTATGAGGTTTGATTACTAAAGTGTTACAACTTTGAAGTGACTTTGGAGTCACCAGACCTTTGCATACTGTCAATGGCCCATCAGTCTGGACTGTCTGTCACTGCTCTTCACACCAATCAGTTTGGAAAGGCAGTGTGAATTTTACAGGTTTTTTTTTCATTTGCTAAGACAAATACTGCAATACTGAAGTTGCTTTCTCAAAACTCTTCATGCAGTCACCACAACATTTACTTATGTGGGCTAAACTGTTAGCATTTCACTTTGCTTTCATACAAAATGCAATCAATGACTAAATGCTTCAAAAGCCATGGATTCCTGTCTCACTCACAATATTACATTTTCAGAGGCCAATTTGCACATACCTACATACTGACCCAAAAACTGCTAATAAGACAGTCAAAACTGAAACATGTCATTTTGCTAAATCACTATCAAGACCCTTTCTAAAACAGATTGTAAAAAACACATAATACAAAGAAATTATGTCAGTTGACACAAGATCAAACAATGAATGTTGGATGCCAGGATATTCCTCCAGAGCAATGCCAAGGATGGATCAGGCATGTGGAGATGCTACCCTAGATACTACCCTGTCTTAGCAATTGAAAACAACTGTAAGAAAAGACACAATACTAGCCTTTTTACAGTTTATAACATGCAACGGATTAAACGTCGATGAATAAAATGTGCAATCACATTATTCCAGGAACAATGCAAAACAATAAATGAATATTAGAACAACAAATTGTCACTCCTGATCAGGATGCCAAGCTTCAAAACAGTTCCTGTCTCGTTACTGTATGACATCATAGCGCTGGATTAGTATGTACCGGCATGCTCGCTATCCAAGTACCTAGCCCTGTTTGTCTCCGGTGTTGTAAAAACTTTGGCTGTAGCTTCAGTTTACTTTAAAGTATCAATTATGCCAGAAGCTTGCTAATGGCTACCAAAAGATTCTCGTTGATACTTGTTGTACTTGTGTATGAACTTGTGACCACAACTAAAATGTGTTTTTGTAAAGAAAGCGCCATCTCATGGCAACACCCTGCAAGTGAATAAATGAGCGCGTTCAGACGAGAATTTAGGCACACCCCCAGAAGGAGGGGGGTTACTCCCGTTGGCTGGCTTTTGCCAATGTGGGACATGTTCACCTGTTACCTTACCATTTGACGTCGCTTTCCTGTTATGTTCAAACACATCACAGCCACAGATTTTACGGATTTCATTGTGCAGTACAGCAGACATGCTGAAAAGAGCCCCGTAATTTTACTGCTTCATGGTAACAAATCACCGTTGGGCTAAAGGTGAACCATTTTATTATTTAGTATCCTAAGACACGTAGTTCCAAAATAAGATAGTTATCACAGACTGCAAGATTCAACAAGACCAGCCAAGCCTGTTCTGACTTTCATTCTTCGAGTGCTGAGATATTCTAGGCATCATTTTGCCGTTCTTACCATGGCTGACTGAACCGGGGATGTCTTCCGGAGCAATCCGGACACTGACGGCGTCATTTGGCAGGAGCCAGTCGATTCTCCGCAGGTAGATGAAGGCAGACATCTTTCGCGTCTTGTCTTTTGCTGGGAAAGTGCAAATCTGAGCTGCTTTGAATGTTTGAATCAAAACTCGAAACGGAATTAGAATTGTTATGATGCGGTTGCTAAGATATGGTGGTCGATTAGTGTCAGCGCGCGGCAAAGTCTTCAAGCACTTTAATCAAATGACCAGACACACGATATATATTGACAAAAGCGCGGAAAGATAATAGAAGCACCGTAAATTAGAAGACACGCCTAAAACAGAAAATGTTATAAATAAAATGTATTGAAGTATTTAAATAGAATTCCTTCCTGCAGCAAGTAACGCGAGAGCTGCAGACGTGACGTTCCACAGACTCCCAGAATTCACAGCGATCGTTAAGCGACCCATTCAATCAGAATAGAAGGAAATGGCGAGGAGACGTTCTTATCTCACACTGGTTTTTATTTACAACTGAATGTTTAGCACACTTGGAAAATTCTGTAATCCATCTTCAGCCATTTCACTCTTCCACTGTAGCAACGCAAAGTGAAGAATTCTGAACAATGATGGCGGCACATTCGCAGCTGCTCCGAACTCTCCAGTGTTCCTCTGACTGTGTTTTATTGGTTTATTTGCTTCCGGTACCAGTATTTTACGCATCCTTGTTCTTCTTTACTGTTGGTGTATGTTTCTTTGATTTTATATTGTATTTTACTTGTACTTTTATCTTAACATGGCGTCGACAGCCTTGCTCCAAAGACATCTCATTGTATTTGCACAGTGACAGTAACGCTATCTTATCTTGCGAGAGGAAGTAGCATAAGGCTGTACTGCTAACGTTAGCATTAGCAAGCCTAGCAGTGTTGGTAGTAAGGCGTTACTATAATCCCACTACTCTTGTCTGTAAGGAGTAATGTAACTAATTGCCATTAAAAAACACGGAAGGTGCTGAAATTTAAATGCACTCTTTACCTTTGTCTTGCGTGAAAATATTAATGGATAAAGGCAGCATGTTCCCTTAATTTCCCGTTTATGATGTAACGCCACCGACCTCACCATGGCGCAATGAATGGGTGGTATTGTAGGTACGCTGATAGATACAATTAGACGGTTGTATTGTCTGGCACTGTCATAGCTGCAACACTGAAATAATATAACTAGCCAGAGAGCACACATGCATTGGCACTATGTCTCCGCGATGCTTGAAAACCCATCAGCAAACATCTCTGTGTTGCAGAAACATCGCCACCGACCATTTGCACCCACCACACGTCGAAACTCCTGGCAGACACATGGTCCAATCCCACCCGTATTAAAAGTACATTTATATGCGGTAATTGATGAGTAGTAATTTCCAGTAACCTGCACAACACTGCTGACTAGTGACGTTGCCGCCGTTGGCTGAATCCGCAGTAGTTATGGTGCTATGATGTTAGATTGTTACAGGGACTGTGATAAATGCAGACCCCTCTATTATGGTTGCGTTAAAAAAAAAAAAAGCAAACATTTGTACTCAGATTTCATGGCGGTGTGCTTTTTATACCTTGACAAGTTTTCCTGAGATCAGATTAAAAAAATTCCAAAATATAGCAGCATATTGACGTGTATTCTCTGTATCTTAAAACGTGGCGGGTCGTCAGACTCGGATACACAGCTCTATGGTCCACACAGAGGAAACGAAGAACCTGCACTTTGCTAAGTCACGAAGTTATCTTTTGTCATGTGACTACGTTTACGTGCCTTGACGCAATTAAGATGTTTTCATGTGTTTTTAATGGCGCAGTTACAGAGCATAGCCATGTAAACGCATTAATGGGGGAATCTCATTTATAAAGGCTTCGTGTGACCGAAAAAGATGACAAACATTCATACTTACATTTGTAAGGAGATTTTGGGATTTATAAAGAAAAGGGTACGCTGGGAAAAGAACTCCTACGTTCTGCGAACGAGGCTGACGGGGATGCTGTTTCGACAGAATCCTGTAGAGGGCACTGTGCACGCTAAATTGAAGGCTCCAGGAATGTTTTCTGCTTTTCATTTTACTAAGAGAATAATAATGATTCAAATGTTTTTGGTCACACGGCCATTGGCTCTGAATTAAACTGTCCTTTTAATAAAACTGTTTACATTTGCAAACTGTATTGTATGCTGTGTTTGAATGTTCCGATATCGTTATTAGATATTTCACTGCATGTTTTTCAACAAAATGCCCTCTGAAATTGGTACTCTGTCACTAAGACGTACTGTACAAACAATGCATTTTCTGCCCAGGGTAAAGGCTTCTTATTCAGTTTCCCTACAGGGGATAGCTGGGGTCCGTGGGATGTTTGGAAGTTAGTGTCAGGGCATTCTGGTAGAATGTGACCTTTGGCAACAATGGGCTGGACAGCTCTGTGCTCATCTTGTCTCATCTGGGACTCCCACCATCACTGCCACTGAGCATCTCCTCTACAGGCAAACACTGAAGTGCCACCAAGACCAGCAGGTGGCTCTGGGATGCAACCACTTCTGAGGCCAGATGAGGGAGCCACTAATGATGGCTTGAAGAGATATCAGTGTTAGCATGTTCCCCTAATTTCCTGTTTATGATGTAACGCCATCCGACCTCACCGTGGCGTGATGAATGTGTGATATTGTAGGTACGCTGACAGATACAATTAGACGGTTGTATTGTCTGGCACTGTCATGGCTGCAACGCTGAAATAATATAACTAGCCAGAGAGCACACATGCATTGGCACTATATCTCCGCGATGCTTGAAAACCCATCAGCAAACATCTCTGTGTTGCAGAAACATCGCCACCGATCATTTGATTCCATATTCCCCCGATGTTGGCGCGATGTTAAAGTGATCAATATGCAACCTTTAGCCCACTCTTATCTTCCTTTATCAGGCTATATATATACATATATATATATATATATATACAGGTTAGGTCAAGCTGGGGAGCATGCGCTGATGCTGCCCCTTGCCGCACCCACCACACGTCGAAACTCCTCGCAGACTCATGGCCCAGTCCCACCCTCGTTATAAGTACTTTTATATGCAGTAATTGATAACTAGTAATTTCCAGTAACCTGCACAACGCTGCTGGCTAGTAACGTTGCCACCGTTGGCTGAATCCGCAATAGTTGTGGTGCTATGATGTTAGATTGTTACAGGGACTGTGATAAATGCAAATGCAGACCCCTCTATTATGGTTGCGTTAAAAAGGTAAACATTTTACTCAGATTTCATGCATTTGGTGGTGTGCTTTTTATACCATGACAAGTTTCCTAAAATCAGATTTAAATAATTGCAGGCTTTTCGATCCTGAACACAGCTATTCCCAAATCAGGAAGTAATGTTCTGAGTCGGGATGCTCTCCACAGCGCCGTAGTAGAAAGTCCAGTGTTGAGACCAGCATTATAAGCGGTGGTCTGGGCGTTCACTGCAGCGCGGATCAATCTGTCAACCCACGGTTCCTGATTGGGGAAGAGTGTGAACCATCAGTGTAAAAATCCATAACATGCAGCTTGATTATGGCAGAGGACATTGTGCCCAAATATTAAGGGAGGGAGTATTTAGAGATGACAATGATTATCTTCCCAGTGATGATTTGTGGCTTATCCGCTCTTTCAGAGTGCCAAGAGTGATTCTGGTAGAACTGAACGATGAATTTGTCGCGGAACATACCGAAAGGAACTGGCAGACAGATCAGGGATATCCCAGCCCATTTTGAGTTCCATTATTCCTCAAGTTGTGCCTGGTTTTAACCAACTGTCAAGATAATATTTTAAGTTTCCCTAGTGTGGATGTAGTTCAACGTATTTAGAATACATGTGTAATTGCTTCTGAGCATTTTCTGATTTGTATTTTAGTGGGCGGGAAAAAAAAATGTCAGAAAATACTTTGAGAGATCTTACTGTATGTGTCTGACGCATTTGAAAGTATTAACAAAAATGTGTAGTTTTATTTATTAGTTTGCTTTCTGTCATTTTAAGGACCTTTATCACTAGGCTTACAGACATTTTAATATAGCCCATCACTGCCTGTGGCAAGATGCAAGTAAGTCACGTGACACACCCTGTTGGGCCCAGCTTGCTCACCGCGAACATTGTTTTCCCATGACTAGTAAACCAAGGGGAGAAGCTGCGTTGGTGCCTGGTGCAAATTGACAAAGTATGCAGGAAAGTACGCTATCAAATATTCCTCACTGAATGTCATTATAGGCGGGAAAAATAAAGCAATTAGCAAGCAGCAGTGCTGTACTCTACAACTTGTGGATTAATTTGCCAGCCTGCTAGTGACATTCTAGTTAACTTCACAGGCATGACCAGGCAGTGGCGTATCGTGGTTTGTCACATATGCAGGATTCATTACAAGTGGAGAAGTCAGCTGTGTTAAAAATCAGCTAAACTGAAATGGAAGGCTTGTAGTATAAGGGAGAAGGTGAAGGAGAATGTCTTTTATGTGTTTTAAGTTGATTAAGTTTACATATGGTAAAGGTTCATTGTCTCTTCAAATGAGTGCTTGCAAATTTAAGGATCTAGGAAATTAGCTTAGTCTACTGTTGCAATAATACACAGCTGCAGACTCTTAATGCCACTCTCTGGCTCCTTCCGGTTGGTGGACGCATGTGCAGAAAACAAAGAAACAACAACTTTTTTGCTGTTTCACAAGCTTTCAAAGTAGAGTTCCATGGCACCTTTAAACTTAAAGGCCTGTATTTGCAGTAGAATGGTCATGCAATTTGGATTTAACACCAAAAAAATGTCCTGTGCGTGCAGCATTTAATGAATTACCCCTCTATACTTTTTGCACTGCACTTGAGATCTGAAGAGTCCTTTAATTCAATAGCAAGACCACTACAATTCTCTACATGTACATCAGTTTAACCAATCATTATTTAAACTAATCAAATTTTGTGTCAAACTTCACAATATTTTAAATAACCTCACAGACACAAACCATACGCAAAATAATCCATATTTATTTAATAGAAAAACAAGAATAAGAAGTCTTATCTTAACCTATTCTTATCTTATCCTATGTAATCTTATGTCATACTATCTTACTTTAATCTTAACTTATCCTATCTTAGTCTTATCTTATTCTATGTTATCTTACATTATATACAACCTTATCTTAACCTATTCTTAGTCTTATCCTATGTAATCTTATATCATACAATCTTAGGATTAGTTAAGATAAGGTTAAACTACCTTAATCTTATATTATCCTAAGTACTTGTGAGATGTCTCACCTAATTATTTACGGGTTCTATGAAAAACTATTTACATCACACTGATAGCCCATCTCCACAGCCATCTCCAGGACCCCGGGGATGGCACTTAGCTGATCCAGCGCCTCATCATCAAATATCAGCTCAGCTTGGGCACCCTCATTATCACCATATGAGTAGTGATTCTCTGAATTTTGATTCTTCCCCTGCTTGCAGATGTAAACTGCATGTTGAAAATCATTCCAAAACTGATTACACCAGTAATGAGCAAGGCACTTGGCATCATAGGTCATTTTAGAATAGTTGCATAGATAAAAGTTATGCATCTTATTGAATCTTTCCATTTTCTCAAAAACAACAGAAGGGGAAATAAGTAGGGGTGTCGGACCCGTAACCAGCTCAGATGAGGGGCTGCAGCTTGCGCTGGAACCTGATACAGAGGGGTGGGATGAACTGTGGCTGGAGGTGAAGATGGGTGTGGAGATGGGCTTACAGGTGAGACTACACATGGTGACGGAGGAGGAGAGTCTGTAAAAAAAGATGGGATGGAGAGGAGGCAAAAGAGGATGGGACTGGTGATGGAAATAAGAAGGAAGTGGAGGAGAAGGCTGGTGAGCAGGGCTCAGGCTCTGACATTGATGGAGTGCGACACAGGATGGTAGCAACCTCGTCGTCACTCTGGGTGAGATCCACACACGGGATCTTGTCACCCACCTGGATTGAATCAAAGGGGTTACTGAAGGTTAGCAGGTTCTGCAAATTTTTTGTAAATGGCCCCTTCTGTTTTTTACACTTCTTTCTACGGCCTGACCGGCCTCCCGCCGTATTTCTACGGCGTCTTCTGCCCTGCTGAGCCCTGCTGGTCGCCAACGGGATGGGAGCAGATCCAGATATGGTTTGGGGAGCTGGGTGCCGGTGGCCCAGTGCGGCATTTCTTCTGACGGCCTCCACTGCTGGTACTGGTTCGTCCTTTGGATTATAAAGATAGGGGACACACATTTAATTAAAGTGAATCCTTATGTCACTCTACAAGAAAAGTACATCACATACATCACAGATATCGCACTTGGCAGTCAGTATTGCACATTGAGAGAAATTCCTGCCATCTTATCGGATATAGGAAACACATGCTTGGGAGACTTATGCGCTGGTCTTGAATTGGGCTGCCTGCATTTCAGCAGGGGAACTTGACCTATAAAAACACACCATGTAGTGCACAGATTCCCTGATATGCAGAACAACAGCGAAAAACAACACTGGAAAGGTTCATGTGCACCAAATTTACAGATGTAGCCGCTTGAATTTTCCCCTGTTTCCATGATGGGGCCTTGGCTGGTCCTTGGCTGGTCCATGACAGGTCCCTGCTGGGCCTTGGGTGGCACCTTGGCTATAATGAGATCCCCCACGATGATGTGTGTAAAGTACTTGCAATGATTTATCCATCCACCAGGGAGAGCAGTGATTATGGAAGCAGAAATGACTTACCTGAAATCAGGTATTGTAACTCCACTGCAGAAAATGAAAATCTAAGGAAGTATAATTTTCTTATATTTAGACAAAATTCCAATTTCATTAATAAACTGACTACACTGCAATAGATGGCCTGAGAAATGTAAGAAATTGTTTCTGTTGTGAGGCAAAGATGGCCTAAAACTAGCAAAATGTGTTTTAGTCAGTTTATTGATGAAATTAGAATTTTGTATTTTACTTCACCTTTTGGAGATAAGGCGGACCCAAGATGTGTGCAATACAATAATTACAGGCCTAAACAAAGTAATACGGTTGCTTGTGGAGAATAAAGGTGGACAGAGTGGAAAATGAAAAATAAAAATGCTTATGGTTCTGTACTGTGCTTGAATAAAACGGACGCATTCCTTAGTCTGTTCTGTCTTTCCTTCTGGCTAACAGTCTGAAAGGCTGCTGATGGCTGCACATTCACAGGAGGGCTGGGGGCAGTCACGATGACGTGTGAATCTGTCATAAACTTCTCTGCTTGGCCACAATGAAAAGAGATATGTTTGCAGGGGATCAAGGTGAGGTTGTTTTCTTAACCTACAGAACACTGAACCAACGGTCAAGCATGGTGGTGGTAGTATCATGCTGTTTTGCTGACAGTACTGTACATGAGAACATTGCAGAAAGACAATGGGATAATGAAGTAGCACTAGATAGATAGACTGGGATTTTTTGTCATAGTACCAGACACAAAAAGAGGAACATAAAAGAAACATAGCATAACAAGTATTTACTGTAACCCTATGGAGTCTGAGGCCTCTCACCCACTTTCAAAGTAGTCTGACAGGCCTTGACATTTTACTGTTTTTCTGAATTGCTAAAACACATGTCCTAAAATCTCTCATCTCCTGTAATCAAACCACTAAGCACAAACTCTAAAATTCAAGCTAAACTCACAAAACCTTACGCTTGTCTTGCAAAATCAAACAATCTTCTCAAAACTATATTATCTTTGCTCAAAAGCAAACACTGTTTTCAGACCATGCATCTCGTCAGTTGGGTAAAGGTACACTACTGAACAGTCATAGCACTCTACAGCAAAAAATGAAAACAGTACCAATCAAAACTGTTGTTGACATGTAAATGAGAAACCGTAAGACTATAATAATAGTTAAAAAAATTATGGTCGTCTACCATATGACTGATAATTAATATGTAACGTTTTGCCATACTCAGTACTCCAGAAAAGTGACTGTAAAGAACAACGCCAAAAAGTAAACAAACGAGAGGCATATTACAGTAAAATGTTGTGCAACTGCCAAGCCAGAGTCACAGAAGAATATTCATCCTGCCTCATCGCCATGTCTCAGGGCTGGGTCTAGCGATGCTATCCCTTGTTGAGTGATGCAGAAAGAATCCTCTGTGTGACCCATTTGTACCTTGACTTCAAAATGCAACTCCTATCCTTCTATGGCACGTATTCTATGTTCTAGTCACTCTTTGGCTTCCTCAAATGTTTAGAAATGTGTGTGAATAGTTTTGAGTCATTGTGTTCAAATGACTACTGTGTGCTGGCTGCGCTTAACTTCTGTGGCCTGTGTTTTCTATTTTGCATCAAAGTTCACCATAGCGCAAAATGTGTTTTGATGAATGGGAATGTGTTTTGAGTTTTGCAAAAAGGATGACTGAGATCTGCAAATTGTGTCTAACTAGGTGACCATGGTTTAAAGTTTTGCCAAAGAAGTAACTGATTCAATAAATGACTTTTGGCAATCGGCAGTTTTGTTCCCAAAACGATTTCTAATATTTCAGCAATTCAGAAAAACTGTTAAATATTTCACCTGTCTAAAAAACATTTATCCCAAAGTGCTACGAATGCTTTTATTCAGCACAAACTCAGCACCAATAATCTGTCAACATTTAGAATGTGATTATTCTATATATATATTTTTTTTTTTTGTTAAAATCTACTTTAAAACATACACTTTTCAAAAACTTATTTTCAGTGGTGCTGACAAATTGTAAAAAATCACATTATAAATATTTCTAGCCTAAGCTTGAGTTCTGAAGCTTACAGACATAGGGGATGGCTACACAAAGGTGAATGAGACATTCAGAAAATTGTATGAGGTTTGATTACTAAAGTGTTACAACTTTGAAGTGACTTTGGAGTCACCAGACCTTTGCATACTGTCAATGGCCCATCAGTCTGGACTGTCTGTCACTGCTCTTCACACCAATCAGTTTGGAAAGGCAGTGTGAATTTTACAGGTTTTTTTTTCATTTGCTAAGACAAATACTGCAATACTGAAGTTGCTTTCTCAAAACTCTTCATGCAGTCACCACAACATTTACTTATGTGGGCTAAACTGTTTAGCATTTCACTTTGCTTTCATACAAAATGCAATCAATGACTAAATGCTTCAAAAGCCATGGATTCCTGTCTCACTCACAATATTACATTTTCAGAGGCCAATTTGCACATACCTACATACTGACCCAAAAACTGCTAATAAGACAGTCAAAACTGAAACATGTCATTTTGCTAAATCACTATCAAGACCCTTTCTAAAACAGATTGTAAAAAACACATAATACAAAGAAATTATGTCAGTTGACACAAGATCAAACAATGAATGTTGGATGCCAGGATATTCCTCCAGAGCAATGCCAAGGATGGATCAGGCATGTGGAGATGCTACCCTAGATACTACCCTGTCTTAGCAATTGAAAACAACTGTAAGAAAAGACACAATACTAGCCTTTTTACAGTTTATAACATGCAACGGATTAAACGTCGATGAATAAAATGTGCAATCACATTATTCCAGGAACAATGCAAAACAATAAATGAATATTAGAACAACAAATTGTCACTCCTGATCAGGATGCCAAGCTTCAAAACAGTTCCTGTCTCGTTACTGTATGACATCATAGCGCTGGATTAGTATGTACCGGCATGCTCGCTATCCAAGTACCTAGCCCTGTTTGTCTCCGGTGTTGTAAAAACTTTGGCTGTAGCTTCAGTTTACTTTAAAGTATCAATTATGCCAGAAGCTTGCTAATGGCTACCAAAAGATTCTCGTTGATACTTGTTGTACTTGTGTATGAACTTGTGACCACAACTAAAATGTGTTTTTGTAAAGAAAGCGCCATCTCATGGCAACACCCCTGCAAGTGAATAAATGAGCGCGTTCAGACGAGAATTTAGGCACACCCCCAGAAGGGAGGGGGGTTACTCCCGTTGGCTGGCTTTTGCCAATGTGGGACATGTTCACCTGTTACCTTACCATTTGACGTCGCTTTCCTGTTATGTTCAAACACATCACAGCCACAGATTTTACGGATTTCATTGTGCAGTACAGCAGACATGCTGAAAAGAGCCCCGTATTTTTACTGCTTCATGGTAACAAATCACCGTTGGGCTAAAGGTGAACCATTTTATTATTTAGTATCCTAAGACACGTAGTTCCAAAATAAGATAGTTATCACAGACTGCAAGATTCAACAAGACCAGCCAAGCCTGTTCTGACTTTCATTCTTCGAGTGCTGAGATATTCTAGGCATCATTTTGCCGTTCTTACCATGGCTGACTGAACCGGGGATGTCTTCCGGAGCAATCCGGACACTGACGGCGTCATTTGGCAGGAGCCAGTCGATTCTCCGCAGGTAGATGAAGGCAGACATCTTTCGCGTCTTGTCTTTTGCTGGGAAAGTGCAAATCTGAGCTGCTTTGAATGTTTGAATCAAAACTCGAAACGGAATTAGAATTGTTATGATGCGGTTGCTAAGATATGGTGGTCGATTAGTGTCAGCGCGCGGCAAAGTCTTCAAGCACTTTAATCAAATGACCAGACACACGATATATATTGACAAAAGCGCGGAAAGATAATAGAAGCACCGTAAATTAGAAGACACGCCTAAAAACAGAAAATGTTATAAATAAAATGTATTGAAGTATTTAAATAGAATTCCTTCCTGGCAGCAAGTAACGCGAGAGCTGCAGACGTGACGTTCCACAGACTCCCAGAATTCACAGCGATCGTTAAGCGACCCATTCAATCAGAATAGAAGGAAATGGCGAGGAGACGTTCTTATCTCACACTGGTTTTTATTTACAACTGAATGTTTAGCACACTTGGAAAATTCTGTAATCCATCTTCAGCCATTTCACTCTTCCACTGTAGCAACGCAAAGTGAAGAATTCTGAACAATGATGGCGGCACATTCGCAGCTGCTCCGAACTCTCCAGTGTTCCTCTGACTGTGTTTTATTGGTTTATTTGCTTCCGGTACCAGTATTTTACGCATCCTTGTTCTTCTTTACTGTTGGTGTATGTTTCTTTGATTTTATATTGTATTTTACTTGTACTTTTATCCTTAACATGGCGTCGACAGCCTTGCTCCAAAGACATCTCATTGTATTTGCACAGTGACAGTAACGCTATCTTATCTTGCGAGAGGAAGTAGCATAAGGCTGTACTGCTAACGTTAGCATTAGCAAGCCTAGCAGTGTTGGTAGTAAGGCGTTACTATAATCCCACTACTCTTGTCTGTAAGGAGTAATGTAACTAATTGCCATTAAAAAACACGGAAGGTGCTGAAATTTAAATGCACTCTTTACCTTTGTCTTGCGTGAAAATATTAATGGATAAAGGCAGCATGTTCCCTTAATTTCCCGTTTATGATGTAACGCCACCCGACCTCACCATGGCGCAATGAATGGGTGGTATTGTAGGTACGCTGATAGATACAATTAGACGGTTGTATTGTCTGGCACTGTCATAGCTGCAACACTGAAATAATATAACTAGCCAGAGAGCACACATGCATTGGCACTATGTCTCCGCGATGCTTGAAAACCCATCAGCAAACATCTCTGTGTTGCAGAAACATCGCCACCGACCATTTGCACCCACCACACGTCGAAACTCCTGGCAGACACATGGTCCAATCCCACCCGTATTAAAAGTACATTTATATGCGGTAATTGATGAGTAGTAATTTCCAGTAACCTGCACAACACTGCTGACTAGTGACGTTGCCGCCGTTGGCTGAATCCGCAGTAGTTATGGTGCTATGATGTTAGATTGTTACAGGGACTGTGATAAATGCAGACCCTCTATTATGGTTGCGTTAAAAAAAAAAAAAAGCAAACATTTGTACTCAGATTTCATGGCGGTGTGCTTTTTATACCTTGACAAGTTTTCCTGAGATCAGATTTAAAAAATTCCAAAATATAGCAGCATATTGACGTGTATTCTCTGTATCTTGATACACAGCTCTATGGTCCACACAGAGGAAACGAAGAACCTGCACTTTGCTAAGTCACGAAGTTATCTTTTGTCATGTGACTACGTTTACGTGCCTTGACGCAATTAAGATGTTTTCATGTGTTTTTAATGGCGCAGTTACAGAGCATAGCCATGTAAACGCATTAATGGGGGAATCTCATTTATAAAGGCTTCGTGTGACCGAAAAAGATGACAAACATTCATACTTACATTTGTAAGGAGATTTTGGGATTTATAAAGAAAAGGGTACGCTGGGAAAAGAACTCCTACGTTCTGCGAACGAGGCTGACGGGGATGCTGTTTCGACAGAATCCTGTAGAGGGCACTGTGCACGCTAAATTGAAGGCTCCAGGAATGTTTTCTGCTTTTCATTTTACTAAGAGAATAATAATGATTCAAATGTTTTTGGTCACACGGCCATTGGCTCTGAAATTAAACTGTCCTTTTAAATAAAACTGTTTACATTTGCAAACTGTATTGTATGCTGTGTTTGAATGTTCCGATATCGTTATTAGATATTTCACTGCATGTTTTTCAACAAAATGCCCTCTGAAATTGGTACTCTGTCACTAAGACGTACTGTACAAACAATGCATTTTCTGCCCAGGGTAAAGGCTTCTTATTCAGTTTCCCTACAGGGGATAGCTGGGGTCCGTGGGATGTTTGGAAGTTAGTGTCAGGGCATTCTGGTAGAATGTGACCTTTGGCAACAATGGGCTGGACAGCTCTGTGCTCATCTTGTCTCATCTGGGACTCCCACCATCACTGCCACTGAGCATCTCCTCTACAGGCAAACACTGAAGTGCCACCAAGACCAGCAGGTGGCTCTGGGATGCAACCACTTCTGAGGCCAGATGAGGGAGCCACTAATGATGGCTTGAAGAGATATCAGTGTTAGCATGTTCCCCTAATTTCCTGTTTATGATGTAACGCCATCCGACCTCACCGTGGCGTGATGAATGTGTGATATTGTAGGTACGCTGACAGATACAATTAGACGGTTGTATTGTCTGGCACTGTCATGGCTGCAACGCTGAAATAATATAACTAGCCAGAGAGCACACATGCATTGGCACTATATCTCCGCGATGCTTGAAAACCCATCAGCAAACATCTCTGTGTTGCAGAAACATCGCCACCGATCATTTGATTCCATATTCCCCCGATGTTGGCGCGATGTTAAAGTGATCAATATGCAACCTTTAGCCCACTCTTATCTTCCTTTATCAGGCTATATATATACATATATATATATATATACAGGTTAGGTCAAGCTGGGGGAGCATGCGCTGATGCTGCCCCTTGCCGCACCCACCACACGTCGAAACTCCTCGCAGACTCATGGCCCAGTCCCACCCTCGTTATAAGTACTTTTATATGCAGTAATTGATAACTAGTAATTTCCAGTAACCTGCACAACGCTGCTGGCTAGTAACGTTGCCACCGTTGGCTGAATCCGCAATAGTTGTGGTGCTATGATGTTAGATTGTTACAGGGACTGTGATAAATGCAAATGCAGACCCCTCTATTATGGTTGCGTTAAAAAGGTAAACATTTTACTCAGATTTCATGCATTTGGTGGTGTGCTTTTTATACCATGACAAGTTTTCCTAAAATCAGATTTAAATAATTGCAGGTTTTTCGATCCTGAACACAGCTATTCCCAAATCAGGAAGTAATGTTCTGAGTCGGGATGCTCTCCACAGCGCCGTAGTAGAAAGTCCAGTGTTGAGACCAGCATTATAAGCGGTGGTCTGGGCGTTCACTGCAGCGCGGATCAATCTGTCAACCCACGGTTCCTGATTGGGGAAGAGTGTGAACCATCAGTGTAAAAATCCATAACATGCAGCTTGATTATGGCAGAGGACATTGTGCCCAAATATTAAAGGAGGGAGTATTTAGAGATGACAATGATTATCTTCCCAGTGATGATTTGTGGCTTATCCGCTCTTTCAGAGTGCCAAGAGTGATTCTGGTAGAACTGAACGATGAATTTGTCGCGGAACATACCGAAAGGAACTGGCAGACAGATCAGGGATATCCCAGCCCATTTTGAGTTCCATTATTCCTCAAGTTGTGCCTGGTTTTAACCAACTGTCAAGATAATATTTTAAGTTTCCCTAGTGTGGATGTAGTTCAACGTATTTAGAATACATGTGTAATTGCTTCTGAGCATTTTCTGATTTGTATTTTAGTGGGCGGGAAAAAAAAATGTCAGAAAATACTTTGAGAGATCTTACTGTATGTGTCTGACGCATTTGAAAGTATTAACAAAAATGTGTAGTTTTATTTATTAGTTTGCTTTCTGTCATTTTAAGGACCTTTATCACTAGGCTTACAGACATTTTAATATAGCCCATCACTGCCTGTGGCAAGATGCAAGT
This sequence comes from Brienomyrus brachyistius, assembly GCF_023856365.1. Classification (NCBI taxonomy): domain Eukaryota; kingdom Metazoa; phylum Chordata; class Actinopteri; order Osteoglossiformes; family Mormyridae; genus Brienomyrus; species Brienomyrus brachyistius. Next base: position 240,031 of record NW_026042431.1, on the reverse strand, counting down.
AAGTCACGTGACACACCCTGTTGGGCCCAGCTTGCTCACCGCGAACATTGTTTTCCCATGACTAGTAAACCAAGGGGAGAAGCTGCGTTGGTGCCTGGTGCAAATTGACAAAGTATGCAGGAAAGTACGCTATCAAATATTCCTCACTGAATGTCATTATAGGCGGGAAAAATAAAGCAATTAGCAAGCAGCAGTGCTGTACTCTACAACTTGTGGATTAATTTGCCAGCCTGCTAGTGACATTCTAGTTAACTTCACAGGCATGACCAGGCAGTGGCGTATCGTGGTTTGTCACATATGCAGGATTCATTACAAGTGGAGAAGTCAGCTGTGTTAAAAATCAGCTAAACTGAAATGGAAGGCTTGTAGTATAAGGGAGAAGGTGAAGGAGAATGTCTTTTATGTGTTTTAAGTTGATTAAGTTTACATATGGTAAAGGTTCATTGTCTCTTCAAATGAGTGCTTGCAAATTTAAGGATCTAGGAAATTAGCTTAGTCTACTGTTGCAATAATACACAGCTGCAGACTCTTAATGCCACTCTCTGGCTCCTTCCGGTTGGTGGACGCATGTGCAGAAAACAAAGAAACAACAACTTTTTTGCTGTTTCACAAGCTTTCAAAGTAGAGTTCCATGGCACCTTTAAACTTAAAGGCCTGTATTTGCAGTAGAATGGTCATGCAATTTGGATTTAACACCAAAAAAATGTCCCTGTGCGTGCAGCATTTAATGAATTACCCCTCTATACTTTTTGCACTGCACTTGAGATCTGAAGAGTCCTTTAATTCAATAGCAAGACCACTACAATTCTCTACATGTACATCAGTTTAACCAATCATTATTTAAACTAATCAAATTTTGTGTCAAACTTCACAATATTTTAAATAACCTCACAGACACAAACCATACGCAAAATAATCCATATTTATTTAATAGAAAAACAAGAATAAGAAGTCTTATCTTAACCTATTCTTATCTTATCCTATGTAATCTTATGTCATACTATCTTACTTTAATCTTAACTTATCCTATCTTAGTCTTATCTTATTCTATGTTATCTTACATTATATACAACCTTATCTTAACCTATTCTTAGTCTTATCCTATGTAATCTTATATCATACAATCTTAGGATTAGTTAAGATAAGGTTAAACTACCTTAATCTTATATTATCCTAAGTACTTGTGAGATGTCTCACCTAATTATTTACAGGTTCTATGAAAAACTATTTACATCACACTGATAGCCCATCTCCACAGCCATCTCCAGGACCCCGGGGATGGCACTTAGCTGATCCAGCGCCTCATCATCAAATATCAGCTCAGCTTGGGCACCCTCATTATCACCATATGAGTAGTGATTCTCTGAATTTTGATTCTTCCCCTGCTTGCAGATGTAAACTGCATGTTGAAAATCATTCCAAAACTGATTACACCAGTAATGAGCAAGGCACTTGGCATCATAGGTCATTTTAGAATAGTTGCATAGATAAAAGTTATGCATCTTATTGAATCTTTCCATTTTCTCAAAAACAACAGAAGGGGAAATAAGTAGGGGTGTCGGACCCGTAACCAGCTCAGATGAGGGGGCTGCAGCTTGCGCTGGAACCTGATACAGAGGGGTGGGATGAACTGTGGCTGGAGGTGAAGATGGGTGTGGAGATGGGCTTACAGGTGAGACTACACATGGTGACGGAGGAGGAGAGTCTGTAAAAAAAGATGGGGATGGAGAGGAGGCAAAAGAGGATGGGACTGGTGATGGAAATAAGAAGGAAGTGGAGGAGAAGGCTGGTGAGCAGGGCTCAGGCTCTGACATTGATGGAGTGCGACACAGGATGGTAGCAACCTCGTCGTCACTCTGGGTGAGATCCACACACGGGATCTTGTCACCCACCTGGATTGAATCAAAGGGGTTACTGAAGGTTAGCAGGTTCTGCAAATTTTTTGTAAATGGCCCCTTCTGTTTTTTACACTTCTTTCTACGGCCTGACCGGCCTCCCGCCGTATTTCTACGGCGTCTTCTGCCCTGCTGAGCCCTGCTGGTCGCCAACGGGATGGGAGCAGATCCAGATATGGTTTGGGAGCTGGGTGCCGGTGGCCCAGTGCGGCATTTCTTCTGACGGCCTCCACTGCTGGTACTGGTTCGTCCTTTTGGATTATAAAGATAGGGGACACACATTTAATTAAAGTGAATCCTTATGTCACTCTACAAGAAAAGTACATCACATACATCACAGATATCGCACTTGGCAGTCAGTATTGCACATTGAGAGAAATTCTGCCATCTTATCGGATATAGGAAACACATGCTTGGGAGACTTATGCGCTGGTCTTGAATTGGGCTGCCTGCATTTCAGCAGGGGAACTTGACCTATAAAAACACACCATGTAGTGCACAGATTCCCTGATATGCAGAACAACAGCGAAAAACAACACTGGAAAGGTTCATGTGCACCAAATTTACAGATGTAGCCGCTTGAATTTTCCCCTGTTTCCATGATGGGGCCTTGGCTGGTCCTTGGCTGGTCCATGACAGGTCCCTGCTGGGCCTTGGGTGGCACCTTGGCTATAATGAGATCCCCCACGATGATGTGTGTAAAGTACTTGCAATGATTTATCCATCCACCAGGGAGAGCAGTGATTATGGAAGCAGAAATGACTTACCTGAAATCAGGTATTGTAACTCCACTGCAGAAAATGAAAATCTAAGGAAGTATAATTTTCTTATATTTAGACAAAATTCCAATTTCATTAATAAACTGACTACACTGCAATAGATGGCCTGAGACATGTAAGAAATTGTTTCTGTTGTGAGGCAAAGATGGCCTAAAACTAGCAAAATGTGTTTTAGTCAGTTTATTGATGAAATTAGAATTTTGTATTTTACTTCACCTTTTGGAGATAAGGCGGACCCAAGATGGGTGCAATACAATAATTACAGGCCTAAACAAAGTAATACGGTTGCTTGTGGAGAATAAAGGTGGACAGAGTGGAAAATGAAAAATAAAAATGCTTATGGTTCTGTACTGTGCTTGAATAAAACGGACGCATTCCTTAGTCTGTTCTGTCTTTCCTTCTGGCTAACAGTCTGAAAGGCTGCTGATGGCTGCACATTCACAGGAGGGCTGGGGGCAGTCACGATGACGTGTGAATCTGTCATAAACTTCTCTGCTTGGCCACAATGAAAAGAGATATGTTTGCAGGGGATCAAGGTGAGGTTGTTTTCTTAACCTAAGAACACTGAACCAACGGTCAAGCATGGTGGTGGTAGTATCATGCTGTTTTGCTGACAGTACTGTACATGAGAACATTGCAGAAAGACAATGGGATAATGAAGTAGCACTAGATAGATAGACTGGGATTTTTTGTCATAGTACCAGACACAAAAAGAGGAACATAAAAGAAACATAGCATAACAAGTATTTACTGTAACCCTATGGAGTCTGAGGCCTCTCACCCACTTTCAAAGTAGTCTGACAGGCCTTGACATTTTACTGTTTTTCTGAATTGCTAAAACACATGTCCTAAAATCTCTCATCTCCTGTAATCAAACCACTAAGCACAAACTCTAAAATTCAAGCTAAACTCACAAAACCTTACGCTTGTCTTGCAAAATCAAACAATCTTCTCAAAACTATATTATCTTTGCTCAAAAGCAAACACTGTTTTCAGACCATGCATCTCGTCAGTTGGGTAAAGGTACACTACTGAACAGTCATAGCACTCTACAGCAAAAAATGAAAACAGTACCAATCAAAACTGTTGTTGACATGTAAATGAGAAACCGTAAGACTATAATAATAGTTTAAAAAAATGATGGTCGTCTACCATATGACTGATAATTAATATGTAACGTTTGCCATACTCAGTACTCCAGAAAAGTGACTGTAAAGAACAACGCCAAAAAGTAAACAAACGAGAGGCATATTACAGTAAAATGTTGTGCAACTGCCAAGCCAGAGTCACAGAAGAATATTCATCCTGCCTCATCGCCATGTCTCAGGGCTGGGTCTAGCGATGCTATCCCTTGTTGAGTGATGCAGAAAGAATCCTCTGTGTGACCCATTTGTACCTTGACTTCAAAATGCAACTCCTATCCTTCTATGGCACGTATTCTATGTTCTAGTCACTCTTTGGCTTCCTCAAATGTTTAGAAATGTGTGTGAATAGTTTTGAGTCATTGTGTTCAAATGACTACTGTGTGCTGGCTGCGCTTAACTTCTGTGGCCTGTGTTTTCTATTTTGCATCAAAGTTCACCATAGCGCAAAATGTGTTTTGATGAATGGGAATGTGTTTTGAGTTTTGCAAAAAGGATGACTGAGATCTGCAAATTGTGTCTAACTAGGTGACCATGGTTTAAAGTTTTGCCAAAGAAGTAACTGATTCAATAAATGACTTTTGGCAATCGGCAGTTTTGTTCCCAAAACGATTTCTAATATTTCAGCAATTCAGAAAAACTGTTAAATATTTCACCTGTCTAAAAAACATTTATCCCAAAGTGCTACGAATGCTTTTATTCAGCACAAACTCAGCACCAATAATCTGTCAACATTTAGAATGTGATTATTCTATATATATTTTTTTTTTTTGTTAAAATCTACTTTAAACATACACTTTTCAAAAACTTATTTTCAGTGGTGCTGACAAATTGTAAAAAATCACATTATAAATATTTCTAGCCTAAGCTTGAGTTCTGAAGCTTACAGACATAGGGGATGGCTACACAAAGGTGAATGAGACATTCAGAAAATTGTATGAGGTTTGATTACTAAAGTGTTACAACTTTGAAGTGACTTTGGAGTCACCAGACCTTTGCATACTGTCAATGGCCCATCAGTCTGGACTGTCTGTCACTGCTCTTCACACCAATCAGTTTGGAAAGGCAGTGTGAATTTTACAGGTTTTTTTTTCATTTGCTAAGACAAATACTGCAATACTGAAGTTGCTTTCTCAAAACTCTTCATGCAGTCACCACAACATTTACTTATGTGGGCTAAACTGTTTAGCATTTCACTTTGCTTTCATACAAAATGCAATCAATGACTAAATGCTTCAAAAGCCATGGATTCCTGTCTCACTCACAATATTACATTTTCAGAGGCCAATTTGCACATACCTACATACTGACCCAAAAACTGCTAATAAGACAGTCAAAACTGAAACATGTCATTTTGCTAAATCACTATCAAGACCCTTTCTAAAACAGATTGTAAAAAACACATAATACAAAGAAATTATGTCAGTTGACACAAGATCAAACAATGAATGTTGGATGCCAGGATATTCCTCCAGAGCAATGCCAAGGATGGATCAGGCATGTGGAGATGCTACCCTAGATACTACCCTGTCTTAGCAATTGAAAACAACTGTAAGAAAAGACACAATACTAGCCTTTTTACAGTTTATAACATGCAACGGATTAAACGTCGATGAATAAAATGTGCAATCACATTATTCCAGGAACAATGCAAAACAATAAATGAATATTAGAACAACAAATTGTCACTCCTGATCAGGATGCCAAGCTTCAAAACAGTTCCTGTCTCGTTACTGTATGACATCATAGCGCTGGATTAGTATGTACCGGCATGCTCGCTATCCAAGTACCTAGCCCTGTTTGTCTCCGGTGTTGTAAAAACTTTGGCTGTAGCTTCAGTTTACTTTAAAGTATCAATTATGCCAGAAGCTTGCTAATGGCTACCAAAAGATTCTCGTTGATACTTGTTGTACTTGTGTATGAACTTGTGACCACAACTAAAATGTGTTTTTGTAAAGAAAGCGCCATCTCATGGCAACACCCTGCAAGTGAATAAATGAGCGCGTTCAGACGAGAATTTAGGCACACCCCCAGAAGGAGGGGGGTTACTCCCGTTGGCTGGCTTTTGCCAATGTGGGACATGTTCACCTGTTACCTTACCATTTGACGTCGCTTTCCTGTTATGTTCAAACACATCACAGCCACAGATTTTACGGATTTCATTGTGCAGTACAGCAGACATGCTGAAAAGAGCCCCGTATTTTTACTGCTTCATGGTAACAAATCACCGTTGGGCTAAAGGTGAACCATTTTATTATTTAGTATCCTAAGACACGTAGTTCCAAAATAAGATAGTTATCACAGACTGCAAGATTCAACAAGACCAGCCAAGCCTGTTCTGACTTTCATTCTTCGAGTGCTGAGATATTCTAGGCATCATTTTGCCGTTCTTACCATGGCTGACTGAACCGGGGATGTCTTCCGGAGCAATCCGGACACTGACGGCGTCATTTGGCAGGAGCCAGTCGATTCTCCGCAGGTAGATGAAGGCAGACATCTTTCGCGTCTTGTCTTTTGCTGGGAAAGTGCAAATCTGAGCTGCTTTGAATGTTTGAATCAAAACTCGAAACGGAATTAGAATTGTTATGATGCGGTTGCTAAGATATGGTGGTCGATTAGTGTCAGCGCGTGGCAAAGTCTTCAAGCACTTTAATCAAATGACCAGACACACGATATATATTGACAAAAGCGCGGAAAGATAATAGAAGCACCGTAAATTTAGAAGACACGCCTAAAAACAGAAAATGTTATAAATAAAATGTATTGAAGTATTTAAATAGAATTCCTTCCTGGCAGCAAGTAACGCGAGAGCTGCAGACGTGACGTTCCACAGACTCCCAGAATTCACAGCGATCGTTAAGCGACCCATTCAATCAGAATAGAAGGAAATGGCGAGGAGACGTTCTTATCTCACACTGGTTTTTATTTACAACTGAATGTTTAGCACACTTGGAAAATTCTGTAATCCATCTTCAGCCATTTCACTCTTCCACTGTAGCAACGCAAAGTGAAGAATTCTGAACAATGATGGCGGCACATTCGCAGCTGCTCCGAACTCTCCAGTGTTCCTCTGACTGTGTTTTATTGGTTTATTTGCTTCCGGTACCAGTATTTTACGCATCCTTGTTCTTCTTTACTGTTGGTGTATGTTTCTTTGATTTTATATTGTATTTTACTTGTACTTTTATCCTTAACATGGCGTCGACAGCCTTGCTCCAAAGACATCTCATTGTATTTGCACAGTGACAGTAACGCTATCTTATCTTGCGAGAGGAAGTAGCATAAGGCTGTACTGCTAACGTTAGCATTAGCAAGCCTAGCAGTGTTGGTAGTAAGGCGTTACTATAATCCCACTACTCTTGTCTGTAAGGAGTAATGTAACTAATTGCCATTAAAAAACACGGAAGGTGCTGAAATTTAAATGCACTCTTTACCTTTGTCTTGCGTGAAAATATTAATGGATAAAGGCAGCATGTTCCCTTAATTTCCCGTTTATGATGTAACGCCACCCGACCTCACCATGGCGCAATGAATGGGTGGTATTGTAGGTACGCTGATAGATACAATTAGACGGTTGTATTGTCTGGCACTGTCATAGCTGCAACACTGAAATAATATAACTAGCCAGAGAGCACACATGCATTGGCACTATGTCTCCGCGATGCTTGAAAACCCATCAGCAAACATCTCTGTGTCGCAGAAACATCGCCACCGACCATTTGCACCCACCACACGTCGAAACTCCTGGCAGACACATGGTCCAATCCCACCCGTATTAAAAGTACATTTATATGCGGTAATTGATGAGTAGTAATTTCCAGTAACCTGCACAACACTGCTGACTAGTGACGTTGCCGCCGTTGGCTGAATCCGCAGTAGTTATGGTGCTATGATGTTAGATTGTTACAGGGACTGTGATAAATGCAGACCCCTCTATTATGGTTGCGTTAAAAAAAAAAAAGCAAACATTTGTACTCAGATTTCATGGCGGTGTGCTTTTTATACCTTGACAAGTTTTCCTGAGATCAGATTAAAAAAATTCCAAAATATAGCAGCATATTGACGTGTATTCTCTGTATCTTAAAACGTGGCGGGTCGTCAGACTCGGATACACAGCTCTATGGTCCACACAGAGGAAACGAAGAACCTGCACTTTGCTAAGTCACGAAGTTATCTTTTGTCATGTGACTACGTTTACGTGCCTTGACGCAATTAAGATGTTTTCATGTGTTTTTAATGGCGCAGTTACAGAGCATAGCCATGTAAACGCATTAATGGGGGAATCTCATTTATAAAGGCTTCGTGTGACCGAAAAAGATGACAAACATTCATACTTACATTTGTAAGGAGATTTTGGGATTTATAAAGAAAAGGGTACGCTGGGAAAAGAACTCCTACGTTCTGCGAACGAGGCTGACGGGGATGCTGTTTCGACAGAATCCTGTAGAGGGCACTGTGCACGCTAAATTGAAGGCTCCAGGAATGTTTTCTGCTTTTCATTTTACTAAGAGAATAATAATGATTCAAATGTTTTTGGTCACACGGCCATTGGCTCTGAAATTAAACTGTCCTTTTAAATAAAACTGTTTACATTTGCAAACTGTATTGTATGCTGTGTTTGAATGTTCCGATATCGTTATTAGATATTTCACTGCATGTTTTTCAACAAAATGCCCTCTGAAATTGGTACTCTGTCACTAAGACGTACTGTACAAACAATGCATTTTCTGCCCAGGGTAAAGGCTTCTTATTCAGTTTCCCTACAGGGGATAGCTGGGGTCCGTGGGATGTTTGGAAGTTAGTGTCAGGGCATTCTGGTAGAATGTGACCTTTGGCAACAATGGGCTGGACAGCTCTGTGCTCATCTTGTCTCATCTGGGACTCCCACCATCACTGCCACTGAGCATCTCCTCTACAGGCAAACACTGAAGTGCCACCAAGACCAGCAGGTGGCTCTGGGATGCAACCACTTCTGAGGCCAGATGAGGGAGCCACTAATGATGGCTTGAAGAGATATCAGTGTTAGCATGTTCCCCTAATTTCCTGTTTATGATGTAACGCCATCCGACCTCACCGTGGCGTGATGAATGTGTGATATTGTAGGTACGCTGACAGATACAATTAGACGGTTGTATTGTCTGGCACTGTCATGGCTGCAACGCTGAAATAATATAACTAGCCAGAGAGCACACATGCATTGGCACTATATCTCCGCGATGCTTGAAAACCCATCAGCAAACATCTCTGTGTTGCAGAAACATCGCCACCGATCATTTGATTCCATATTCCCCCGATGTTGGCGCGATGTTAAAGTGATCAATATGCAACCTTTAGCCCACTCTTATCTTCCTTTATCAGGCTATATATATACATATATATATATATATATACAGGTTAGGTCAAGCTGGGGGAGCATGCGCTGATGCTGCCCCTTGCCGCACCCACCACACGTCGAAACTCCTCGCAGACTCATGGCCCAGTCCCACCCTCGTTATAAGTACTTTTATATGCAGTAATTGATAACTAGTAATTTCCAGTAACCTGCACAACGCTGCTGGCTAGTAACGTTGCCACCGTTGGCTGAATCCGCAGTAGTTGTGGTGCTATGATGTTAGATTGTTACAGGGACTGTGATAAATGCAAATGCAGACCCCTCTATTATGGTTGCGTTAAAAAGGTAAACATTTTACTCAGATTTCATGCATTTGGTGGTGTGCTTTTTATACCATGACAAGTTTTCCTAAAATCAGATTTAAATAATTGCAGGCTTTTCGATCCTGAACACAGCTATTCCCAAATCAGGAAGTAATGTTCTGAGTCGGGATGCTCTCCACAGCGCCGTAGTAGAAAGTCCAGTGTTGAGACCAGCATTATAAGCGGTGGTCTGGGCGTTCACTGCAGCGCGGATCAATCTGTCAACCCACGGTTCCTGATTGGGGAAGAGTGTGAACCATCAGTGTAAAAATCCATAACATGCAGCTTGATTATGGCAGAGGACATTGTGCCCAAATATTAAAGGAGGGAGTATTTAGAGATGACAATGATTATCTTCCCAGTGATGATTTGTGGCTTATCCGCTCTTTCAGAGTGCCAAGAGTGATTCTGGTAGAACTGAACGATGAATTTGTCGCGGAACATACCGAAAGGAACTGGCAGACAGATCAGGGATATCCCAGCCCATTTTGAGTTCCATTATTCCTCAAGTTGTGCCTGGTTTTAACCAACTGTCAAGATAATATTTTAAGTTTCCCTAGTGTGGATGTAGTTCAACGTATTTAGAATACATGTGTAATTGCTTCTGAGCATTTTCTGATTTGTATTTTAGTGGGCGGGAAAAAAAAATGTCAGAAAATACTTTGAGAGATCTTACTGTATGTGTCTGACGCATTTGAAAGTATTAACAAAAATGTGTAGTTTTATTTATTAGTTTGCTTTCTGTCATTTTAAGGACCTTTATCACTAGGCTTACAGACATTTTAATATAGCCCATCACTGCCTGTGGCAAGATGCAAGTAAGTCACGTGACACACCCTGTTGGGCCCAGCTTGCTCACCGCGAACATTGTTTTCCCATGACTAGTAAACCAAGGGGAGAAGCTGCGTTGGTGCCTGGTGCAAATTGACAAAGTATGCAGGAAAGTACGCTATCAAATATTCCTCACTGAATGTCATTATAGGCGGGAAAAATAAAGCAATTAGCAAGCAGCAGTGCTGTACTCTACAACTTGTGGATTAATTTGCCAGCCTGCTAGTGACATTCTAGTTAACTTCACAGGCATGACCAGGCAGTGGCGTATCGTGGTTTGTCACATATGCAGGATTCATTACAAGTGGAGAAGTCAGCTGTGTTAAAAATCAGCTAAACTGAAATGGAAGGCTTGTAGTATAAGGGAGAAGGTGAAGGAGAATGTCTTTTATGTGTTTTAAGTTGATTAAGTTTACATATGGTAAAGGTTCATTGTCTCTTCAAATGAGTGCTTGCAAATTTAAGGATCTAGGAAATTAGCTTAGTCTACTGTTGCAATAATACACAGCTGCAGACTCTTAATGCCACTCTCTGGCTCCTTCCGGTTGGTGGACGCATGTGCAGAAAACAAAGAAACAACAACTTTTTTGCTGTTTCACAAGCTTTCAAAGTAGAGTTCCATGGCACCTTTAAACTTAAAGGCCTGTATTTGCAGTAGAATGGTCATGCAATTTGGATTTAACACCAAAAAAATGTCCCTGTGCGTGCAGCATTTAATGAATTACCCCTCTATACTTTTTGCACTGCACTTGAGATCTGAAGAGTCCTTTAATTCAATAGCAAGACCACTACAATTCTCTACATGTACATCAGTTTAACCAATCATTATTTAAACTAATCAAATTTTGTGTCAAACTTCACAATATTTTAAATAACCTCACAGACACAAACCATACGCAAAATAATCCATATTTATTTAATAGAAAAACAAGAATAAGAAGTCTTATCTTAACCTATTCTTATCTTATCCTATGTAATCTTATGTCATACTATCTTACTTTAATCTTAACTTATCCTATCTTAGTCTTATCTTATTCTATGTTATCTTACATTATATACAACCTTATCTTAACCTATTCTTAGTCTTATCCTATGTAATCTTATATCATACAATCTTAGGATTAGTTAAGATAAGGTTAAACTACCTTAATCTTATATTATCCTAAGTACTTGTGAGATGTCTCACCTAATTATTTACAGGTTCTATGAAAAACTATTTACATCACACTGATAGCCCATCTCCACAGCCATCTCCAGGACCCCGGGGATGGCACTTAGCTGATCCAGCGCCTCATCATCAAATATCAGCTCAGCTTGGGCACCCTCATTATCACCATATGAGTAGTGATTCTCTGAATTTTGATTCTTCCCCTGCTTGCAGATGTAAACTGCATGTTGAAAATCATTCCAAAACTGATTACACCAGTAATGAGCAAGGCACTTGGCATCATAGGTCATTTTAGAATAGTTGCATAGATAAAAGTTATGCATCTTATTGAATCTTTCCATTTTCTCAAAAACAACAGAAGGGGAAATAAGTAGGGGTGTCGGACCCGTAACCAGCTCAGATGAGGGGGCTGCAGCTTGCGCTGGAACCTGATACAGAGGGGTGGGATGAACTGTGGCTGGAGGTGAAGATGGGTGTGGAGATGGGCTTACAGGTGAGACTACACATGGTGACGGAGGAGGAGAGTCTGTAAAAAAAGATGGGGATGGAGAGGAGGCAAAAGAGGATGGGACTGGTGATGGAAATAAGAAGGAAGTGGAGGAGAAGGCTGGTGAGCAGGGCTCAGGCTCTGACATTGATGGAGTGCGACACAGGATGGTAGCAACCTCGTCGTCACTCTGGGTGAGATCCACACACGGGATCTTGTCACCCACCTGGATTGAATCAAAGGGGTTACTGAAGGTTAGCAGGTTCTGCAAATTTTTTGTAAATGGCCCCTTCTGTTTTTTACACTTCTTTCTACGGCCTGACCGGCCTCCCGCCGTATTTCTACGGCGTCTTCTGCCCTGCTGAGCCCTGCTGGTCGCCAACGGGATGGGAGCAGATCCAGATATGGTTTGGGAGCTGGGTGCCGGTGGCCCAGTGCGGCATTTCTTCTGACGGCCTCCACTGCTGGTACTGGTTCGTCCTTTTGGATTATAAAGATAGGGGACACACATTTAATTAAAGTGAATCCTTATGTCACTCTACAAGAAAAGTACATCACATACATCACAGATATCGCACTTGGCAGTCAGTATTGCACATTGAGAGAAATTCTGCCATCTTATCGGATATAGGAAACACATGCTTGGGAGACTTATGCGCTGGTCTTGAATTGGGCTGCCTGCATTTCAGCAGGGGAACTTGACCTATAAAAACACACCATGTAGTGCACAGATTCCCTGATATGCAGAACAACAGCGAAAAACAACACTGGAAAGGTTCATGTGCACCAAATTTACAGATGTAGCCGCTTGAATTTTCCCCTGTTTCCATGATGGGGCCTTGGCTGGTCCATGACAGGTCCCTGCTGGGCCTTGGGTGGCACCTTGGCTATAATGAGATCCCCCACGATGATGTGTGTAAAGTACTTGCAATGATTTATCCATCCACCAGGGAGAGCAGTGATTATGGAAGCAGAAATGACTTACCTGAAATCAGGTATTGTAACTCCACTGCAGAAAATGAAAATCTAAGGAAGTATAATTTTCTTATATTTAGACAAAATTCCAATTTCATTAATAAACTGACTACACTGCAATAGATGGCCTGAGAAATGTAAGAAATTGTTTCTGTTGTGAGGCAAAGATGGCCTAAAACTAGCAAAATGTGTTTTAGTCAGTTTATTGATGAAATTAGAATTTTGTATTTTACTTCACCTTTTGGAGATAAGGCGGACCCAAGATGTGTGCAATACAATAATTACAGGCCTAAACAAAGTAATACGGTTGCTTGTGGAGAATAAAGGTGGACAGAGTGGAAAATGAAAAATAAAAATGCTTATGGTTCTGTACTGTGCTTGAATAAAACGGACGCATTCCTTAGTCTGTTCTGTCTTTCCTTCTGGCTAACAGTCTGAAAGGCTGCTGATGGCTGCACATTCACAGGAGGGCTGGGGGCAGTCACGATGACGTGTGAATCTGTCATAAACTTCTCTGCTTGGCCACAATGAAAAGAGATATGTTTGCAGGGGATCAAGGTGAGGTTGTTTTCTTAACCTAAGAACACTGAACCAACGGTCAAGCATGGTGGTGGTAGTATCATGCTGTTTTGCTGACAGTACTGTACATGAGAACATTGCAGAAAGACAATGGGATAATGAAGTAGCACTAGATAGATAGACTGGGATTTTTTGTCATAGTACCAGACACAAAAAGAGGAACATAAAAGAAACATAGCATAACAAGTATTTACTGTAACCCTATGGAGTCTGAGGCCTCTCACCCACTTTCAAAGTAGTCTGACAGGCCTTGACATTTTACTGTTTTTCTGAATTGCTAAAACACATGTCCTAAAATCTCTCATCTCCTGTAATCAAACCACTAAGCACAAACTCTAAAATTCAAGCTAAACTCACAAAACCTTACGCTTGTCTTGCAAAATCAAACAATCTTCTCAAAACTATATTATCTTTGCTCAAAAGCAAACACTGTTTTCAGACCATGCATCTCGTCAGTTGGGTAAAGGTACACTACTGAACAGTCATAGCACTCTACAGCAAAAAATGAAAACAGTACCAATCAAAACTGTTGTTGACATGTAAATGAGAAACCGTAAGACTATAATAATAGTTAAAAAAAATTATGGTCGTCTACCATATGACTGATAATTAATATGTAACGTTTGCCATACTCAGTACTCCAGAAAAGTGACTGTAAAGAACAACGCCAAAAAGTAAACAAACGAGAGGCATATTACAGTAAAATGTTGTGCAACTGCCAAGCCAGAGTCACAGAAGAATATTCATCCTGCCTCATCGCCATGTCTCAGGGCTGGGTCTAGCGATGCTATCCCTTGTTGAGTGATGCAGAAAGAATCCTCTGTGAGACCCATTTGTACCTTGACTTCAAAATGCAACTCCTATCCTTCTATGGCACGTATTCTATGTTCTAGTCACTCTTTGGCTTCCTCAAATGTTTAGAAATGTGTGTGAATAGTTTTGAGTCATTGTGTTCAAATGACTACTGTGTGCTGGCTGCGCTTAACTTCTGTGGCCTGTGTTTTCTATTTTGCATCAAAGTTCACCATAGCGCAAAATGTGTTTTGATGAATGGGAATGTGTTTTGAGTTTTGCAAAAAGGATGACTGAGATCTGCAAATTGTGTCTAACTAGGTGACCATGGTTTAAAGTTTTGCCAAAGAAGTAACCGATTCAATAAATGACTTTTGGCAATCGGCAGTTTTGTTCCCAAAACGATTTCTAATATTTCAGCAATTCAGAAAAACTGTTAAATATTTCACCTGTCTAAAAAACATTTATCCCAAAGTGCTACGAATGCTTTTATTCAGCACAAACTCAGCACCAATAATCTGTCAACATTTAGAATGTGATTATTCTATATATATTTTTTTTTTTTGTTAAAATCTACTTTAAACATACACTTTTCAAAAACTTATTTTCAGTGGTGCTGACAAATTGTAAAAAATCACATTATAAATATTTCTAGCCTAAGCTTGAGTTCTGAAGCTTACAGACATAGGGGATGGCTACACAAAGGTGAATGAGACATTCAGAAAATTGTATGAGGTTTGATTACTAAAGTGTTACAACTTTGAAGTGACTTTGGAGTCACCAGACCTTTGCATACTGTCAATGGCCCATCAGTCTGGACTGTCTGTCACTGCTCTTCACACCAATCAGTTTGGAAAGGCAGTGTGAATTTTACAGGTTTTTTTTTCATTTGCTAAGACAAATACTGCAATACTGAAGTTGCTTTCTCAAAACTCTTCATGCAGTCACCACAACATTTACTTATGTGGGCTAAACTGTTTAGCATTTCACTTTGCTTTCATACAAAATGCAATCAATGACTAAATGCTTCAAAAGCCATGGATTCCTGTCTCACTCACAATATTACATTTTCAGAGGCCAATTTGCACATACCTACATACTGACCCAAAAACTGCTAATAAGACAGTCAAAACTGAAACATGTCATTTTGCTAAATCACTATCAAGACCCTTTCTAAAACAGATTGTAAAAAACACATAATACAAAGAAATTATGTCAGTTGACACAAGATCAAACAATGAATGTTGGATGCCAGGATATTCCTCCAGAGCAATGCCAAGGATGGATCAGGCATGTGGAGATGCTACCCTAGATACTACCCTGTCTTAGCAATTGAAAACAACTGTAAGAAAAGACACAATACTAGCCTTTTTACAGTTTATAACATGCAACGGATTAAACGTCGATGAATAAAATGTGCAATCACATTATTCCAGGAACAATGCAAAACAATAAATGAATATTAGAACAACAAATTGTCACTCCTGATCAGGATGCCAAGCTTCAAAACAGTTCCTGTCTCGTTACTGTATGACATCATAGCGCTGGATTAGTATGTACCGGCATGCTCGCTATCCAAGTACCTAGCCCTGTTTGTCTCCGGTGTTGTAAAAACTTTGGCTGTAGCTTCAGTTTACTTTAAAGTATCAATTATGCCAGAAGCTTGCTAATGGCTACCAAAAGATTCTCGTTGATACTTGTTGTACTTGTGTATGAACTTGTGACCACAACTAAAATGTGTTTTTGTAAAGAAAGCGCCATCTCATGGCAACACCCTGCAAGTGAATAAATGAGCGCGTTCAGACGAGAATTTAGGCACACCCCCAGAAGGAGGGGGGTTACTCCCGTTGGCTGGCTTTTGCCAATGTGGGACATGTTCACCTGTTACCTTACCATTTGACGTCGCTTTCCTGTTATGTTCAAACACATCACAGCCACAGATTTTACGGATTTCATTGTGCAGTACAGCAGACATGCTGAAAAGAGCCCCGTATTTTTACTGCTTCATGGTAACAAATCACCGTTGGGCTAAAGGTGAACCATTTTATTATTTAGTATCCTAAGACACGTAGTTCCAAAATAAGATAGTTATCACAGACTGCAAGATTCAACAAGACCAGCCAAGCCTGTTCTGACTTTCATTCTTCGAGTGCTGAGATATTCTAGGCATCATTTTGCCGTTCTTACCATGGCTGACTGAACCGGGGATGTCTTCCGGAGCAATCCGGACACTGACGGCGTCATTTGGCAGGAGCCAGTCGATTCTCCGCAGGTAGATGAAGGCAGACATCTTTCGCGTCTTGTCTTTTGCTGGGAAAGTGCAAATCTGAGCTGCTTTGAATGTTTGAATCAAAACTCGAAACGGAATTAGAATTGTTATGATGCGGTTGCTAAGATATGGTGGTCGATTAGTGTCAGCGCGTGGCAAAGTCTTCAAGCACTTTAATCAAATGACCAGACACACGATATATATTGACAAAAGCGCGGAAAGATAATAGAAGCACCGTAAATTTAGAAGACACGCCTAAAAACAGAAAATGTTATAAATAAAATGTATTGAAGTATTTAAATAGAATTCCTTCCTGGCAGCAAGTAACGCGAGAGCTGCAGACGTGACGTTCCACAGACTCCCAGAATTCACAGCGATCGTTAAGCGACCCATTCAATCAGAATAGAAGGAAATGGCGAGGAGACGTTCTTATCTCACACTGGTTTTTATTTACAACTGAATGTTTAGCACACTTGGAAAATTCTGTAATCCATCTTCAGCCATTTCACTCTTCCACTGTAGCAACGCAAAGTGAAGAATTCTGAACAATGATGGCGGCACATTCGCAGCTGCTCCGAACTCTCCAGTGTTCCTCTGACTGTGTTTTATTGGTTTATTTGCTTCCGGTACCAGTATTTTACGCATCCTTGTTCTTCTTTACTGTTGGTGTATGTTTCTTTGATTTTATATTGTATTTTACTTGTACTTTTATCCTTAACATGGCGTCGACAGCCTTGCTCCAAAGACATCTCATTGTATTTGCACAGTGACAGTAACGCTATCTTATCTTGCGAGAGGAAGTAGCATAAGGCTGTACTGCTAACGTTAGCATTAGCAAGCCTAGCAGTGTTGGTAGTAAGGCGTTACTATAATCCCACTACTCTTGTCTGTAAGGAGTAATGTAACTAATTGCCATTAAAAAACACGGAAGGTGCTGAAATTTAAATGCACTCTTTACCTTTGTCTTGCGTGAAAATATTAATGGATAAAGGCAGCATGTTCCCTTAATTTCCCGTTTATGATGTAACGCCACCCGACCTCACCATGGCGCAATGAATGGGTGGTATTGTAGGTACGCTGATAGATACAATTAGACGGTTGTATTGTCTGGCACTGTCATAGCTGCAACACTGAAATAATATAACTAGCCAGAGAGCACACATGCATTGGCACTATGTCTCCGCGATGCTTGAAAACCCATCAGCAAACATCTCTGTGTTGCAGAAACATCGCCACCGACCATTTGCACCCACCACACGTCGAAACTCCTGGCAGACACATGGTCCAATCCCACCCGTATTAAAAGTACATTTATATGCGGTAATTGATGAGTAGTAATTTCCAGTAACCTGCACAACACTGCTGACTAGTGACGTTGCCGCCGTTGGCTGAATCCGCAGTAGTTATGGTGCTATGATGTTAGATTGTTACAGGGACTGTGATAAATGCAGACCCCTCTATTATGGTTGCGTTAAAAAAAAAAAGCAAACATTTGTACTCAGATTTCATGGCGGTGTGCTTTTTATACCTTGACAAGTTTTCCTGAGATCAGATTAAAAAAATTCCAAAATATAGCAGCATATTGACGTGTATTCTCTGTATCTTAAAACGTGGCGGGTCGTCAGACTCGGATACACAGCTCTATGGTCCACACAGAGGAAACGAAGAACCTGCACTTTGCTAAGTCACGAAGTTATCTTTTGTCATGTGACTACGTTTACGTGCCTTGACGCAATTAAGATGTTTTCATGTGTTTTTAATGGCGCAGTTACAGAGCATAGCCATGTAAACGCATTAATGGGGGAATCTCATTTATAAAGGCTTCGTGTGACCGAAAAAGATGACAAACATTCATACTTACATTTGTAAGGAGATTTTGGGATTTATAAAGAAAAGGGTACGCTGGGAAAAGAACTCCTACGTTCTGCGAACGAGGCTGACGGGGATGCTGTTTCGACAGAATCCTGTAGAGGGCACTGTGCACGCTAAATTGAAGGCTCCAGGAATGTTTTCTGCTTTTCATTTTACTAAGAGAATAATAATGATTCAAATGTTTTTGGTCACACGGCCATTGGCTCTGAAATTAAACTGTCCTTTTAAATAAAACTGTTTACATTTGCAAACTGTATTGTATGCTGTGTTTGAATGTTCCGATATCGTTATTAGATATTTCACTGCATGTTTTTCAACAAAATGCCCTCTGAAATTGGTACTCTGTCACTAAGACGTACTGTACAAACAATGCATTTTCTGCCCAGGGTAAAGGCTTCTTATTCAGTTTCCCTACAGGGGATAGCTGGGGTCCGTGGGATGTTTGGAAGTTAGTGTCAGGGCATTCTGGTAGAATGTGACCTTTGGCAACAATGGGCTGGACAGCTCTGTGCTCATCTTGTCTCATCTGGGACTCCCACCATCACTGCCACTGAGCATCTCCTCTACAGGCAAACACTGAAGTGCCACCAAGACCAGCAGGTGGCTCTGGGATGCAACCACTTCTGAGGCCAGATGAGGGAGCCACTAATGATGGCTTGAAGAGATATCAGTGTTAGCATGTTCCCCTAATTTCCTGTTTATGATGTAACGCCATCCGACCTCACCGTGGCGTGATGAATGTGTGATATTGTAGGTACGCTGACAGATACAATTAGACGGTTGTATTGTCTGGCACTGTCATGGCTGCAACGCTGAAATAATATAACTAGCCAGAGAGCACACATGCATTGGCACTATATCTCCGCGATGCTTGAAAACCCATCAGCAAACATCTCTGTGTTGCAGAAACATCGCCACCGATCATTTGATTCCATATTCCCCCGATGTTGGCGCGATGTTAAAGTGATCAATATGCAACCTTTAGCCCACTCTTATCTTCCTTTATCAGGCTATATATATACATATATATATATATATATACAGGTTAGGTCAAGCTGGGGGAGCATGCGCTGATGCTGCCCCTTGCCGCACCCACCACACGTCGAAACTCCTCGCAGACTCATGGCCCAGTCCCACCCTCGTTATAAGTACTTTTATATGCAGTAATTGATAACTAGTAATTTCCAGTAACCTGCACAACGCTGCTGGCTAGTAACGTTGCCACCGTTGGCTGAATCCGCAATAGTTGTGGTGCTATGATGTTAGATTGTTACAGGGACTGTGATAAATGCAAATGCAGACCCCTCTATTATGGTTGCGTTAAAAAGGTAAACATTTTACTCAGATTTCATGCATTTGGTGGTGTGCTTTTTATACCATGACAAGTTTTCCTAAAATCAGATTTAAATAATTGCAGGCTTTTCGATCCTGAACACAGCTATTCCCAAATCAGGAAGTAATGTTCTGAGTCGGGATGCTCTCCACAGCGCCGTAGTAGAAAGTCCAGTGTTGAGACCAGCATTATAAGCGGTGGTCTGGGCATTCACTGCAGCGCGGATCAATCTGTCAACCCACGGTTCCTGATTGGGGAAGAGTGTGAACCATCAGTGTAAAAATCCATAACATGCAGCTTGATTATGGCAGAGGACATTGTGCCCAAATATTAAAGGAGGGAGTATTTAGAGATGACAATGATTATCTTCCCAGTGATGATTTGTGGCTTATCCGCTCTTTCAGAGTGCCAAGAGTGATTCTGGTAGAACTGAACGATGAATTTGTCGCGGAACATACCGAAAGGAACTGGCAGACAGATCAGGGATATCCCAGCCCATTTTGAGTTCCATTATTCCTCAAGTTGTGCCTGGTTTTAACCAACTGTCAAGATAATATTTTAAGTTTCCCTAGTGTGGATGTAGTTCAACGTATTTAGAATACATGTGTAATTGCTTCTGAGCATTTTCTGATTTGTATTTTAGTGGGCGGGAAAAAAAAATGTCAGAAAATACTTTGAGAGATCTTACTGTATGTGTCTGACGCATTTGAAAGTATTAACAAAAATGTGTAGTTTTATTTATTAGTTTGCTTTCTGTCATTTTAAGGACCTTTATCACTAGGCTTACAGACATTTTAATATAGCCCATCACTGCCTGTGGCAAGATGCAAGTAAGTCACGTGACACACCCTGTTGGGCCCAGCTTGCTCACCGCGAACATTGTTTTCCCATGACTAGTAAACCAAGGGGAGAAGCTGCGTTGGTGCCTGGTGCAAATTGACAAAGTATGCAGGAAAGTACGCTATCAAATATTCCTCACTGAATGTCATTATAGGCGGGAAAAATAAAGCAATTAGCAAGCAGCAGTGCTGTACTCTACAACTTGTGGATTAATTTGCCAGCCTGCTAGTGACATTCTAGTTAACTTCACAGGCATGACCAGGCAGTGGCGTATCGTGGTTTGTCACATATGCAGGATTCATTACAAGTGGAGAAGTCAGCTGTGTTAAAAATCAGCTAAACTGAAATGGAAGGCTTGTAGTATAAGGGAGAAGGTGAAGGAGAATGTCTTTTATGTGTTTTAAGTTGATTAAGTTTACATATGGTAAAGGTTCATTGTCTCTTCAAATGAGTGCTTGCAAATTTAAGGATCTAGGAAATTAGCTTAGTCTACTGTTGCAATAATACACAGCTGCAGACTCTTAATGCCACTCTCTGGCTCCTTCCGGTTGGTGGACGCATGTGCAGAAAACAAAGAAACAACAACTTTTTTGCTGTTTCACAAGCTTTCAAAGTAGAGTTCCATGGCACCTTTAAACTTAAAGGCCTGTATTTGCAGTAGAATGGTCATGCAATTTGGATTTAACACCAAAAAAATGTCCCTGTGCGTGCAGCATTTAATGAATTACCCCTCTATACTTTTTGCACTGCACTTGAGATCTGAAGAGTCCTTTAATTCAATAGCAAGACCACTACAATTCTCTACATGTACATCAGTTTAACCAATCATTATTTAAACTAATCAAATTTTGTGTCAAACTTCACAATATTTTAAATAACCTCACAGACACAAACCATACGCAAAATAATCCATATTTATTTAATAGAAAAACAAGAATAAGAAGTCTTATCTTAACCTATTCTTATCTTATCCTATGTAATCTTATGTCATACTATCTTACTTTAATCTTAACTTATCCTATCTTAGTCTTATCTTATTCTATGTTATCTTACATTATATACAACCTTATCTTAACCTATTCTTAGTCTTATCCTATGTAATCTTATATCATACAATCTTAGGATTAGTTAAGATAAGGTTAAACTACCTTAATCTTATATTATCCTAAGTACTTGTGAGATGTCTCACCTAATTATTTACAGGTTCTATGAAAAACTATTTACATCACACTGATAGCCCATCTCCACAGCCATCTCCAGGACCCCGGGGATGGCACTTAGCTGATCCAGCGCCTCATCATCAAATATCAGCTCAGCTTGGGCACCCTCATTATCACCATATGAGTAGTGATTCTCTGAATTTTGATTCTTCCCCTGCTTGCAGATGTAAACTGCATGTTGAAAATCATTCCAAAACTGATTACACCAGTAATGAGCAAGGCACTTGGCATCATAGGTCATTTTAGAATAGTTGCATAGATAAAAGTTATGCATCTTATTGAATCTTTCCATTTTCTCAAAAACAACAGAAGGGGAAATAAGTAGGGGTGTCGGACCCGTAACCAGCTCAGATGAGGGGGCTGCAGCTTGCGCTGGAACCTGATACAGAGGGGTGGGATGAACTGTGGCTGGAGGTGAAGATGGGTGTGGAGATGGGCTTACAGGTGAGACTACACATGGTGACGGAGGAGGAGAGTCTGTAAAAAAAGATGGGGATGGAGAGGAGGCAAAAGAGGATGGGACTGGTGATGGAAATAAGAAGGAAGTGGAGGAGAAGGCTGGTGAGCAGGGCTCAGGCTCTGACATTGATGGAGTGCGACACAGGATGGTAGCAACCTCGTCGTCACTCTGGGTGAGATCCACACACGGGATCTTGTCACCCACCTGGATTGAATCAAAGGGGTTACTGAAGGTTAGCAGGTTCTGCAAATTTTTTGTAAATGGCCCCTTCTGTTTTTTACACTTCTTTCTACGGCCTGACCGGCCTCCCGCCGTATTTCTACGGCGTCTTCTGCCCTGCTGAGCCCTGCTGGTCGCCACCGGGATGGGAGCAGATCCAGATATGGTGAGGGAGCTGGGTGCCGGCGGCCCAGTGTGGCATTTCCTCCGACGGCCTCCACTGCTGGTACTGGTTCGTCCTTTGGGATTATAAAGACAGGGGACAGCAAATTTAATCAAAGTGAATCCATATGTCACTCTACAAGAAAAGTACATCACATACATCACAGATATCGCACTTGGCAGTCAGTATTGCACATTGAGAGAAATTCTGCCATCTTATCGGATATAGGAAACACATGCTTGGGAGATTTATGCGCTGGTCTTGAATTGGGCTGCCTGCATTTCAGCAGGGGAACTTGACCTATAAAAACACACCATGTAGTGCACAGATTCCCTGACATGCAGAACAACAGCGAAAAACAACACTGGAAAGGTTCATGTGCACCAAATTTACAGATGTAGCCGCTTGAATTTTCCCCTGTTTCCATGATGGGGCCTTGGCTGGTCCATGACAGGTCCCTGCTGGGCCTTGGGTGGCACCTTGGCTATAATGAGATCCCCCACGATGATGTGTGTAAAGTACTTGCAATGATTTATCCATCCACCAGGGAGAGCAGTGATTATGGAAGCAGAAATGACTTACCTGAAATCAGGTATTGTAACTCCACTGCAGAAAATGAAAATCTAAGGAAGTATAATTTTCTTATATTTAGACAAAATTCCAATTTCATTAATAAACTGACTACACTGCAATAGATGGCCTGAGAAATGTAAGAAATTGTTTCTGTTGTGAGGCAAAGATGGCCTAAAACTAGCAAAATGTGTTTTAGTCAGTTTATTGATGAAATTAGAATTTTGTATTTTACTTCACCTTTTGGAGATAAGGCGGACCCAAGATGTGTGCAATACAATAATTACAGGCCTAAACAAAGTAATACGGTTGCTTGTGGAGAATAAAGGTGGACAGAGTGGAAAATGAAAAATAAAAATGCTTATGGTTCTGTACTGTGCTTGAATAAAACGGACGCATTCCTTAGTCTGTTCTGTCTTTCCTTCTGGCTAACAGTCTGAAAGGCTGCTGATGGCTGCACATTCACAGGAGGGCTGGGGGCAGTCACGATGACGTGTGAATCTGTCATAAACTTCTCTGCTTGGCCACAATGAAAAGAGATATGTTTGCAGGGGATCAAGGTGAGGTTGTTTTCTTAACCTAAGAACACTGAACCAACGGTCAAGCATGGTGGTGGTAGTATCATGCTGTTTTGCTGACAGTACTGTACATGAGAACATTGCAGAAAGACAATGGGATAATGAAGTAGCACTAGATAGATAGACTGGGATTTTTTGTCATAGTACCAGACACAAAAAGAGGAACATAAAAGAAACATAGCATAACAAGTATTTACTGTAACCCTATGGAGTCTGAGGCCTCTCACCCACTTTCAAAGTAGTCTGACAGGCCTTGACATTTTACTGTTTTTCTGAATTGCTAAAACACATGTCCTAAAATCTCTCATCTCCTGTAATCAAACCACTAAGCACAAACTCTAAAATTCAAGCTAAACTCACAAAACCTTACGCTTGTCTTGCAAAATCAAACAATCTTCTCAAAACTATATTATCTTTGCTCAAAAGCAAACACTGTTTTCAGACCATGCATCTCGTCAGTTGGGTAAAGGTACACTACTGAACAGTCATAGCACTCTACAGCAAAAAATGAAAACAGTACCAATCAAAACTGTTGTTGACATGTAAATGAGAAACCGTAAGACTATAATAATAGTTAAAAAAAATTATGGTCGTCTACCATATGACTGATAATTAATATGTAACGTTTGCCATACTCAGTACTCCAGAAAAGTGACTGTAAAGAACAACGCCAAAAAGTAAACAAACGAGAGGCATATTACAGTAAAATGTTGTGCAACTGCCAAGCCAGAGTCACAGAAGAATATTCATCCTGCCTCATCGCCATGTCTCAGGGCTGGGTCTAGCGATGCTATCCCTTGTTGAGTGATGCAGAAAGAATCCTCTGTGTGACCCATTTGTACCTTGACTTCAAAATGCAACTCCTATCCTTCTATGGCACGTATTCTATGTTCTAGTCACTCTTTGGCTTCCTCAAATGTTTAGAAATGTGTGTGAATAGTTTTGAGTCATTGTGTTCAAATGACTACTGTGTGCTGGCTGCGCTTAACTTCTGTGGCCTGTGTTTTCTATTTTGCATCAAAGTTCACCATAGCGCAAAATGTGTTTTGATGAATGGGAATGTGTTTTGAGTTTTGCAAAAAGGATGACTGAGATCTGCAAATTGTGTCTAACTAGGTGACCATGGTTTAAAGTTTTGCCAAAGAAGTAACTGATTCAATAAATGACTTTTGGCAATCGGCAGTTTTGTTCCCAAAACGATTTCTAATATTTCAGCAATTCAGAAAAACTGTTAAATATTTCACCTGTCTAAAAAACATTTATCCCAAAGTGCTACGAATGCTTTTATTCAGCACAAACTCAGCACCAATAATCTGTCAACATTTAGAATGTGATTATTCTATATATATATATATTTTTTTGTTAAAATCTACTTTAAACATACACTTTTCAAAAACTTATTTTCAGTGGTGCTGACAAATTGTAAAAAATCACATTATAAATATTTCTAGCCTAAGCTTGAGTTCTGAAGCTTACAGACATAGGGGATGGCTACACAAAGGTGAATGAGACATTCAGAAAATTGTATGAGGTTTGATTACTAAAGTGTTACAACTTTGAAGTGACTTTGGAGTCACCAGACCTTTGCATACTGTCAATGGCCCATCAGTCTGGACTGTCTGTCACTGCTCTTCACACCAATCAGTTTGGAAAGGCAGTGTGAATTTTACAGGTTTACGCGAGAGCTGCAGACGTGACGTTCCACAGACTCCCAGAATTCACAGCGATCGTTAAGCAACCCATTCAATCAGAATAGAAGGAAATGGCGAGGAGACGTTCTTATCTCACACTGGTTTTTATTTACAACTGAATGTTTAGCACACTTGGAAAATTCTGTAATCCATCTTCAGCCATTTCACTCTTCCACTGTAGCAACGCAAAGTGAAGAATTCTGAACAATGATGGCGGCACATTCGCAGCTGCTCCGAACTCTCCAGTGTTCCTCTGACTGTGTTTTATTGGTTTATTTGCTTCCGGTACCAGTATTTTACGCATCCTTGTTCTTCTTTACTGTTGGTGTATGTTTCTTTGATTTTATATTGTATTTTACTTGTACTTTTATCCTTAACATGGCGTCGACAGCCTTGCTCCAAAGACATCTCATTGTATTTGCACAGTGACAGTAACGCTATCTTATCTTGCGAGAGGAAGTAGCATAAGGCTGTACTGCTAACGTTAGCATTAGCAAGCCTAGCAGTGTTGGTAGTAAGGCGTTACTATAATCCCACTACTCTTGTCTGTAAGGAGTAATGTAACTAATTGCCATTAAAAAACACGGAAGGTGCTGAAATTTAAATGCACTCTTTACCTTTGTCTTGCGTGAAAATATTAATGGATAAAGGCAGCATGTTCCCTTAATTTCCCGTTTATGATGTAACGCCACCCGACCTCACCATGGCGCAATGAATGGGTGGTATTGTAGGTACGCTGATAGATACAATTAGACGGTTGTATTGTCTGGCACTGTCATAGCTGCAACACTGAAATAATATAACTAGCCAGAGAGCACACATGCATTGGCACTATGTCTCCGCGATGCTTGAAAACCCATCAGCAAACATCTCTGTGTTGCAGAAACATCGCCACCGACCATTTGCACCCACCACACGTCGAAACTCCTGGCAGACACATGGTCCAATCCCACCCGTATTAAAAGTACATTTATATGCGGTAATTGATGAGTAGTAATTTCCAGTAACCTGCACAACACTGCTGACTAGTGACGTTGCCGCCGTTGGCTGAATCCGCAGTAGTTATGGTGCTATGATGTTAGATTGTTACAGGGACTGTGATAAATGCAGACCCCTCTATTATGGTTGCGTTAAAAAAAAAAAAAGCAAACATTTGTACTCAGATTTCATGGCGGTGTGCTTTTTATACCTTGACAAGTTTTCCTGAGATCAGATTAAAAAAATTCCAAAATATAGCAGCATATTGACGTGTATTCTCTGTATCTTAAAACGTGGCGGGTCGTCAGACTCGGATACACAGCTCTATGGTCCACACAGAGGAAACGAAGAACCTGCACTTTGCTAAGTCACGAAGTTATCTTTTGTCATGTGACTACGTTTACGTGCCTTGACGCAATTAAGATGTTTTCATGTGTTTTTAATGGCGCAGTTACAGAGCATAGCCATGTAAACGCATTAATGGGGGAATCTCATTTATAAAGGCTTCGTGTGACCGAAAAAGATGACAAACATTCATACTTACATTTGTAAGGAGATTTTGGGATTTATAAAGAAAAGGGTACGCTGGGAAAAGAACTCCTACGTTCTGCGAACGAGGCTGACGGGGATGCTGTTTCGACAGAATCCTGTAGAGGGCACTGTGCACGCTAAATTGAAGGCTCCAGGAATGTTTTCTGCTTTTCATTTTACTAAGAGAATAATAATGATTCAAATGTTTTTGGTCACACGGCCATTGGCTCTGAAATTAAACTGTCCTTTTAAATAAAACTGTTTACATTTGCAAACTGTATTGTATGCTGTGTTTGAATGTTCCGATATCGTTATTAGATATTTCACTGCATGTTTTTCAACAAAATGCCCTCTGAAATTGGTACTCTGTCACTAAGACGTACTGTACAAACAATGCATTTTCTGCCCAGGGTAAAGGCTTCTTATTCAGTTTCCCTACAGGGGATAGCTGGGGTCCGTGGGATGTTTGGAAGTTAGTGTCAGGGCATTCTGGTAGAATGTGACCTTTGGCAACAATGGGCTGGACAGCTCTGTGCTCATCTTGTCTCATCTGGGACTCCCACCATCACTGCCACTGAGCATCTCCTCTACAGGCAAACACTGAAGTGCCACCAAGACCAGCAGGTGGCTCTGGGATGCAACCACTTCTGAGGCCAGATGAGGGAGCCACTAATGATGGCTTGAAGAGATATCAGTGTTAGCATGTTCCCCTAATTTCCTGTTTATGATGTAACGCCATCCGACCTCACCGTGGCGTGATGAATGTGTGATATTGTAGGTACGCTGACAGATACAATTAGACGGTTGTATTGTCTGGCACTGTCATGGCTGCAACGCTGAAATAATATAACTAGCCAGAGAGCACACATGCATTGGCACTATATCTCCGCGATGCTTGAAAACCCATCAGCAAACATCTCTGTGTTGCAGAAACATCGCCACCGATCATTTGATTCCATATTCCCCCGATGTTGGCGCGATGTTAAAGTGATCAATATGCAACCTTTAGCCCACTCTTATCTTCCTTTATCAGGCTATATATATACATATATATATATATATATATATATATACAGGTTAGGTCAAGCTGGGGGAGCATGCGCTGATGCTGCCCCTTGCCGCACCCACCACACGTCGAAACTCCTCGCAGACTCATGGCCCAGTCCCACCCTCGTTATAAGTACTTTTATATGCAGTAATTGATAACTAGTAATTTCCAGTAACCTGCACAACGCTGCTGGCTAGTAACGTTGCCACCGTTGGCTGAATCCGCAATAGTTGTGGTGCTATGATGTTAGATTGTTACAGGGACTGTGATAAATGCAAATGCAGACCCCTCTATTATGGTTGCGTTAAAAAGGTAAACATTTTACTCAGATTTCATGCATTTGGTGGTGTGCTTTTTATACCATGACAAGTTTTCCTAAAATCAGATTTAAATAATTGCAGGCTTTTCGATCCTGAACACAGCTATTCCCAAATCAGGAAGTAATGTTCTGAGTCGGGATGCTCTCCACAGCGCCGTAGTAGAAAGTCCAGTGTTGAGACCAGCATTATAAGCGGTGGTCTGGGCGTTCACTGCAGCGCGGATCAATCTGTCAACCCACGGTTCCTGATTGGGGAAGAGTGTGAACCATCAGTGTAAAAATCCATAACATGCAGCTTGATTATGGCAGAGGACATTGTGCCCAAATATTAAAGGAGGGAGTATTTAGAGATGACAATGATTATCTTCCCAGTGATGATTTGTGGCTTATCCGCTCTTTCAGAGTGCCAAGAGTGATTCTGGTAGAACTGAACGATGAATTTGTCGCGGAACATACCGAAAGGAACTGGCAGACAGATCAGGGATATCCCAGCCCATTTTGAGTTCCATTATTCCTCAAGTTGTGCCTGGTTTTAACCAACTGTCAAGATAATATTTTAAGTTTCCCTAGTGTGGATGTAGTTCAACGTATTTAGAATACATGTGTAATTGCTTCTGAGCATTTTCTGATTTGTATTTTAGTGGGCGGGAAAAAAAAATGTCAGAAAATACTTTGAGAGATCTTACTGTATGTGTCTGACGCATTTGAAAGTATTAACAAAAATGTGTAGTTTTATTTATTAGTTTGCTTTCTGTCATTTTAAGGACCTTTATCACTAGGCTTACAGACATTTTAATATAGCCCATCACTGCCTGTGGCAAGATGCAAGTAAGTCACGTGACACACCCTGTTGGGCCCAGCTTGCTCACCGCGAACATTGTTTTCCCATGACTAGTAAACCAAGGGGAGAAGCTGCGTTGGTGCCTGGTGCAAATTGACAAAGTATGCAGGAAAGTACGCTATCAAATATTCCTCACTGAATGTCATTATAGGCGGGAAAAATAAAGCAATTAGCAAGCAGCAGTGCTGTACTCTACAACTTGTGGATTAATTTGCCAGCCTGCTAGTGACATTCTAGTTAACTTCACAGGCATGACCAGGCAGTGGCGTATCGTGGTTTGTCACATATGCAGGATTCATTACAAGTGGAGAAGTCAGCTGTGTTAAAAATCAGCTAAACTGAAATGGAAGGCTTGTAGTATAAGGGAGAAGGTGAAGGAGAATGTCTTTTATGTGTTTTAAGTTGATTAAGTTTACATATGGTAAAGGTTCATTGTCTCTTCAAATGAGTGCTTGCAAATTTAAGGATCTAGGAAATTAGCTTAGTCTACTGTTGCAATAATACACAGCTGCAGACTCTTAATGCCACTCTCTGGCTCCTTCCGGTTGGTGGACGCATGTGCAGAAAACAAAGAAACAACAACTTTTTTGCTGTTTCACAAGCTTTCAAAGTAGAGTTCCATGGCACCTTTAAACTTAAAGGCCTGTATTTGCAGTAGAATGGTCATGCAATTTGGATTTAACACCAAAAAAATGTCCCTGTGCGTGCAGCATTTAATGAATTACCCCTCTATACTTTTTGCACTGCACTTGAGATCTGAAGAGTCCTTTAATTCAATAGCAAGACCACTACAATTCTCTACATGTACATCAGTTTAACCAATCATTATTTAAACTAATCAAATTTTGTGTCAAACTTCACAATATTTTAAATAACCTCACAGACACAAACCATACGCAAAATAATCCATATTTATTTAATAGAAAAACAAGAATAAGAAGTCTTATCTTAACCTATTCTTATCTTATCCTATGTAATCTTATGTCATACTATCTTACTTTAATCTTAACTTATCCTATCTTAGTCTTATCTTATTCTATGTTATCTTACATTATATACAACCTTATCTTAACCTATTCTTAGTCTTATCCTATGTAATCTTATATCATACAATCTTA
Organism: Brienomyrus brachyistius; assembly: GCF_023856365.1. Lineage (NCBI taxonomy): Eukaryota > Metazoa > Chordata > Actinopteri > Osteoglossiformes > Mormyridae > Brienomyrus > Brienomyrus brachyistius. The sequence goes on along the minus strand of NW_026042431.1, from coordinate 209,639 downwards.
GGATTAGTTAAGATAAGGTTAAACTACCTTAATCTTATATTATCCTAAGTACTTGTGAGATGTCTCACCTAATTATTTACAGGTTCTATGAAAAACTATTTACATCACACTGATAGCCCATCTCCACAGCCATCTCCAGGACCCCGGGGATGGCACTTAGCTGATCCAGCGCCTCATCATCAAATATCAGCTCAGCTTGGGCACCCTCATTATCACCATATGAGTAGTGATTCTCTGAATTTTGATTCTTCCCCTGCTTGCAGATGTAAACTGCATGTTGAAAATCATTCCAAAACTGATTACACCAGTAATGAGCAAGGCACTTGGCATCATAGGTCATTTTAGAATAGTTGCATAGATAAAAGTTATGCATCTTATTGAATCTTTCCATTTTCTCAAAAACAACAGAAGGGGAAATAAGTAGGGGTGTCGGACCCGTAACCAGCTCAGATGAGGGGGCTGCAGCTTGCGCTGGAACCTGATACAGAGGGGTGGGATGAACTGTGGCTGGAGGTGAAGATGGGTGTGGAGATGGGCTTACAGGTGAGACTACACATGGTGACGGAGGAGGAGAGTCTGTAAAAAAAGATGGGGATGGAGAGGAGGCAAAAGAGGATGGGACTGGTGATGGAAATAAGAAGGAAGTGGAGGAGAAGGCTGGTGAGCAGGGCTCAGGCTCTGACATTGATGGAGTGCGACACAGGATGGTAGCAACCTCGTCGTCACTCTGGGTGAGATCCACACACGGGATCTTGTCACCCACCTGGATTGAATCAAAGGGGTTACTGAAGGTTAGCAGGTTCTGCAAATTTTTTGTAAATGGCCCCTTCTGTTTTTTACACTTCTTTCTACGGCCTGACCGGCCTCCCGCCGTATTTCTACGGCGTCTTCTGCCCTGCTGAGCCCTGCTGGTCGCCACCGGGATGGGAGCAGATCCAGATATGGTGAGGGAGCTGGGTGCCGGCGGCCCAGTGTGGCATTTCCTCCGACGGCCTCCACTGCTGGTACTGGTTCGTCCTTTGGGATTATAAAGACAGGGGACAGCAAATTTAATCAAAGTGAATCCATATGTCACTCTACAAGAAAAGTACATCACATACATCACAGATATCGCACTTGGCAGTCAGTATTGCACATTGAGAGAAATTCTGCCATCTTATCGGATATAGGAAACACATGCTTGGGAGATTTATGCGCTGGTCTTGAATTGGGCTGCCTGCATTTCAGCAGGGGAACTTGACCTATAAAAACACACCATGTAGTGCACAGATTCCCTGATATGCAGAACAACAGCGAAAAACAACACTGGAAAGGTTCATGTGCACCAAATTTACAGATGTAGCCGCTTGAATTTTCCCCTGTTTCCATGATGGGGCCTTGGCTGGTCCATGACAGGTCCCTGCTGGGCCTTGGGTGGCACCTTGGCTATAATGAGATCCCCCACGATGATGTGTGTAAAGTACTTGCAATGATTTATCCATCCACCAGGGAGAGCAGTGATTATGGAAGCAGAAATGACTTACCTGAAATCAGGTATTGTAACTCCACTGCAGAAAATGAAAATCTAAGGAAGTATAATTTTCTTATATTTAGACAAAATTCCAATTTCATTAATAAACTGACTACACTGCAATAGATGGCCTGAGAAATGTAAGAAATTGTTTCTGTTGTGAGGCAAAGATGGCCTAAAACTAGCAAAATGTGTTTTAGTCAGTTTATTGATGAAATTAGAATTTTGTATTTTACTTCACCTTTTGGAGATAAGGCGGACCCAAGATGTGTGCAATACAATAATTACAGGCCTAAACAAAGTAATACGGTTGCTTGTGGAGAATAAAGGTGGACAGAGTGGAAAATGAAAAATAAAAATGCTTATGGTTCTGTACTGTGCTTGAATAAAACGGACGCATTCCTTAGTCTGTTCTGTCTTTCCTTCTGGCTAACAGTCTGAAAGGCTGCTGATGGCTGCACATTCACAGGAGGGCTGGGGGCAGTCACGATGACGTGTGAATCTGTCATAAACTTCTCTGCTTGGCCACAATGAAAAGAGATATGTTTGCAGGGGATCAAGGTGAGGTTGTTTTCTTAACCTAAGAACACTGAACCAACGGTCAAGCATGGTGGTGGTAGTATCATGCTGTTTTGCTGACAGTACTGTACATGAGAACATTGCAGAAAGACAATGGGATAATGAAGTAGCACTAGATAGATAGACTGGGATTTTTTGTCATAGTACCAGACACAAAAAGAGGAACATAAAAGAAACATAGCATAACAAGTATTTACTGTAACCCTATGGAGTCTGAGGCCTCTCACCCACTTTCAAAGTAGTCTGACAGGCCTTGACATTTTACTGTTTTTCTGAATTGCTAAAACACATGTCCTAAAATCTCTCATCTCCTGTAATCAAACCACTAAGCACAAACTCTAAAATTCAAGCTAAACTCACAAAACCTTACGCTTGTCTTGCAAAATCAAACAATCTTCTCAAAACTATATTATCTTTGCTCAAAAGCAAACACTGTTTTCAGACCATGCATCTCGTCAGTTGGGTAAAGGTACACTACTGAACAGTCATAGCACTCTACAGCAAAAAATGAAAACAGTACCAATCAAAACTGTTGTTGACATGTAAATGAGAAACCGTAAGACTATAATAATAGTTAAAAAAAATTATGGTCGTCTACCATATGACTGATAATTAATATGTAACGTTTGCCATACTCAGTACTCCAGAAAAGTGACTGTAAAGAACAACGCCAAAAAGTAAACAAACGAGAGGCATATTACAGTAAAATGTTGTGCAACTGCCAAGCCAGAGTCACAGAAGAATATTCATCCTGCCTCATCGCCATGTCTCAGGGCTGGGTCTAGCGATGCTATCCCTTGTTGAGTGATGCAGAAAGAATCCTCTGTGTGACCCATTTGTACCTTGACTTCAAAATGCAACTCCTATCCTTCTATGGCACGTATTCTATGTTCTAGTCACTCTTTGGCTTCCTCAAATGTTTAGAAATGTGTGTGAATAGTTTTGAGTCATTGTGTTCAAATGACTACTGTGTGCTGGCTGCGCTTAACTTCTGTGGCCTGTGTTTTCTATTTTGCATCAAAGTTCACCATAGCGCAAAATGTGTTTTGATGAATGGGAATGTGTTTTGAGTTTTGCAAAAAGGATGACTGAGATCTGCAAATTGTGTCTAACTAGGTGACCATGGTTTAAAGTTTTGCCAAAGAAGTAACTGATTCAATAAATGACTTTTGGCAATCGGCAGTTTTGTTCCCAAAACGATTTCTAATATTTCAGCAATTCAGAAAAACTGTTAAATATTTCACCTGTCTAAAAAACATTTATCCCAAAGTGCTACGAATGCTTTTATTCAGCACAAACTCAGCACCAATAATCTGTCAACATTTAGAATATGATTATTCTATATATATATTTTTTTTTTGTTAAAATCTACTTTAAACATACACTTTTCAAAAACTTATTTTCAGTGGTGCTGACAAATTGTAAAAAATCACATTATAAATATTTCTAGCCTAAGCTTGAGTTCTGAAGCTTACAGACATAGGGGATGGCTACACAAAGGTGAATGAGACATTCAGAAAATTGTATGAGGTTTGATTACTAAAGTGTTACAACTTTGAAGTGACTTTGGAGTCACCAGACCTTTGCATACTGTCAATGGCCCATCAGTCTGGACTGTCTGTCACTGCTCTTCACACCAATCAGTTTGGAAAGGCAGTGTGAATTTTACAGGTTTTTTTTTCATTTGCTAAGACAAATACTGCAATACTGAAGTTGCTTTCTCAAAACTCTTCATGCAGTCACCACAACATTTACTTATGTGGGCTAAACTGTTTAGCATTTCACTTTGCTTTCATACAAAATGCAATCAATGACTAAATGCTTCAAAAGCCATGGATTCCTGTCTCACTCACAATATTACATTTTCAGAGGCCAATTTGCACATACCTACATACTGACCCAAAAACTGCTAATAAGACAGTCAAAACTGAAACATGTCATTTTGCTAAATCACTATCAAGACCCTTTCTAAAACAGATTGTAAAAAACACATAATACAAAGAAATTATGTCAGTTGACACAAGATCAAACAATGAATGTTGGATGCCAGGATATTCCTCCAGAGCAATGCCAAGGATGGATCAGGCATGTGGAGATGCTACCCTAGATACTACCCTGTCTTAGCAATTGAAAACAACTGTAAGAAAAGACACAATACTAGCCTTTTTACAGTTTATAACATGCAACGGATTAAACGTCGATGAATAAAATGTGCAATCACATTATTCCAGGAACAATGCAAAACAATAAATGAATATTAGAACAACAAATTGTCACTCCTGATCAGGATGCCAAGCTTCAAAACAGTTCCTGTCTCGTTACTGTATGACATCATAGCGCTGGATTAGTATGTACCGGCATGCTCGCTATCCAAGTACCTAGCCCTGTTTGTCTCCGGTGTTGTAAAAACTTTGGCTGTAGCTTCAGTTTACTTTAAAGTATCAATTATGCCAGAAGCTTGCTAATGGCTACCAAAAGATTCTCGTTGATACTTGTTGTACTTGTGTATGAACTTGTGACCACAACTAAAATGTGTTTTTGTAAAGAAAGCGCCATCTCATGGCAACACCCTGCAAGTGAATAAATGAGCGCGTTCAGACGAGAATTTAGGCACACCCCCAGAAGGAGGGGGGTTACTCCCGTTGGCTGGCTTTTGCCAATGTGGGACATGTTCACCTGTTACCTTACCATTTGACGTCGCTTTCCTGTTATGTTCAAACACATCACAGCCACAGATTTTACGGATTTCATTGTGCAGTACAGCAGACATGCTGAAAAGAGCCCCGTATTTTTACTGCTTCATGGTAACAAATCACCGTTGGGCTAAAGGTGAACCATTTTATTATTTAGTATCCTAAGACACGTAGTTCCAAAATAAGATAGTTATCACAGACTGCAAGATTCAACAAGACCAGCCAAGCCTGTTCTGACTTTCATTCTTCGAGTGCTGAGATATTCTAGGCATCATTTTGCCGTTCTTACCATGGCTGACTGAACCGGGGATGTCTTCCGGAGCAATCCGGACACTGACGGCGTCATTTGGCAGGAGCCAGTCGATTCTCCGCAGGTAGATGAAGGCAGACATCTTTCGCGTCTTGTCTTTTGCTGGGAAAGTGCAAATCTGAGCTGCTTTGAATGTTTGAATCAAAACTCGAAACGGAATTAGAATTGTTATGATGCGGTTGCTAAGATATGGTGGTCGATTAGTGTCAGCGCGTGGCAAAGTCTTCAAGCACTTTAATCAAATGACCAGACACACGATATATATTGACAAAAGCGCGGAAAGATAATAGAAGCACCGTAAATTTAGAAGACACGCCTAAAAACAGAAAATGTTATAAATAAAATGTATTGAAGTATTTAAATAGAATTCCTTCCTGGCAGCAAGTAACGCGAGAGCTGCAGACGTGACGTTCCACAGACTCCCAGAATTCACAGCGATCGTTAAGCGACCCATTCAATCAGAATAGAAGGAAATGGCGAGGAGACGTTCTTATCTCACACTGGTTTTTATTTACAACTGAATGTTTAGCACACTTGGAAAATTCTGTAATCCATCTTCAGCCATTTCACTCTTCCACTGTAGCAACGCAAAGTGAAGAATTCTGAACAATGATGGCGGCACATTCGCAGCTGCTCCGAACTCTCCAGTGTTCCTCTGACTGTGTTTTATTGGTTTATTTGCTTCCGGTACCAGTATTTTACGCATCCTTGTTCTTCTTTACTGTTGGTGTATGTTTCTTTGATTTTATATTGTATTTTACTTGTACTTTTATCCTTAACATGGCGTCGACAGCCTTGCTCCAAAGACATCTCATTGTATTTGCACAGTGACAGTAACGCTATCTTATCTTGCGAGAGGAAGTAGCATAAGGCTGTACTGCTAACGTTAGCATTAGCAAGCCTAGCAGTGTTGGTAGTAAGGCGTTACTATAATCCCACTACTCTTGTCTGTAAGGAGTAATGTAACTAATTGCCATTAAAAAACACGGAAGGTGCTGAAATTTAAATGCACTCTTTACCTTTGTCTTGCGTGAAAATATTAATGGATAAAGGCAGCATGTTCCCTTAATTTCCCGTTTATGATGTAACGCCACCCGACCTCACCATGGCGCAATGAATGGGTGGTATTGTAGGTACGCTGATAGATACAATTAGACGGTTGTATTGTCTGGCACTGTCATAGCTGCAACACTGAAATAATATAACTAGCCAGAGAGCACACATGCATTGGCACTATGTCTCCGCGATGCTTGAAAACCCATCAGCAAACATCTCTGTGTTGCAGAAACATCGCCACCGACCATTTGCACCCACCACACGTCGAAACTCCTGGCAGACACATGGTCCAATCCCACCCGTATTAAAAGTACATTTATATGCGGTAATTGATGAGTAGTAATTTCCAGTAACCTGCACAACACTGCTGACTAGTGACGTTGCCGCCGTTGGCTGAATCCGCAGTAGTTATGGTGCTATGATGTTAGATTGTTACAGGGACTGTGATAAATGCAGACCCCTCTATTATGGTTGCGTTAAAAAAAAAAAAAGCAAACATTTGTACTCAGATTTCATGGCGGTGTGCTTTTTATACCTTGACAAGTTTTCCTGAGATCAGATTAAAAAAATTCCAAAATATAGCAGCATATTGACGTGTATTCTCTGTATCTTAAAACGTGGCGGGTCGTCAGACTCGGATACACAGCTCTATGGTCCACACAGAGGAAACGAAGAACCTGCACTTTGCTAAGTCACGAAGTTATCTTTTGTCATGTGACTACGTTTACGTGCCTTGACGCAATTAAGATGTTTTCATGTGTTTTTAATGGCGCAGTTACAGAGCATAGCCATGTAAACGCATTAATGGGGGAATCTCATTTATAAAGGCTTCGTGTGACCGAAAAAGATGACAAACATTCATACTTACATTTGTAAGGAGATTTTGGGATTTATAAAGAAAAGGGTACGCTGGGAAAAGAACTCCTACGTTCTGCGAACGAGGCTGACGGGGATGCTGTTTCGACAGAATCCTGTAGAGGGCACTGTGCACGCTAAATTGAAGGCTCCAGGAATGTTTTCTGCTTTTCATTTTACTAAGAGAATAATAATGATTCAAATGTTTTTGGTCACACGGCCATTGGCTCTGAAATTAAACTGTCCTTTTAAATAAAACTGTTTACATTTGCAAACTGTATTGTATGCTGTGTTTGAATGTTCCGATATCGTTATTAGATATTTCACTGCATGTTTTTCAACAAAATGCCCTCTGAAATTGGTACTCTGTCACTAAGACGTACTGTACAAACAATGCATTTTCTGCCCAGGGTAAAGGCTTCTTATTCAGTTTCCCTACAGGGGATAGCTGGGGTCCGTGGGATGTTTGGAAGTTAGTGTCAGGGCATTCTGGTAGAATGTGACCTTTGGCAACAATGGGCTGGACAGCTCTGTGCTCATCTTGTCTCATCTGGGACTCCCACCATCACTGCCACTGAGCATCTCCTCTACAGGCAAACACTGAAGTGCCACCAAGACCAGCAGGTGGCTCTGGGATGCAACCACTTCTGAGGCCAGATGAGGGAGCCACTAATGATGGCTTGAAGAGATATCAGTGTTAGCATGTTCCCCTAATTTCCTGTTTATGATGTAACGCCATCCGACCTCACCGTGGCGTGATGAATGTGTGATATTGTAGGTACGCTGACAGATACAATTAGACGGTTGTATTGTCTGGCACTGTCATGGCTGCAACGCTGAAATAATATAACTAGCCAGAGAGCACACATGCATTGGCACTATATCTCCGCGATGCTTGAAAACCCATCAGCAAACATCTCTGTGTTGCAGAAACATCGCCACCGATCATTTGATTCCATATTCCCCCGATGTTGGCGCGATGTTAAAGTGATCAATATGCAACCTTTAGCCCACTCTTATCTTCCTTTATCAGGCTATATATATACATATATATATATATATATATACAGGTTAGGTCAAGCTGGGGGAGCATGCGCTGATGCTGCCCCTTGCCGCACCCACCACACGTCGAAACTCCTCGCAGACTCATGGCCCAGTCCCACCCTCGTTATAAGTACTTTTATATGCAGTAATTGATAACTAGTAATTTCCAGTAACCTGCACAACGCTGCTGGCTAGTAACGTTGCCACCGTTGGCTGAATCCGCAATAGTTGTGGTGCTATGATGTTAGATTGTTACAGGGACTGTGATAAATGCAAATGCAGACCCCTCTATTATGGTTGCGTTAAAAAGGTAAACATTTTACTCAGATTTCATGCATTTGGTGGTGTGCTTTTTATACCATGACAAGTTTTCCTAAAATCAGATTTAAATAATTGCAGGCTTTTCGATCCTGAACACAGCTATTCCCAAATCAGGAAGTAATGTTCTGAGTCGGGATGCTCTCCACAGCGCCGTAGTAGAAAGTCCAGTGTTGAGACCAGCATTATAAGCGGTGGTCTGGGCGTTCACTGCAGCGCGGATCAATCTGTCAACCCACGGTTCCTGATTGGGGAAGAGTGTGAACCATCAGTGTAAAAATCCATAACATGCAGCTTGATTATGGCAGAGGACATTGTGCCCAAATATTAAGGGAGGGAGTATTTAGAGATGACAATGATTATCTTCCCAGTGATGATTTGTGGCTTATCCGCTCTTTCAGAGTGCCAAGAGTGATTCTGGTAGAACTGAACGATGAATTTGTCGCGGAACATACCGAAAGGAACTGGCAGACAGATCAGGGATATCCCAGCCCATTTTGAGTTCCATTATTCCTCAAGTTGTGCCTGGTTTTAACCAACTGTCAAGATAATATTTTAAGTTTCCCTAGTGTGGATGTAGTTCAACGTATTTAGAATACATGTGTAATTGCTTCTGAGCATTTTCTGATTTGTATTTTAGTGGGCGGGAAAAAAAAATGTCAGAAAATACTTTGAGAGATCTTACTGTATGTGTCTGACGCATTTGAAAGTATTAACAAAAATGTGTAGTTTTATTTATTAGTTTGCTTTCTGTCATTTTAAGGACCTTTATCACTAGGCTTACAGACATTTTAATATAGCCCATCACTGCCTGTGGCAAGATGCAAGTAAGTCACGTGACACACCCTGTTGGGCCCAGCTTGCTCACCGCGAACATTGTTTTCCCATGACTAGTAAACCAAGGGGAGAAGCTGCGTTGGTGCCTGGTGCAAATTGACAAAGTATGCAGGAAAGTACGCTATCAAATATTCCTCACTGAATGTCATTATAGGCGGGAAAAATAAAGCAATTAGCAAGCAGCAGTGCTGTACTCTACAACTTGTGGATTAATTTGCCAGCCTGCTAGTGACATTCTAGTTAACTTCACAGGCATGACCAGGCAGTGGCGTATCGTGGTTTGTCACATATGCAGGATTCATTACAAGTGGAGAAGTCAGCTGTGTTAAAAATCAGCTAAACTGAAATGGAAGGCTTGTAGTATAAGGGAGAAGGTGAAGGAGAATGTCTTTTATGTGTTTTAAGTTGATTAAGTTTACATATGGTAAAGGTTCATTGTCTCTTCAAATGAGTGCTTGCAAATTTAAGGATCTAGGAAATTAGCTTAGTCTACTGTTGCAATAATACACAGCTGCAGACTCTTAATGCCACTCTCTGGCTCCTTCCGGTTGGTGGACGCATGTGCAGAAAACAAAGAAACAACAACTTTTTTGCTGTTTCACAAGCTTTCAAAGTAGAGTTCCATGGCACCTTTAAACTTAAAGGCCTGTATTTGCAGTAGAATGGTCATGCAATTTGGATTTAACACCAAAAAAATGTCCCTGTGCGTGCAGCATTTAATGAATTACCCCTCTATACTTTTTGCACTGCACTTGAGATCTGAAGAGTCCTTTAATTCAATAGCAAGACCACTACAATTCTCTACATGTACATCAGTTTAACCAATCATTATTTAAACTAATCAAATTTTGTGTCAAACTTCACAATATTTTAAATAACCTCACAGACACAAACCATACGCAAAATAATCCATATTTATTTAATAGAAAAACAAGAATAAGAAGTCTTATCTTAACCTATTCTTATCTTATCCTATGTAATCTTATGTCATACTATCTTACTTTAATCTTAACTTATCCTATCTTAGTCTTATCTTATTCTATGTTATCTTACATTATATACAACCTTATCTTAACCTATTCTTAGTCTTATCCTATGTAATCTTATATCATACAATCTTAGGATTAGTTAAGATAAGGTTAAACTACCTTAATCTTATATTATCCTAAGTACTTGTGAGATGTCTCACCTAATTATTTACAGGTTCTATGAAAAACTATTTACATCACACTGATAGCCCATCTCCACAGCCATCTCCAGGACCCCGGGGATGGCACTTAGCTGATCCAGCGCCTCATCATCAAATATCAGCTCAGCTTGGGCACCCTCATTATCACCATATGAGTAGTGATTCTCTGAATTTTGATTCTTCCCCTGCTTGCAGATGTAAACTGCATGTTGAAAATCATTCCAAAACTGATTACACCAGTAATGAGCAAGGCACTTGGCATCATAGGTCATTTTAGAATAGTTGCATAGATAAAAGTTATGCATCTTATTGAATCTTTCCATTTTCTCAAAAACAACAGAAGGGGAAATAAGTAGGGGTGTCGGACCCGTAACCAGCTCAGATGAGGGGGCTGCAGCTTGCGCTGGAACCTGATACAGAGGGGTGGGATGAACTGTGGCTGGAGGTGAAGATGGGTGTGGAGATGGGCTTACAGGTGAGACTACACATGGTGACGGAGGAGGAGAGTCTGTAAAAAAAGATGGGGATGGAGAGGAGGCAAAAGAGGATGGGACTGGTGATGGAAATAAGAAGGAAGTGGAGGAGAAGGCTGGTGAGCAGGGCTCAGGCTCTGACATTGATGGAGTGCGACACAGGATGGTAGCAACCTCGTCGTCACTCTGGGTGAGATCCACACACGGGATCTTGTCACCCACCTGGATTGAATCAAAGGGGTTACTGAAGGTTAGCAGGTTCTGCAAATTTTTTGTAAATGGCCCCTTCTGTTTTTTACACTTCTTTCTACGGCCTGACCGGCCTCCCGCCGTATTTCTACGGCGTCTTCTGCCCTGCTGAGCCCTGCTGGTCGCCAACGGGATGGGAGCAGATCCAGATATGGTTTGGGAGCTGGGTGCCGGTGGCCCAGTGCGGCATTTCTTCTGACGGCCTCCACTGCTGGTACTGGTTCGTCCTTTTGGATTATAAAGATAGGGGACACACATTTAATTAAAGTGAATCCTTATGTCACTCTACAAGAAAAGTACATCACATACATCACAGATATCGCACTTGGCAGTCAGTATTGCACATTGAGAGAAATTCTGCCATCTTATCGGATATAGGAAACACATGCTTGGGAGACTTATGCGCTGGTCTTGAATTGGGCTGCCTGCATTTCAGCAGGGGAACTTGACCTATAAAAACACACCATGTAGTGCACAGATTCCCTGATATGCAGAACAACAGCGAAAAACAACACTGGAAAGGTTCATGTGCACCAAATTTACAGATGTAGCCGCTTGAATTTTCCCCTGTTTCCATGATGGGGCCTTGGCTGGTCCTTGGCTGGTCCATGACAGGTCCCTGCTGGGCCTTGGGTGGCACCTTGGCTATAATGAGATCCCCCACGATGATGTGTGTAAAGTACTTGCAATGATTTATCCATCCACCAGGGAGAGCAGTGATTATGGAAGCAGAAATGACTTACCTGAAATCAGGTATTGTAACTCCACTGCAGAAAATGAAAATCTAAGGAAGTATAATTTTCTTATATTTAGACAAAATTCCAATTTCATTAATAAACTGACTACACTGCAATAGATGGCCTGGGAAATGTAAGAAATTGTTTCTGTTGTGAGGCAAAGATGGCCTAAAACTAGCAAAATGTGTTTTAGTCAGTTTATTGATGAAATTAGAATTTTGTATTTTACTTCACCTTTTGGAGATAAGGCGGACCCAAGATGTGTGCAATACAATAATTACAGGCCTAAACAAAGTAATACGGTTGCTTGTGGAGAATAAAGGTGGACAGAGTGGAAAATGAAAAATAAAAATGCTTATGGTTCTGTACTGTGCTTGAATAAAACGGACGCATTCCTTAGTCTGTTCTGTCTTTCCTTCTGGCTAACAGTCTGAAAGGCTGCTGATGGCTGCACATTCACAGGAGGGCTGGGGGCAGTCACGATGACGTGTGAATCTGTCATAAACTTCTCTGCTTGGCCACAATGAAAAGAGATATGTTTGCAGGGGATCAAGGTGAGGTTGTTTTCTTAACCTAAGAACACTGAACCAACGGTCAAGCATGGTGGTGGTAGTATCATGCTGTTTTGCTGACAGTACTGTACATGAGAACATTGCAGAAAGACAATGGGATAATGAAGTAGCACTAGATAGATAGACTGGGATTTTTTGTCATAGTACCAGACACAAAAAGAGGAACATAAAAGAAACATAGCATAACAAGTATTTACTGTAACCCTATGGAGTCTGAGGCCTCTCACCCACTTTCAAAGTAGTCTGACAGGCCTTGACATTTTACTGTTTTTCTGAATTGCTAAAACACATGTCCTAAAATCTCTCATCTCCTGTAATCAAACCACTAAGCACAAACTCTAAAATTCAAGCTAAACTCACAAAACCTTACGCTTGTCTTGCAAAATCAAACAATCTTCTCAAAACTATATTATCTTTGCTCAAAAGCAAACACTGTTTTCAGACCATGCATCTCGTCAGTTGGGTAAAGGTACACTACTGAACAGTCATAGCACTCTACAGCAAAAAATTAAAACAGTACCAATCAAAACTGTTGTTGACATGTAAATGAGAAACCGTAAGACTATAATAATAGTTAAAAAAAATTATGGTCGTCTACCATATGACTGATAATTAATATGTAACGTTTGCCATACTCAGTACTCCAGAAAAGTGACTGTAAAGAACAACGCCAAAAAGTAAACAAACGAGAGGCATATTACAGTAAAATGTTGTGCAACTGCCAAGCCAGAGTCACAGAAGAATATTCATCCTGCCTCATCGCCATGTCTCAGGGCTGGGTCTAGCGATGCTATCCCTTGTTGAGTGATGCAGAAAGAATCCTCTGTGTGACCCATTTGTACCTTGACTTCAAAATGCAACTCCTATCCTTCTATGGCACGTATTCTATGTTCTAGTCACTCTTTGGCTTCCTCAAATGTTTAGAAATGTGTGTGAATAGTTTTGAGTCATTGTGTTCAAATGACTACTGTGTGCTGGCTGCGCTTAACTTCTGTGGCCTGTGTTTTCTATTTTGCATCAAAGTTCACCATAGCGCAAAATGTGTTTTGATGAATGGGAATGTGTTTTGAGTTTTGCAAAAAGGATGACTGAGATCTGCAAATTGTGTCTAACTAGGTGACCATGGTTTAAAGTTTTGCCAAAGAAGTAACTGATTCAATAAATGACTTTTGGCAATCGGCAGTTTTGTTCCCAAAACGATTTCTAATATTTCAGCAATTCAGAAAAACTGTTAAATATTTCACCTGTCTAAAAAACATTTATCCCAAAGTGCTACGAATGCTTTTATTCAGCACAAACTCAGCACCAATAATCTGTCAACATTTAGAATGTGATTATTCTATATATATATTTTTTTTTTGTTAAAATCTACTTTAAACATACACTTTTCAAAAACTTATTTTCAGTGGTGCTGACAAATTGTAAAAAATCACATTATAAATATTTCTAGCCTAAGCTTGAGTTCTGAAGCTTACAGACATAGGGGATGGCTACACAAAGGTGAATGAGACATTCAGAAAATTGTATGAGGTTTGATTACTAAAGTGTTACAACTTTGAAGTGACTTTGGAGTCACCAGACCTTTGCATACTGTCAATGGCCCATCAGTCTGGACTGTCTGTCACTGCTCTTCACACCAATCAGTTTGGAAAGGCAGTGTGAATTTTACAGGTTTTTTTTTCATTTGCTAAGACAAATACTGCAATACTGAAGTTGCTTTCTCAAAACTCTTCATGCAGTCACCACAACATTTACTTATGTGGGCTAAACTGTTTAGCATTTCACTTTGCTTTCATACAAAATGCAATCAATGACTAAATGCTTCAAAAGCCATGGATTCCTGTCTCACTCACAATATTACATTTTCAGAGGCCAATTTGCACATACCTACATACTGACCCAAAAACTGCTAATAAGACAGTCAAAACTGAAACATGTCATTTTGCTAAATCACTATCAAGACCCTTTCTAAAACAGATTGTAAAAAACACATAATACAAAGAAATTATGTCAGTTGACACAAGATCAAACAATGAATGTTGGATGCCAGGATATTCCTCCAGAGCAATGCCAAGGATGGATCAGGCATGTGGAGATGCTACCCTAGATACTACCCTGTCTTAGCAATTGAAAACAACTGTAAGAAAAGACACAATACTAGCCTTTTTACAGTTTATAACATGCAACGGATTAAACGTCGATGAATAAAATGTGCAATCACATTATTCCAGGAACAATGCAAAACAATAAATGAATATTAGAACAACAAATTGTCACTCCTGATCAGGATGCCAAGCTTCAAAACAGTTCCTGTCTCGTTACTGTATGACATCATAGCGCTGGATTAGTATGTACCGGCATGCTCGCTATCCAAGTACCTAGCCCTGTTTGTCTCCGGTGTTGTAAAAACTTTGGCTGTAGCTTCAGTTTACTTTAAAGTATCAATTATGCCAGAAGCTTGCTAATGGCTACCAAAAGATTCTCGTTGATACTTGTTGTACTTGTGTATGAACTTGTGACCACAACTAAAATGTGTTTTTGTAAAGAAAGCGCCATCTCATGGCAACACCCTGCAAGTGAATAAATGAGCGCGTTCAGACGAGAATTTAGGCACACCCCCAGAAGGAGGGGGGTTACTCCCGTTGGCTGGCTTTTGCCAATGTGGGACATGTTCACCTGTTACCTTACCATTTGACGTCGCTTTCCTGTTATGTTCAAACACATCACAGCCACAGATTTTACGGATTTCATTGTGCAGTACAGCAGACATGCTGAAAAGAGCCCCGTATTTTTACTGCTTCATGGTAACAAATCACCGTTGGGCTAAAGGTGAACCATTTTATTATTTAGTATCCTAAGACACGTAGTTCCAAAATAAGATAGTTATCACAGACTGCAAGATTCAACAAGACCAGCCAAGCCTGTTCTGACTTTCATTCTTCGAGTGCTGAGATATTCTAGGCATCATTTTGCCGTTCTTACCATGGCTGACTGAACCGGGGATGTCTTCCGGAGCAATCCGGACACTGACGGCGTCATTTGGCAGGAGCCAGTCGATTCTCCGCAGGTAGATGAAGGCAGACATCTTTCGCGTCTTGTCTTTTGCTGGGAAAGTGCAAATCTGAGCTGCTTTGAATGTTTGAATCAAAACTCGAAACGGAATTAGAATTGTTATGATGCGGTTGCAGGGGCGGCATGGTGGTGCAGTGGTTAGCACTGTCGCCTCACACCTCTGGGACCCAGGTTCGAGTCTCCGCCTGGGTCACATGTGTGCGGAGTTTGCATGTTCTCCCCATGTCGTCGTGGGGTTTCCTCCGGGTACTCCGGTTTCCCCCCACAGTCCAAAAACATGCTGAGGCTAATTGGGGTTGCTAAATTGCCCATAGGTGTGCATGTGTGAGTGAATGGTGTGTGAGTGTGCCCTGCGATGGGCTGGCCCCCCATCCTGGGTTGTTCCCTGCCTCGTGCCCATTGATTCCGGGATAGGCTCCGGACCCCCCGCGACCCAATAGGATAAGCGGTTTGGAAAATGGATGGATGGATGGATGATGCGGTTGCTAAGATATGGTGGTCGATTAGTGTCAGCGCGCGGCAAAGTCTTCAAGCACTTTAATCAAATGACCAGACACACGATATATATTGACAAAAGCGCGGAAAGATAATAGAAGCACCGTAAATTTAGAAGACACGCCTAAAAACAGAAAATGTTATAAATAAAATGTATTGAAGTATTTAAATAGAATTCCTTCCTGGCAGCAAGTAACGCGAGAGCTGCAGACGTGACGTTCCACAGACTCCCAGAATTCACAGCGATCGTTAAGCGACCCATTCAATCAGAATAGAAGGAAATGGCGAGGAGACGTTCTTATCTCACACTGGTTTTTATTTACAACTGAATGTTTAGCACACTTGGAAAATTCTGTAATCCATCTTCAGCCATTTCACTCTTCCACTGTAGCAACGCAAAGTGAAGAATTCTGAACAATGATGGCGGCACATTCGCAGCTGCTCCGAACTCTCCAGTGTTCCTCTGACTGTGTTTTATTGGTTTATTTGCTTCCGGTACCAGTATTTTACGCATCCTTGTTCTTCTTTACTGTTGGTGTATGTTTCTTTGATTTTATATTGTATTTTACTTGTACTTTTATCCTTAACATGGCGTCGACAGCCTTGCTCCAAAGACATCTCATTGTATTTGCACAGTGACAGTAACGCTATCTTATCTTGCGAGAGGAAGTAGCATAAGGCTGTACTGCTAACGTTAGCATTAGCAAGCCTAGCAGTGTTGGTAGTAAGGCGTTACTATAATCCCACTACTCTTGTCTGTAAGGAGTAATGTAACTAATTGCCATTAAAAAACACGGAAGGTGCTGAAATTTAAATGCACTCTTTACCTTTGTCTTGCGTGAAAATATTAATGGATAAAGGCAGCATGTTCCCTTAATTTCCCGTTTATGATGTAACGCCACCCGACCTCACCATGGCGCAATGAATGGGTGGTATTGTAGGTACGCTGATAGATACAATTAGACGGTTGTATTGTCTGGCACTGTCATAGCTGCAACACTGAAATAATATAACTAGCCAGAGAGCACACATGCATTGGCACTATGTCTCCGCGATGCTTGAAAACCCATCAGCAAACATCTCTGTGTTGCAGAAACATCGCCACCGACCATTTGCACCCACCACACGTCGAAACTCCTGGCAGACACATGGTCCAATCCCACCCGTATTAAAAGTACATTTATATGCGGTAATTGATGAGTAGTAATTTCCAGTAACCTGCACAACACTGCTGACTAGTGACGTTGCCGCCGTTGGCTGAATCCGCAGTAGTTATGGTGCTATGATGTTAGATTGTTACAGGGACTGTGATAAATGCAGACCCCTCTATTATGGTTGCGTTAAAAAAAAAAAAAGCAAACATTTGTACTCAGATTTCATGGCGGTGTGCTTTTTATACCTTGACAAGTTTTCCTGAGATCAGATTAAAAAAATTCCAAAATATAGCAGCATATTGACGTGTATTCTCTGTATCTTAAAACGTGGCGGGTCGTCAGACTCGGATACACAGCTCTATGGTCCACACAGAGGAAACGAAGAACCTGCACTTTGCTAAGTCACGAAGTTATCTTTTGTCATGTGACTACGTTTACGTGCCTTGACGCAATTAAGATGTTTTCATGTGTTTTTAATGGCGCAGTTACAGAGCATAGCCATGTAAACGCATTAATGGGGGAATCTCATTTATAAAGGCTTCGTGTGACCGAAAAAGATGACAAACATTCATACTTACATTTGTAAGGAGATTTTGGGATTTATAAAGAAAAGGGTACGCTGGGAAAAGAACTCCTACGTTCTGCGAACGAGGCTGACGGGGATGCTGTTTCGACAGAATCCTGTAGAGGGCACTGTGCACGCTAAATTGAAGGCTCCAGGAATGTTTTCTGCTTTTCATTTTACTAAGAGAATAATAATGATTCAAATGTTTTTGGTCACACGGCCATTGGCTCTGAAATTAAACTGTCCTTTTAAATAAAACTGTTTACATTTGCAAACTGTATTGTATGCTGTGTTTGAATGTTCCGATATCGTTATTAGATATTTCACTGCATGTTTTTCAACAAAATGCCCTCTGAAATTGGTACTCTGTCACTAAGACGTACTGTACAAACAATGCATTTTCTGCCCAGGGTAAAGGCTTCTTATTCAGTTTCCCTACAGGGGATAGCTGGGGTCCGTGGGATGTTTGGAAGTTAGTGTCAGGGCATTCTGGTAGAATGTGACCTTTGGCAACAATGGGCTGGACAGCTCTGTGCTCATCTTGTCTCATCTGGGACTCCCACCATCACTGCCACTGAGCATCTCCTCTACAGGCAAACACTGAAGTGCCACCAAGACCAGCAGGTGGCTCTGGGATGCAACCACTTCTGAGGCCAGATGAGGGAGCCACTAATGATGGCTTGAAGAGATATCAGTGTTAGCATGTTCCCCTAATTTCCTGTTTATGATGTAACGCCATCCGACCTCACCGTGGCGTGATGAATGTGTGATATTGTAGGTACGCTGACAGATACAATTAGACGGTTGTATTGTCTGGCACTGTCATGGCTGCAACGCTGAAATAATATAACTAGCCAGAGAGCACACATGCATTGGCACTATATCTCCGCGATGCTTGAAAACCCATCAGCAAACATCTCTGTGTTGCAGAAACATCGCCACCGATCATTTGATTCCATATTCCCCCGATGTTGGCGCGATGTTAAAGTGATCAATATGCAACCTTTAGCCCACTCTTATCTTCCTTTATCAGGCTATATATATACATATATATATATATATATACAGGTTAGGTCAAGCTGGGGGAGCATGCGCTGATGCTGCCCCTTGCCGCACCCACCACACGTCGAAACTCCTCGCAGACTCATGGCCCAGTCCCACCCTCGTTATAAGTACTTTTATATGCAGTAATTGATAACTAGTAATTTCCAGTAACCTGCACAACGCTGCTGGCTAGTAACGTTGCCACCGTTGGCTGAATCCGCAATAGTTGTGGTGCTATGATGTTAGATTGTTACAGGGACTGTGATAAATGCAAATGCAGACCCCTCTATTATGGTTGCGTTAAAAAGGTAAACATTTTACTCAGATTTCATGCATTTGGTGGTGTGCTTTTTATACCATGACAAGTTTTCCTAAAATCAGATTAAAATAATTGCAGGCTTTTCGATCCTGAACACAGCTATTCCCAAATCAGGAAGTAATGTTCTGAGTCGGGATGCTCTCCACAGCGCCGTAGTAGAAAGTCCAGTGTTGAGACCAGCATTATAAGCGGTGGTCTGGGCGTTCACTGCAGCGCGGATCAATCTGTCAACCCACGGTTCCTGATTGGGGAAGAGTGTGAACCATCAGTGTAAAAATCCATAACATGCAGCTTGATTATGGCAGAGGACATTGTGCCCAAATATTAAGGGAGGGAGTATTTAGAGATGACAATGATTATCTTCCCAGTGATGATTTGTGGCTTATCCGCTCTTTCAGAGTGCCAAGAGTGATTCTGGTAGAACTGAACGATGAATTTGTCGCGGAACATACCGAAAGGAACTGGCAGACAGATCAGGGATATCCCAGCCCATTTTGAGTTCCATTATTCCTCAAGTTGTGCCTGGTTTTAACCAACTGTCAAGATAATATTTTAAGTTTCCCTAGTGTGGATGTAGTTCAACGTATTTAGAATACATGTGTAATTGCTTCTGAGCATTTTCTGATTTGTATTTTAGTGGGCGGGAAAAAAAAATGTCAGAAAATACTTTGAGAGATCTTACTGTATGTGTCTGACGCATTTGAAAGTATTAACAAAAATGTGTAGTTTTATTTATTAGTTTGCTTTCTGTCATTTTAAGGACCTTTATCACTAGGCTTACAGACATTTTAATATAGCCCATCACTGCCTGTGGCAAGATGCAAGTAAGTCACGTGACACACCCTGTTGGGCCCAGCTTGCTCACCGCGAACATTGTTTTCCCATGACTAGTAAACCAAGGGGAGAAGCTGCGTTGGTGCCTGGTGCAAATTGACAAAGTATGCAGGAAAGTACGCTATCAAATATTCCTCACTGAATGTCATTATAGGCGGGAAAAATAAAGCAATTAGCAAGCAGCAGTGCTGTACTCTACAACTTGTGGATTAATTTGCCAGCCTGCTAGTGACATTCTAGTTAACTTCACAGGCATGACCAGGCAGTGGCGTATCGTGGTTTGTCACATATGCAGGATTCATTACAAGTGGAGAAGTCAGCTGTGTTAAAAATCAGCTAAACTGAAATGGAAGGCTTGTAGTATAAGGGAGAAGGTGAAGGAGAATGTCTTTTATGTGTTTTAAGTTGATTAAGTTTACATATGGTAAAGGTTCATTGTCTCTTCAAATGAGTGCTTGCAAATTTAAGGATCTAGGAAATTAGCTTAGTCTACTGTTGCAATAATACACAGCTGCAGACTCTTAATGCCACTCTCTGGCTCCTTCCGGTTGGTGGACGCATGTGCAGAAAACAAAGAAACAACAACTTTTTTGCTGTTTCACAAGCTTTCAAAGTAGAGTTCCATGGCACCTTTAAACTTAAAGGCCTGTATTTGCAGTAGAATGGTCATGCAATTTGGATTTAACACCAAAAAAATGTCCCTGTGCGTGCAGCATTTAATGAATTACCCCTCTATACTTTTTGCACTGCACTTGAGATCTGAAGAGTCCTTTAATTCAATAGCAAGACCACTACAATTCTCTACATGTACATCAGTTTAACCAATCATTATTTAAACTAATCAAATTTTGTGTCAAACTTCACAATATTTTAAATAACCTCACAGACACAAACCATACGCAAAATAATCCATATTTATTTAATAGAAAAACAAGAATAAGAAGTCTTATCTTAACCTATTCTTATCTTATCCTATGTAATCTTATGTCATACTATCTTACTTTAATCTTAACTTATCCTATCTTAGTCTTATCTTATTCTATGTTATCTTACATTATATACAACCTTATCTTAACCTATTCTTAGTCTTATCCTATGTAATCTTATATCATACAATCTTAGGATTAGTTAAGATAAGGTTAAACTACCTTAATCTTATATTATCCTAAGTACTTGTGAGATGTCTCACCTAATTATTTACAGGTTCTATGAAAAACTATTTACATCACACTGATAGCCCATCTCCACAGCCATCTCCAGGACCCCGGGGATGGCACTTAGCTGATCCAGCGCCTCATCATCAAATATCAGCTCAGCTTGGGCACCCTCATTATCACCATATGAGTAGTGATTCTCTGAATTTTGATTCTTCCCCTGCTTGCAGATGTAAACTGCATGTTGAAAATCATTCCAAAACTGATTACACCAGTAATGAGCAAGGCACTTGGCATCATAGGTCATTTTAGAATAGTTGCATAGATAAAAGTTATGCATCTTATTGAATCTTTCCATTTTCTCAAAAACAACAGAAGGGGAAATAAGTAGGGGTGTCGGACCCGTAACCAGCTCAGATGAGGGGGCTGCAGCTTGCGCTGGAACCTGATACAGAGGGGTGGGATGAACTGTGGCTGGAGGTGAAGATGGGTGTGGAGATGGGCTTACAGGTGAGACTACACATGGTGACGGAGGAGGAGAGTCTGTAAAAAAAGATGGGGATGGAGAGGAGGCAAAAGAGGATGGGACTGGTGATGGAAATAAGAAGGAAGTGGAGGAGAAGGCTGGTGAGCAGGGCTCAGGCTCTGACATTGATGGAGTGCGACACAGGATGGTAGCAACCTCGTCGTCACTCTGGGTGAGATCCACACACGGGATCTTGTCACCCACCTGGATTGAATCAAAGGGGTTACTGAAGGTTAGCAGGTTCTGCAAATTTTTTGTAAATGGCCCCTTCTGTTTTTTACACTTCTTTCTACGGCCTGACCGGCCTCCCGCCGTATTTCTACGGCGTCTTCTGCCCTGCTGAGCCCTGCTGGTCGCCAACGGGATGGGAGCAGATCCAGATATGGTTTGGGAGCTGGGTGCCGGTGGCCCAGTGCGGCATTTCTTCTGACGGCCTCCACTGCTGGTACTGGTTCGTCCTTTTGGATTATAAAGATAGGGGACACACATTTAATTAAAGTGAATCCTTATGTCACTCTACAAGAAAAGTACATCACATACATCACAGATATCGCACTTGGCAGTCAGTATTGCACATTGAGAGAAATTCTGCCATCTTATCGGATATAGGAAACACATGCTTGGGAGACTTATGCGCTGGTCTTGAATTGGGCTGCCTGCATTTCAGCAGGGGAACTTGACCTATAAAAACACACCATGTAGTGCACAGATTCCCTGATATGCAGAACAACAGCGAAAAACAACACTGGAAAGGTTCATGTGCACCAAATTTACAGATGTAGCCGCTTGAATTTTCCCCTGTTTCCATGATGGGGCCTTGGCTGGTCCTTGGCTGGTCCATGACAGGTCCCTGCTGGGCCTTGGGTGGCACCTTGGCTATAATGAGATCCCCCACGATGATGTGTGTAAAGTACTTGCAATGATTTATCCATCCACCAGGGAGAGCAGTGATTATGGAAGCAGAAATGACTTACCTGAAATCAGGTATTGTAACTCCACTGCAGAAAATGAAAATCTAAGGAAGTATAATTTTCTTATATTTAGACAAAATTCCAATTTCATTAATAAACTGACTACACTGCAATAGATGGCCTGGGAAATGTAAGAAATTGTTTCTGTTGTGAGGCAAAGATGGCCTAAAACTAGCAAAATGTGTTTTAGTCAGTTTATTGATGAAATTAGAATTTTGTATTTTACTTCACCTTTTGGAGATAAGGCGGACCCAAGATGTGTGCAATACAATAATTACAGGCCTAAACAAAGTAATACGGTTGCTTGTGGAGAATAAAGGTGGACAGAGTGGAAAATGAAAAATAAAAATGCTTATGGTTCTGTACTGTGCTTGAATAAAACGGACGCATTCCTTAGTCTGTTCTGTCTTTCCTTCTGGCTAACAGTCTGAAAGGCTGCTGATGGCTGCACATTCACAGGAGGGCTGGGGGCAGTCACGATGACGTGTGAATCTGTCATAAACTTCTCTGCTTGGCCACAATGAAAAGAGATATGTTTGCAGGGGATCAAGGTGAGGTTGTTTTCTTAACCTAAGAACACTGAACCAACGGTCAAGCATGGTGGTGGTAGTATCATGCTGTTTTGCTGACAGTACTGTACATGAGAACATTGCAGAAAGACAATGGGATAATGAAGTAGCACTAGATAGATAGACTGGGATTTTTTGTCATAGTACCAGACACAAAAAGAGGAACATAAAAGAAACATAGCATAACAAGTATTTACTGTAACCCTATGGAGTCTGAGGCCTCTCACCCACTTTCAAAGTAGTCTGACAGGCCTTGACATTTTACTGTTTTTCTGAATTGCTAAAACACATGTCCTAAAATCTCTCATCTCCTGTAATCAAACCACTAAGCACAAACTCTAAAATTCAAGCTAAACTCACAAAACCTTACGCTTGTCTTGCAAAATCAAACAATCTTCTCAAAACTATATTATCTTTGCTCAAAAGCAAACACTGTTTTCAGACCATGCATCTCGTCAGTTGGGTAAAGGTACACTACTGAACAGTCATAGCACTCTACAGCAAAAAATGAAAACAGTACCAATCAAAACTGTTGTTGACATGTAAATGAGAAACCGTAAGACTATAATAATAGTTAAAAAAAATTATGGTCGTCTACCATATGACTGATAATTAATATGTAACGTTTGCCATACTCAGTACTCCAGAAAAGTGACTGTAAAGAACAACGCCAAAAAGTAAACAAACGAGAGGCATATTACAGTAAAATGTTGTGCAACTGCCAAGCCAGAGTCACAGAAGAATATTCATCCTGCCTCATCGCCATGTCTCAGGGCTGGGTCTAGCGATGCTATCCCTTGTTGAGTGATGCAGAAAGAATCCTCTGTGTGACCCATTTGTACCTTGACTTCAAAATGCAACTCCTATCCTTCTATGGCACGTATTCTATGTTCTAGTCACTCTTTGGCTTCCTCAAATGTTTAGAAATGTGTGTGAATAGTTTTGAGTCATTGTGTTCAAATGACTACTGTGTGCTGGCTGCGCTTCACTTCTGTGGCCTGTGTTTTCTATTTTGCATCAAAGTTCACCATAGCGCAAAATGTGTTTTGATGAATGGGAATGTGTTTTGAGTTTTGCAAAAAGGATGACTGAGATCTGCAAATTGTGTCTAACTAGGTGACCATGGTTTAAAGTTTTGCCAAAGAAGTAACTGATTCAATAAATGACTTTTGGCAATCGGCAGTTTTGTTCCCAAAACGATTTCTAATATTTCAGCAATTCAGAAAAACTGTTAAATATTTCACCTGTCTAAAAAACATTTATCCCAAAGTGCTACGAATGCTTTTATTCAGCACAAACTCAGCACCAATAATCTGTCAACATTTAGAATGTGATTATTCTATATATATTTTTTTTTTTGTTAAAATCTACTTTAAACATACACTTTTCAAAAACTTATTTTCAGTGGTGCTGACAAATTGTAAAAAATCACATTATAAATATTTCTAGCCTAAGCTTGAGTTCTGAAGCTTACAGACATAGGGGATGGCTACACAAAGGTGAATGAGACATTCAGAAAATTGTATGAGGTTTGATTACTAAAGTGTTACAACTTTGAAGTGACTTTGGAGTCACCAGACCTTTGCATACTGTCAATGGCCCATCAGTCTGGACTGTCTGTCACTGCTCTTCACACCAATCAGTTTGGAAAGGCAGTGTGAATTTTACAGGTTTTTTTTTCATTTGCTAAGACAAATACTGCAATACTGAAGTTGCTTTCTCAAAACTCTTCATGCAGTCACCACAACATTTACTTATGTGGGCTAAACTGTTTAGCATTTCACTTTGCTTTCATACAAAATGCAATCAATGACTAAATGCTTCAAAAGCCATGGATTCCTGTCTCACTCACAATATTACATTTTCAGAGGCCAATTTGCACATACCTACATACTGACCCAAAAACTGCTAATAAGACAGTCAAAACTGAAACATGTCATTTTGCTAAATCACTATCAAGACCCTTTCTAAAACAGATTGTAAAAAACACATAATACAAAGAAATTATGTCAGTTGACACAAGATCAAACAATGAATGTTGGATGCCAGGATATTCCTCCAGAGCAATGCCAAGGATGGATCAGGCATGTGGAGATGCTACCCTAGATACTACCCTGTCTTAGCAATTGAAAACAACTGTAAGAAAAGACACAATACTAGCCTTTTTACAGTTTATAACATGCAACGGATTAAATGTCGATGAATAAAATGTGCAATCACATTATTCCAGGAACAATGCAAAACAATAAATGAATATTAGAACAACAAATTGTCACTCCTGATCAGGATGCCAAGCTTCAAAACAGTTCCTGTCTCGTTACTGTATGACATCATAGCGCTGGATTAGTATGTACCGGCATGCTCGCTATCCAAGTACCTAGCCCTGTTTGTCTCCGGTGTTGTAAAAACTTTGGCTGTAGCTTCAGTTTACTTTAAAGTATCAATTATGCCAGAAGCTTGCTAATGGCTACCAAAAGATTCTCGTTGATACTTGTTGTACTTGTGTATGAACTTGTGACCACAACTAAAATGTGTTTTTGTAAAGAAAGCGCCATCTCATGGCAACACCCTGCAAGTGAATAAATGAGCGCGTTCAGACGAGAATTTAGGCACACCCCCAGAAGGAGGGGGGTTACTCCCGTTGGCTGGCTTTTGCCAATGTGGGACATGTTCACCTGTTACCTTACCATTTGACGTCGCTTTCCTGTTATGTTCAAACACATCACAGCCACAGATTTTACGGATTTCATTGTGCAGTACAGCAGACATGCTGAAAAGAGCCCCGTATTTTTACTGCTTCATGGTAACAAATCACCGTTGGGCTAAAGGTGAACCATTTTATTATTTAGTATCCTAAGACACGTAGTTCCAAAATAAGATAGTTATCACAGACTGCAAGATTCAACAAGACCAGCCAAGCCTGTTCTGACTTTCATTCTTCGAGTGCTGAGATATTCTAGGCATCATTTTGCCGTTCTTACCATGGCTGACTGAACCGGGGATGTCTTCCGGAGCAATCCGGACACTGACGGCGTCATTTGGCAGGAGCCAGTCGATTCTCCGCAGGTAGATGAAGGCAGACATCTTTCGCGTCTTGTCTTTTGCTGGGAAAGTGCAAATCTGAGCTGCTTTGAATGTTTGAATCAAAACTCGAAACGGAATTAGAATTGTTATGATGCGGTTGCTAAGATATGGTGGTCGATTAGTGTCAGCGCGCGGCAAAGTCTTCAAGCACTTTAATCAAATGACCAGACACACGATATATATTGACAAAAGCGCGGAAAGATAATAGAAGCACCGTAAATTTAGAAGACACGCCTAAAAACAGAAAATGTTATAAATAAAATGTATTGAAGTATTTAAATAGAATTCCTTCCTGGCAGCAAGTAACGCGAGAGCTGCAGACGTGACGTTCCACAGACTCCCAGAATTCACAGCGATCGTTAAGCGACCCATTCAATCAGAATAGAAGGAAATGGCGAGGAGACGTTCTTATCTCACACTGGTTTTTATTTACAACTGAATGTTTAGCACACTTGGAAAATTCTGTAATCCATCTTCAGCCATTTCACTCTTCCACTGTAGCAACGCAAAGTGAAGAATTCTGAACAATGATGGCGGCACATTCGCAGCTGCTCCGAACTCTCCAGTGTTCCTCTGACTGTGTTTTATTGGTTTATTTGCTTCCGGTACCAGTATTTTACGCATCCTTGTTCTTCTTTACTGTTGGTGTATGTTTCTTTGATTTTATATTGTATTTTACTTGTACTTTTATCCTTAACATGGCGTCGACAGCCTTGCTCCAAAGACATCTCATTGTATTTGCACAGTGACAGTAACGCTATCTTATCTTGCGAGAGGAAGTAGCATAAGGCTGTACTGCTAACGTTAGCATTAGCAAGCCTAGCAGTGTTGGTAGTAAGGCGTTACTATAATCCCACTACTCTTGTCTGTAAGGAGTAATGTAACTAATTGCCATTAAAAAACACGGAAGGTGCTGAAATTTAAATGCACTCTTTACCTTTGTCTTGCGTGAAAATATTAATGGATAAAGGCAGCATGTTTCCTTAATTTCCCGTTTATGATGTAACGCCACCCGACCTCACCATGGCGCAATGAATGGGTGGTATTGTAGGTACGCTGATAGATACAATTAGACGGTTGTATTGTCTGGCACTGTCATAGCTGCAACACTGAAATAATATAACTAGCCAGAGAGCACACATGCATTGGCACTATGTCTCCGCGATGCTTGAAAACCCATCAGCAAACATCTCTGTGTTGCAGAAACATCGCCACCGACCATTTGCACCCACCACACGTCGAAACTCCTGGCAGACACATGGTCCAATCCCACCCGTATTAAAAGTACATTTATATGCGGTAATTGATGAGTAGTAATTTCCAGTAACCTGCACAACACTGCTGACTAGTGACGTTGCCGCCGTTGGCTGAATCCGCAGTAGTTATGGTGCTATGATGTTAGATTGTTACAGGGACTGTGATAAATGCAGACCCCTCTATTATGGTTGCGTTAAAAAAAAAAAAAGCAAACATTTGTACTCAGATTTCATGGCGGTGTGCTTTTTATACCTTGACAAGTTTTCCTGAGATCAGATTAAAAAAATTCCAAAATATAGCAGCATATTGACGTGTATTCTCTGTATCTTAAAACGTGGCGGGTCGTCAGACTCGGATACACAGCTCTATGGTCCACACAGAGGAAACGAAGAACCTGCACTTTGCTAAGTCACGAAGTTATCTTTTGTCATGTGACTACGTTTACGTGCCTTGACGCAATTAAGATGTTTTCATGTGTTTTTAATGGCGCAGTTACAGAGCATAGCCATGTAAACGCATTAATGGGGGAATCTCATTTATAAAGGCTTCGTGTGACCGAAAAAGATGACAAACATTCATACTTACATTTGTAAGGAGATTTTGGGATTTATAAAGAAAAGGGTACGCTGGGAAAAGAACTCCTACGTTCTGCGAACGAGGCTGACGGGGATGCTGTTTCGACAGAATCCTGTAGAGGGCACTGTGCACGCTAAATTGAAGGCTCCAGGAATGTTTTCTGCTTTTCATTTTACTAAGAGAATAATAATGATTCAAATGTTTTTGGTCACACGGCCATTGGCTCTGAAATTAAACTGTCCTTTTAAATAAAACTGTTTACATTTGCAAACTGTATTGTATGCTGTGTTTGAATGTTCCGATATCGTTATTAGATATTTCACTGCATGTTTTTCAACAAAATGCCCTCTGAAATTGGTACTCTGTCACTAAGACGTACTGTACAAACAATGCATTTTCTGCCCAGGGTAAAGGCTTCTTATTCAGTTTCCCTACAGGGGATAGCTGGGGTCCGTGGGATGTTTGGAAGTTAGTGTCAGGGCATTCTGGTAGAATGTGACCTTTGGCAACAATGGGCTGGACAGCTCTGTGCTCATCTTGTCTCATCTGGGACTCCCACCATCACTGCCACTGAGCATCTCCTCTACAGGCAAACACTGAAGTGCCACCAAGACCAGCAGGTGGCTCTGGGATGCAACCACTTCTGAGGCCAGATGAGGGAGCCACTAATGATGGCTTGAAGAGATATCAGTGTTAGCATGTTCCCCTAATTTCCTGTTTATGATGTAACGCCATCCGACCTCACCGTGGCGTGATGAATGTGTGATATTGTAGGTACGCTGACAGATACAATTAGACGGTTGTATTGTCTGGCACTGTCATGGCTGCAACGCTGAAATAATATAACTAGCCAGAGAGCACACATGCATTGGCACTATATCTCCGCGATGCTTGAAAACCCATCAGCAAACATCTCTGTGTTGCAGAAACATCGCCACCGATCATTTGATTCCATATTCCCCCGATGTTGGCGCGATGTTAAAGTGATCAATATGCAACCTTTAGCCCACTCTTATCTTCCTTTATCAGGCTATATATATACATATATATATATATATATATACAGGTTAGGTCAAGCTGGGGGAGCATGCGCTGATGCTGCCCCTTGCCGCACCCACCACACGTCGAAACTCCTCGCAGACTCATGGCCCAGTCCCACCCTCGTTATAAGTACTTTTATATGCAGTAATTGATAACTAGTAATTTCCAGTAACCTGCACAACGCTGCTGGCTAGTAACGTTGCCACCGTTGGCTGAATCCGCAATAGTTGTGGTGCTATGATGTTAGATTGTTACAGGGACTGTGATAAATGCAAATGCAGACCCCTCTATTATGGTTGCGTTAAAAAGGTAAACATTTTACTCAGATTTCATGCATTTGGTGGTGTGCTTTTTATACCATGACAAGTTTTCCTAAAATCAGATTTAAATAATTGCAGGCTTTTCGATCCTGAACACAGCTATTCCCAAATCAGGAAGTAATGTTCTGAGTCGGGATGCTCTCCACAGCGCCGTAGTAGAAAGTCCAGTGTTGAGACCAGCATTATAAGCGGTGGTCTGGGCGTTCACTGCAGCGCGGATCAATCTGTCAACCCACGGTTCCTGATTGGGGAAGAGTGTGAACCATCAGTGTAAAAATCCATAACATGCAGCTTGATTATGGCAGAGGACATTGTGCCCAAATATTAAGGGAGGGAGTATTTAGAGATGACAATGATTATCTTCCCAGTGATGATTTGTGGCTTATCCGCTCTTTCAGAGTGCCAAGAGTGATTCTGGTAGAACTGAACGATGAATTTGTCGCGGAACATACCGAAAGGAACTGGCAGACAGATCAGGGATATCCCAGCCCATTTTGAGTTCCATTATTCCTCAAGTTGTGCCTGGTTTTAACCAACTGTCAAGATAATATTTTAAGTTTCCCTAGTGTGGATGTAGTTCAACGTATTTAGAATACATGTGTAATTGCTTCTGAGCATTTTCTGATTTGTATTTTAGTGGGCGGGAAAAAAAAATGTCAGAAAATACTTTGAGAGATCTTACTGTATGTGTCTGACGCATTTGAAAGTATTAACAAAAATGTGTAGTTTTATTTATTAGTTTGCTTTCTGTCATTTTAAGGACCTTTATCACTAGGCTTACAGACATTTTAATATAGCCCATCACTGCCTGTGGCAAGATGCAAGTAAGTCACGTGACACACCCTGTTGGGCCCAGCTTGCTCACCGCGAACATTGTTTTCCCATGACTAGTAAACCAAGGGGAGAAGCTGCGTTGGTGCCTGGTGCAAATTGACAAAGTATGCAGGAAAGTACGCTATCAAATATTCCTCACTGAATGTCATTATAGGCGGGAAAAATAAAGCAATTAGCAAGCAGCAGTGCTGTACTCTACAACTTGTGGATTAATTTGCCAGCCTGCTAGTGACATTCTAGTTAACTTCACAGGCATGACCAGGCAGTGGCGTATCGTGGTTTGTCACATATGCAGGATTCATTACAAGTGGAGAAGTCAGCTGTGTTAAAAATCAGCTAAACTGAAATGGAAGGCTTGTAGTATAAGGGAGAAGGTGAAGGAGAATGTCTTTTATGTGTTTTAAGTTGATTAAGTTTACATATGGTAAAGGTTCATTGTCTCTTCAAATGAGTGCTTGCAAATTTAAGGATCTAGGAAATTAGCTTAGTCTACTGTTGCAATAATACACAGCTGCAGACTCTTAATGCCACTCTCTGGCTCCTTCCGGTTGGTGGACGCATGTGCAGAAAACAAAGAAACAACAACTTTTTTGCTGTTTCACAAGCTTTCAAAGTAGAGTTCCATGGCACCTTTAAACTTAAAGGCCTGTATTTGCAGTAGAATGGTCATGCAATTTGGATTTAACACCAAAAAAATGTCCCTGTGCGTGCAGCATTTAATGAATTACCCCTCTATACTTTTTGCACTGCACTTGAGATCTGAAGAGTCCTTTAATTCAATAGCAAGACCACTACAATTCTCTACATGTACATCAGTTTAACCAATCATTATTTAAACTAATCAAATTTTGTGTCAAACTTCACAATATTTTAAATAACCTCACAGACACAAACCATACGCAAAATAATCCATATTTATTTAATAGAAAAACAAGAATAAGAAGTCTTATCTTAACCTATTCTTATCTTATCCTATGTAATCTTATGTCATACTATCTTACTTTAATCTTAACTTATCCTATCTTAGTCTTATCTTATTCTATGTTATCTTACATTATATACAACCTTATCTTAACCTATTCTTAGTCTTATCCTATGTAATCTTATATCATACAATCTTAGGATTAGTTAAGATAAGGTTAAACTACCTTAATCTTATATTATCCTAAGTACTTGTGAGATGTCTCACCTAATTATTTACAGGTTCTATGAAAAACTATTTACATCACACTGATAGCCCATCTCCACAGCCATCTCCAGGACCCCGGGGATGGCACTTAGCTGATCCAGCGCCTCATCATCAAATATCAGCTCAGCTTGGGCACCCTCATTATCACCATATGAGTAGTGATTCTCTGAATTTTGATTCTTCCCCTGCTTGCAGATGTAAACTGCATGTTGAAAATCATTCCAAAACTGATTACACCAGTAATGAGCAAGGCACTTGGCATCATAGGTCATTTTAGAATAGTTGCATAGATAAAAGTTATGCATCTTATTGAATCTTTCCATTTTCTCAAAAACAACAGAAGGGGAAATAAGTAGGGGTGTCGGACCCGTAACCAGCTCAGATGAGGGGGCTGCAGCTTGCGCTGGAACCTGATACAGAGGGGTGGGATGAACTGTGGCTGGAGGTGAAGATGGGTGTGGAGATGGGCTTACAGGTGAGACTACACATGGTGACGGAGGAGGAGAGTCTGTAAAAAAAGATGGGGATGGAGAGGAGGCAAAAGAGGATGGGACTGGTGATGGAAATAAGAAGGAAGTGGAGGAGAAGGCTGGTGAGCAGGGCTCAGGCTCTGACATTGATGGAGTGCGACACAGGATGGTAGCAACCTCGTCGTCACTCTGGGTGAGATCCACACACGGGATCTTGTCACCCACCTGGATTGAATCAAAGGGGTTACTGAAGGTTAGCAGGTTCTGCAAATTTTTTGTAAATGGCCCCTTCTGTTTTTTACACTTCTTTCTACGGCCTGACCGGCCTCCCGCCGTATTTCTACGGCGTCTTCTGCCCTGCTGAGCCCTGCTGGTCGCCAACGGGATGGGAGCAGATCCAGATATGGTTTGGGAGCTGGGTGCCGGTGGCCCAGTGCGGCATTTCTTCTGACGGCCTCCACTGCTGGTACTGGTTCTTCCTTTTGGATTATAAAGATAGGGGACACACATTTAATTAAAGTGAATCCTTATGTCACTCTACAAGAAAAGTACATCACATACATCACAGATATCGCACTTGGCAGTCAGTATTGCACATTGAGAGAAATTCTGCCATCTTATCGGATATAGGAAACACATGCTTGGGAGACTTATGCGCTGGTCTTGAATTGGGCTGCCTGCATTTCAGCAGGGGAACTTGACCTATAAAAACACACCATGTAGTGCACAGATTCCCTGATATGCAGAACAACAGCGAAAAACAACACTGGAAAGGTTCATGTGCACCAAATTTACAGATGTAGCCGCTTGAATTTTCCCCTGTTTCCATGATGGGGCCTTGGCTGGTCCTTGGCTGGTCCATGACAGGTCCCTGCTGGGCCTTGGGTGGCACCTTGGCTATAATGAGATCCCCCACGATGATGTGTGTAAAGTACTTGCAATGATTTATCCATCCACCAGGGAGAGCAGTGATTATGGAAGCAGAAATGACTTACCTGAAATCAGGTATTGTAACTCCACTGCAGAAAATGAAAATCTAAGGAAGTATAATTTTCTTATATTTAGACAAAATTCCAATTTCATTAATAAACTGACTACACTGCAATAGATGGCCTGAGAAATGTAAGAAATTGTTTCTGTTGTGAGGCAAAGATGGCCTAAAACTAGCAAAATGTGTTTTAGTCAGTTTATTGATGAAATTAGAATTTTGTATTTTACTTCACCTTTTGGAGATAAGGCGGACCCAAGATGTGTGCAATACAATAATTACAGGCCTAAACAAAGTAATACGGTTGCTTGTGGAGAATAAAGGTGGACAGAGTGGAAAATGAAAAATAAAAATGCTTATGGTTCTGTACTGTGCTTGAATAAAACGGACGCATTCCTTAGTCTGTTCTGTCTTTCCTTCTGGCTAACAGTCTGAAAGGCTGCTGATGGCTGCACATTCACAGGAGGGCTGGGGGCAGTCACGATGACGTGTGAATCTGTCATAAACTTCTCTGCTTGGCCACAATGAAAAGAGATATGTTTGCAGGGGATCAAGGTGAGGTTGTTTTCTTAACCTAAGAACACTGAACCAACGGTCAAGCATGGTGGTGGTAGTATCATGCTGTTTTGCTGACAGTACTGTACATGAGAACATTGCAGAAAGACAATGGGATAATGAAGTAGCACTAGATAGATAGACTGGGATTTTTTGTCATAGTACCAGACACAAAAAGAGGAACATAAAAGAAACATAGCATAACAAGTATTTACTGTAACCCTATGGAGTCTGAGGCCTCTCACCCACTTTCAAAGTAGTCTGACAGGCCTTGACATTTTACTGTTTTTCTGAATTGCTAAAACACATGTCCTAAAATCTCTCATCTCCTGTAATCAAACCACTAAGCACAAACTCTAAAATTCAAGCTAAACTCACAAAACCTTACGCTTGTCTTGCAAAATCAAACAATCTTCTCAAAACTATATTATCTTTGCTCAAAAGCAAACACTGTTTTCAGACCATGCATCTCGTCAGTTGGGTAAAGGTACACTACTGAACAGTCATAGCACTCTACAGCAAAAAATGAAAACAGTACCAATCAAAACTGTTGTTGACATGTAAATGAGAAACCGTAAGACTATAATAATAGTTAAAAAAAATTATGGTCGTCTACCATATGACTGATAATTAATATGTAACGTTTGCCATACTCAGTACTCCAGAAAAGTGACTGTAAAGAACAACGCCAAAAAGTAAACAAACGAGAGGCATATTACAGTAAAATGTTGTGCAACTGCCAAGCCAGAGTCACAGAAGAATATTCATCCTGCCTCATCGCCATGTCTCAGGGCTGGGTCTAGCGATGCTATCCCTTGTTGAGTGATGCAGAAAGAATCCTCTGTGTGACCCATTTGTACCTTGACTTCAAAATGCAACTCCTATCCTTCTATGGCACGTATTCTATGTTCTAGTCACTCTTTGGCTTCCTCAAATGTTTAGAAATGTGTGTGAATAGTTTTGAGTCATTGTGTTCAAATGACTACTGTGTGCTGGCTGCGCTTCACTTCTGTGGCCTGTGTTTTCTATTTTGCATCAAAGTTCACCATAGCGCAAAATGTGTTTTGATGAATGGGAATGTGTTTTGAGTTTTGCAAAAAGGATGACTGAGATCTGCAAATTGTGTCTAACTAGGTGACCATGGTTTAAAGTTTTGCCAAAGAAGTAACTGATTCAATAAATGACTTTTGGCAATCGGCAGTTTTGTTCCCAAAACGATTTCTAATATTTCAGCAATTCAGAAAAACTGTTAAATATTTCACCTGTCTAAAAAACATTTATCCCAAAGTGCTACGAATGCTTTTATTCAGCACAAACTCAGCACCAATAATCTGTCAACATTTAGAATGTGATTATTCTATATATATATATTTTTTTTTGTTAAAATCTACTTTAAACATACACTTTTCAAAAACTTATTTTCAGTGGTGCTGACAAATTGTAAAAAATCACATTATAAATATTTCTAGCCTAAGCTTGAGTTCTGAAGCTTACAGACATAGGGGATGGCTACACAAAGGTGAATGAGACATTCAGAAAATTGTATGAGGTTTGATTACTAAAGTGTTACAACTTTGAAGTGACTTTGGAGTCACCAGACCTTTGCATACTGTCAATGGCCCATCAGTCTGGACTGTCTGTCACTGCTCTTCACACCAATCAGTTTGGAAAGGCAGTGTGAATTTTACAGGTTTTTTTTTCATTTGCTAAGACAAATACTGCAATACTGAAGTTGCTTTCTCAAAACTCTTCATGCAGTCACCACAACATTTACTTATGTGGGCTAAACTGTTTAGCATTTCACTTTGCTTTCATACAAAATGCAATCAATGACTAAATGCTTCAAAAGCCATGGATTCCTGTCTCACTCACAATATTACATTTTCAGAGGCCAATTTGCACATACCTACATACTGACCCAAAAACTGCTAATAAGACAGTCAAAACTGAAACATGTCATTTTGCTAAATCACTATCAAGACCCTTTCTAAAACAGATTGTAAAAAACACATAATACAAAGAAATTATGTCAGTTGACACAAGATCAAACAATGAATGTTGGATGCCAGGATATTCCTCCAGAGCAATGCCAAGGATGGATCAGGCATGTGGAGATGCTACCCTAGATACTACCCTGTCTTAGCAATTGAAAACAACTGTAAGAAAAGACACAATACTAGCCTTTTTACAGTTTATAACATGCAACGGATTAAACGTCGATGAATAAAATGTGCAATCACATTATTCCAGGAACAATGCAAAACAATAAATGAATATTAGAACAACAAATTGTCACTCCTGATCAGGATGCCAAGCTTCAAAACAGTTCCTGTCTCGTTACTGTATGACATCATAGCGCTGGATTAGTATGTACCGGCATGCTCGCTATCCAAGTACCTAGCCCTGTTTGTCTCCGGTGTTGTAAAAACTTTGGCTGTAGCTTCAGTTTACTTTAAAGTATCAATTATGCCAGAAGCTTGCTAATGGCTACCAAAAGATTCTCGTTGATACTTGTTGTACTTGTGTATGAACTTGTGACCACAACTAAAATGTGTTTTTGTAAAGAAAGCGCCATCTCATGGCAACACCCTGCAAGTGAATAAATGAGCGCGTTCAGACGAGAATTTAGGCACACCCCCAGAAGGAGGGGGGTTACTCCCGTTGGCTGGCTTTTGCCAATGTGGGACATGTTCACCTGTTACCTTACCATTTGACGTCGCTTTCCTGTTATGTTCAAACACATCACAGCCACAGATTTTACGGATTTCATTGTGCAGTACAGCAGACATGCTGAAAAGAGCCCCGTATTTTTACTGCTTCATGGTAACAAATCACCGTTGGGCTAAAGGTGAACCATTTTATTATTTAGTATCCTAAGACACGTAGTTCCAAAATAAGATAGTTATCACAGACTGCAAGATTCAACAAGACCAGCCAAGCCTGTTCTGACTTTCATTCTTCGAGTGCTGAGATATTCTAGGCATCATTTTGCCGTTCTTACCATGGCTGACTGAACCGGGGATGTCTTCCGGAGCAATCCGGACACTGACGGCGTCATTTGGCAGGAGCCAGTCGATTCTCCGCAGGTAGATGAAGGCAGACATCTTTCGCGTCTTGTCTTTTGCTGGGAAAGTGCAAATCTGAGCTGCTTTGAATGTTTGAATCAAAACTCGAAACGGAATTAGAATTGTTATGATGCGGTTGCTAAGATATGGTGGTCGATTAGTGTCAGCGCGTGGCAAAGTCTTCAAGCACTTTAATCAAATGACCAGACACTCGATATATATTGACAAAAGCGCGGAAAGATAATAGAAGCACCGTAAATTTAGAAGACACGCCTAAAAACAGAAAATGTTATAAATAAAATGTATTGAAGTATTTAAAT
This sequence comes from Brienomyrus brachyistius, assembly GCF_023856365.1. Lineage (NCBI taxonomy): Eukaryota > Metazoa > Chordata > Actinopteri > Osteoglossiformes > Mormyridae > Brienomyrus > Brienomyrus brachyistius. Next base: position 172,815 of record NW_026042431.1, on the reverse strand, counting down.
AGAATTCCTTCCTGGCAGCAAGTAACGCGAGAGCTGCAGACGTGACGTTCCACAGACTCCCAGAATTCACAGCGATCGTTAAGCGACCCATTCAATCAGAATAGAAGGAAATGGCGAGGAGACGTTCTTATCTCACACTGGTTTTTATTTACAACTGAATGTTTAGCACACTTGGAACATTCTGTAATCCATCTTCAGCCATTTCACTCTTCCACTGTAGCAACGCAAAGTGAAGAATTCTGAACAATGATGGCGGCACATTCGCAGCTGCTCCGAACTCTCCAGTGTTCCTCTGACTGTGTTTTATTGGTTTATTTGCTTCCGGTACCAGTATTTTACGCATCCTTGTTCTTCTTTACTGTTGGTGTATGTTTCTTTGATTTTATATTGTATTTTACTTGTACTTTTATCCTTAACATGGCGTCGACAGCCTTGCTCCAAAGACATCTCATTGTATTTGCACAGTGACAGTAACGCTATCTTATCTTGCGAGAGGAAGTAGCATAAGGCTGTACTGCTAACGTTAGCATTAGCAAGCCTAGCAGTGTTGGTAGTAAGGCGTTACTATAATCCCACTACTCTTGTCTGTAAGGAGTAATGTAACTAATTGCCATTAAAAAACACGGAAGGTGCTGAAATTTAAATGCACTCTTTACCTTTGTCTTGCGTGAAAATATTAATGGATAAAGGCAGCATGTTCCCTTAATTTCCCGTTTATGATGTAACGCCATCCGACCTCACCGTGGCGTGATGAATGTGTGATATTGTAGGTACGCTGACAGATACAATTAGACGGTTGTATTGTCTGGCACTGTCATGGCTGCAACGCTGAAATAATATAACTAGCCAGAGAGCACACATGCATTGGCACTATATCTCCGCGATGCTTGAAAACCCATCAGCAAACATCTCTGTGTTGCAGAAACATCGCCACCGATCATTTGATTCCATATTCCCCCGATGTTGGCGCGATGTTAAAGTGATCAATATGCAACCTTTAGCCCACTCTTATCTTCCTTTATCAGGCTATATATATACATATATATATATATATACAGGTTAGGTCAAGCTGGGGGAGCATGCGCTGATGCTGCCCCTTGCCGCACCCACCACACGTCGAAACTCCTCGCAGACTCATGGCCCAGTCCCACCCTCTTTATAAGTACTTTTATATGCAGTAATTGATAACTAGTAATTTCCAGTAACCTGCACAACGCTGCTGGCTAGTAACGTTGCCACCGTTGGCTGAATCCGCAATAGTTGTGGTGCTATGATGTTAGATTGTTACAGGGACTGTGATAAATGCAAATGCAGACCCCTCTATTATGGTTGCGTTAAAAAGGTAAACATTTTACTCAGATTTCATGCATTTGGTGGTGTGCTTTTTATACCATGACAAGTTTTCCTAAAATCAGATTTAAATAATTGCAGGCTTTTCGATCCTGAACACAGCTATTCCCAAATCAGGAAGTAATGTTCTGAGTCGGGATGCTCTCCACAGCGCCGTAGTAGAAAGTCCAGTGTTGAGACCAGCATTATAAGCGGTGGTCTGGGCGTTCACTGCAGCGCGGATCAATCTGTCAACCCACGGTTCCTGATTGGGGAAGAGTGTGAACCATCAGTGTAAAAATCCATAACATGCAGCTTGATTATGGCAGAGGACATTGTGCCCAAATATTAAGGGAGGGAGTATTTAGAGATGACAATGATTATCTTCCCAGTGATGATTTGTGGCTTATCCGCTCTTTCAGAGTGCCAAGAGTGATTCTGGTAGAACTGAACGATGAATTTGTCGCGGAACATACCGAAAGGAACTGGCAGACAGATCAGGGATATCCCAGCCCATTTTGAGTTCCATTATTCCTCAAGTTGTGCCTGGTTTTAACCAACTGTCAAGATAATATTTTAAGTTTCCCTAGTGTGGATGTAGTTCAACGTATTTAGAATACATGTGTAATTGCTTCTGAGCATTTTCTGATTTGTATTTTAGTGGGCGGGAAAAAAAAATGTCAGAAAATACTTTGAGAGATCTTACTGTATGTGTCTGACGCATTTGAAAGTATTAACAAAAATGTGTAGTTTTATTTATTAGTTTGCTTTCTGTCATTTTAAGGACCTTTATCACTAGGCTTACAGACATTTTAATATAGCCCATCACTGCCTGTGGCAAGATGCAAGTAAGTCACGTGACACACCCTGTTGGGCCCAGCTTGCTCACCGCGAACATTGTTTTCCCATGACTAGTAAACCAAGGGGAGAAGCTGCGTTGGTGCCTGGTGCAAATTGACAAAGTATGCAGGAAAGTACGCTATCAAATATTCCTCACTGAATGTCATTATAGGCGGGAAAAATAAAGCAATTAGCAAGCAGCAGTGCTGTACTCTACAACTTGTGGATTAATTTGCCAGCCTGCTAGTGACATTCTAGTTAACTTCACAGGCATGACCAGGCAGTGGCGTATCGTGGTTTGTCACATATGCAGGATTCATTACAAGTGGAGAAGTCAGCTGTGTTAAAAATCAGCTAAACTGAAATGGAAGGCTTGTAGTATAAGGGAGAAGGTGAAGGAGAATGTCTTTTATGTGTTTTAAGTTGATTAAGTTTACATATGGTAAAGGTTCATTGTCTCTTCAAATGAGTGCTTGCAAATTTAAGGATCTAGGAAATTAGCTTAGTCTACTGTTGCAATAATACACAGCTGCAGACTCTTAATGCCACTCTCTGGCTCCTTCCGGTTGGTGGACGCATGTGCAGAAAACAAAGAAACAACAACTTTTTTGCTGTTTCACAAGCTTTCAAAGTAGAGTTCCATGGCACCTTTAAACTTAAAGGCCTGTATTTGCAGTAGAATGGTCATGCAATTTGGATTTAACACCAAAAAAATGTCCCTGTGCGTGCAGCATTTAATGAATTACCCCTCTATACTTTTTGCACTGCACTTGAGATCTGAAGAGTCCTTTAATTCAATAGCAAGACCACTACAATTCTCTACATGTACATCAGTTTAACCAATCATTATTTAAACTAATCAAATTTTGTGTCAAACTTCACAATATTTTAAATAACCTCACAGACACAAACCATACGCAAAATAATCCATATTTATTTAATAGAAAAACAAGAATAAGAAGTCTTATCTTAACCTATTCTTATCTTATCCTATGTAATCTTATGTCATACTATCTTACTTTAATCTTAACTTATCCTATCTTAGTCTTATCTTATTCTATGTTATCTTACATTATATACAACCTTATCTTAACCTATTCTTAGTCTTATCCTATGTAATCTTATATCATACAATCTTAGGATTAGTTAAGATAAGGTTAAACTACCTTAATCTTATATTATCCTAAGTACTTGTGAGATGTCTCACCTAATTATTTACAGGTTCTATGAAAAACTATTTACATCACACTGATAGCCCATCTCCACAGCCATCTCCAGGACCCCGGGGATGGCACTTAGCTGATCCAGCGCCTCATCATCAAATATCAGCTCAGCTTGGGCACCCTCATTATCACCATATGAGTAGTGATTCTCTGAATTTTGATTCTTCCCCTGCTTGCAGATGTAAACTGCATGTTGAAAATCATTCCAAAACTGATTACACCAGTAATGAGCAAGGCACTTGGCATCATAGGTCATTTTAGAATAGTTGCATAGATAAAAGTTATGCATCTTATTGAATCTTTCCATTTTCTCAAAAACAACAGAAGGGGAAATAAGTAGGGGTGTCGGACCCGTAACCAGCTCAGATGAGGGGGCTGCAGCTTGCGCTGGAACCTGATACAGAGGGGTGGGATGAACTGTGGCTGGAGGTGAAGATGGGTGTGGAGATGGGCTTACAGGTGAGACTACACATGGTGACGGAGGAGGAGAGTCTGTAAAAAAAGATGGGGATGGAGAGGAGGCAAAAGAGGATGGGACTGGTGATGGAAATAAGAAGGAAGTGGAGGAGAAGGCTGGTGAGCAGGGCTCAGGCTCTGACATTGATGGAGTGCGACACAGGATGGTAGCAACCTCGTCGTCACTCTGGGTGAGATCCACACACGGGATCTTGTCACCCACCTGGATTGAATCAAAGGGGTTACTGAAGGTTAGCAGGTTCTGCAAATTTTTTGTAAATGGCCCCTTCTGTTTTTTACACTTCTTTCTACGGCCTGACCGGCCTCCCGCCGTATTTCTACGGCGTCTTCTGCCCTGCTGAGCCCTGCTGGTCGCCAACGGGATGGGAGCAGATCCAGATATGGTTTGGGAGCTGGGTGCCGGTGGCCCAGTGCGGCATTTCTTCTGACGGCCTCCACTGCTGGTACTGGTTCGTCCTTTTGGATTATAAAGATAGGGGACACACATTTAATTAAAGTGAATCCTTATGTCACTCTACAAGAAAAGTACATCACATACATCACAGATATCGCACTTGGCAGTCAGTATTGCACATTGAGAGAAATTCTGCCATCTTATCGGATATAGGAAACACATGCTTGGGAGACTTATGCGCTGGTCTTGAATTGGGCTGCCTGCATTTCAGCAGGGGAACTTGACCTATAAAAACACACCATGTAGTGCACAGATTCCCTGATATGCAGAACAACAGCGAAAAACAACACTGGAAAGGTTCATGTGCACCAAATTTACAGATGTAGCCGCTTGAATTTTCCCCTGTTTCCATGATGGGGCCTTGGCTGGTCCTTGGCTGGTCCATGACAGGTCCCTGCTGGGCCTTGGGTGGCACCTTGGCTATAATGAGATCCCCCACGATGATGTGTGTAAAGTACTTGCAATGATTTATCCATCCACCAGGGAGAGCAGTGATTATGGAAGCAGAAATGACTTACCTGAAATCAGGTATTGTAACTCCACTGCAGAAAATGAAAATCTAAGGAAGTATAATTTTCTTATATTTAGACAAAATTCCAATTTCATTAATAAACTGACTACACTGCAATAGATGGCCTGAGAAATGTAAGAAATTGTTTCTGTTGTGAGGCAAAGATGGCCTAAAACTAGCAAAATGTGTTTTAGTCAGTTTATTGATGAAATTAGAATTTTGTATTTTACTTCACCTTTTGGAGATAAGGCGGACCCAAGATGTGTGCAATACAATAATTACAGGCCTAAACAAAGTAATACGGTTGCTTGTGGAGAATAAAGGTGGACAGAGTGGAAAATGAAAAATAAAAATGCTTATGGTTCTGTACTGTGCTTGAATAAAACGGACGCATTCCTTAGTCTGTTCTGTCTTTCCTTCTGGCTAACAGTCTGAAAGGCTGCTGATGGCTGCACATTCACAGGAGGGCTGGGGGCAGTCACGATGACGTGTGAATCTGTCATAAACTTCTCTGCTTGGCCACAATGAAAAGAGATATGTTTGCAGGGGATCAAGGTGAGGTTGTTTTCTTAACCTAAGAACACTGAACCAACGGTCAAGCATGGTGGTGGTAGTATCATGCTGTTTTGCTGACAGTACTGTACATGAGAACATTGCAGAAAGACAATGGGATAATGAAGTAGCACTAGATAGATAGACTGGGATTTTTTGTCATAGTACCAGACACAAAAAGAGGAACATAAAAGAAACATAGCATAACAAGTATTTACTGTAACCCTATGGAGTCTGAGGCCTCTCACCCACTTTCAAAGTAGTCTGACAGGCCTTGACATTTTACTGTTTTTCTGAATTGCTAAAACACATGTCCTAAAATCTCTCATCTCCTGTAATCAAACCACTAAGCACAAACTCTAAAATTCAAGCTAAACTCACAAGACCTTACGCTTGTCTTGCAAAATCAAACAATCTTCTCAAAACTATATTATCTTTGCTCAAAAGCAAACACTGTTTTCAGACCATGCATCTCGTCAGTTGGGTAAAGGTACACTACTGAACAGTCATAGCACTCTACAGCAAAAAATGAAAACAGTACCAATCAAAACTGTTGTTGACATGTAAATGAGAAACCGTAAGACTATAATAATAGTTAAAAAAAATTATGGTCGTCTACCATATGACTGATAATTAATATGTAACGTTTGCCATACTCAGTACTCCAGAAAAGTGACTGTAAAGAACAACGCCAAAAAGTAAACAAACGAGAGGCATATTACAGTAAAATGTTGTGCAACTGCCAAGCCAGAGTCACAGAAGAATATTCATCCTGCCTCATCGCCATGTCTCAGGGCTGGGTCTAGCGATGCTATCCCTTGTTGAGTGATGCAGAAAGAATCCTCTGTGTGACCCATTTGTACCTTGACTTCAAAATGCAACTCCTATCCTTCTATGGCACGTATTCTATGTTCTAGTCACTCTTTGGCTTCCTCAAATGTTTAGAAATGTGTGTGAATAGTTTTGAGTCATTGTGTTCAAATGACTACTGTGTGCTGGCTGCGCTTCACTTCTGTGGCCTGTGTTTTCTATTTTGCATCAAAGTTCACCATAGCGCAAAATGTGTTTTGATGAATGGGAATGTGTTTTGAGTTTTGCAAAAAGGATGACTGAGATCTGCAAATTGTGTCTAACTAGGTGACCATGGTTTAAAGTTTTGCCAAAGAAGTAACTGATTCAATAAATGACTTTTGGCAATCGGCAGTTTTGTTCCCAAAACGATTTCTAATATTTCAGCAATTCAGAAAAACTGTTAAATATTTCACCTGTCTAAAAAACATTTATCCCAAAGTGCTACGAATGCTTTTATTCAGCACAAACTCAGCACCAATAATCTGTCAACATTTAGAATGTGATTATTCTATTTATTTTTTATTTTTTTGTTAAAATCTACTTTAAACATACACTCTTCAAAAACCTATTTTCAGTGGTGCTGACAAATTGTAAAAAATCACATTATAAATATTTCTAGCCTAAGCTTGAGCTCTGAAGCTTACAGACATAGGGGATGGCTACACAAAGGTGAATGAGACATTCAGAAAATTGTATGAGGTTTGATTACTAAAGTGTTACAACTTTGAAGTGACTTTGGAGTCACCAGACCTTTGCATACTGTCAATGGCCCATCAGTCTGGACTGTCTGTCACTGCTCTTCACACCAATCAGTTTGGAAAGGCAGTGTGAATTTTACAGGTTTTTTTTTCATTTGCTAAGACAAATACTGCAATACTGAAGTTGCTTTCTCAAAACTCTTCATGCAGTCACCACAACATTTACTTATGTGGGCTAAACTGTTTAGCATTTCACTTTGCTTTCATACAAAATGCAATCAATGACTAAATGCTTCAAAAGCCATGGATTCCTGTCTCACTCACAATATTACATTTTCAGAGGCCAATTTGCACATACCTACATACTGACCCAAAAACTGCTAATAAGACAGTCAAAACTGAAACATGTCATTTTGCTAAATCACTATCAAGACCCTTTCTAAAACAGATTGTAAAAAACACATAATACAAAGAAATTATGTCAGTTGACACAAGATCAAACAATGAATGTTGGATGCCAGGATATTCCTCCAGAGCAATGCCAAGGATGGATCAGGCATGTGGAGATGCTACCCTAGATACTACCCTGTCTTAGCAATTGAAAACAACTGTAAGAAAAGACACAATACTAGCCTTTTTACAGTTTATAACATGCAACGGATTAAACGTCGATGAATAAAATGTGCAATCACATTATTCCAGGAACAATGCAAAACAATAAATGAATATTAGAACAACAAATTGTCACTCCTGATCAGGATGCCAAGCTTCAAAACAGTTCCTGTCTCGTTACTGTATGACATCATAGCGCTGGATTAGTATGTACCGGCATGCTCGCTATCCAAGTACCTAGCCCTGTTTGTCTCCGGTGTTGTAAAAACTTTGGCTGTAGCTTCAGTTTACTTTAAAGTATCAATTATGCCAGAAGCTTGCTAATGGCTACCAAAAGATTCTCGTTGATACTTGTTGTACTTGTGTATGAACTTGTGACCACAACTAAAATGTGTTTTTGTAAAGAAAGCGCCATCTCATGGCAACACCCTGCAAGTGAATAAATGAGCGCGTTCAGACGAGAATTTAGGCACACCCCCAGAAGGAGGGGGGTTACTCCCGTTGGCTGGCTTTTGCCAATGTGGGACATGTTCACCTGTTACCTTACCATTTGACGTCGCTTTCCTGTTATGTTCAAACACATCACAGCCACAGATTTTACGGATTTCATTGTGCAGTACAGCAGACATGCTGAAAAGAGCCCCGTATTTTTACTGCTTCATGGTAACAAATCACCGTTGGGCTAAAGGTGAACCATTTTATTATTTAGTATCCTAAGACACGTAGTTCCAAAATAAGATAGTTATCACAGACTGCAAGATTCAACAAGACCAGCCAAGCCTGTTCTGACTTTCATTCTTCGAGTGCTGAGATATTCTAGGCATCATTTTGCCGTTCTTACCATGGCTGACTGAACCGGGGATGTCTTCCGGAGCAATCCGGACACTGACGGCGTCATTTGGCAGGAGCCAGTCGATTCTCCGCAGGTAGATGAAGGCAGACATCTTTCGCGTCTTGTCTTTTGCTGGGAAAGTGCAAATCTGAGCTGCTTTGAATGTTTGAATCAAAACTCGAAACGGAATTAGAATTGTTATGATGCGGTTGCTAAGATATGGTGGTCGATTAGTGTCAGCGCGCGGCAAAGTCTTCAAGCACTTTAATCAAATGACCATACACACGATATATATTGACAAAAGCGCGGAAAGATAATAGAAGCACCGTAAATTTAGAAGACACGCCTAAAAACAGAAAATGTTATAAATAAAATGTATTGAAGTATTTAAATAGAATTCCTTCCTGGCAGCAAGTAACGCGAGAGCTGCAGACGTGACGTTCCACAGACTCCCAGAATTCACAGCGATCGTTAAGCGACCCATTCAATCAGAATAGAAGGAAATGGCGAGGAGACGTTCTTATCTCACACTGGTTTTTATTTACAACTGAATGTTTAGCACACTTGGAAAATTCTGTAATCCATCTTCAGCCATTTCACTCTTCCACTGTAGCAACGCAAAGTGAAGAATTCTGAACAATGATGGCGGCACATTCGCAGCTGCTCCGAACTCTCCAGTGTTCCTCTGACTGTGTTTTATTGGTTTATTTGCTTCCGGTACCAGTATTTTACGCATCCTTGTTCTTCTTTACTGTTGGTGTATGTTTCTTTGATTTTATATTGTATTTTACTTGTACTTTTATCCTTAACATGGCGTCGACAGCCTTGCTCCAAAGACATCTCATTGTATTTGCACAGTGACAGTAACGCTATCTTATCTTGCGAGAGGAAGTAGCATAAGGCTGTACTGCTAACGTTAGCATTAGCAAGCCTAGCAGTGTTGGTAGTAAGGCGTTACTATAATCCCACTACTCTTGTCTGTAAGGAGTAATGTAACTAATTGCCATTAAAAAACACGGAAGGTGCTGAAATTTAAATGCACTCTTTACCTTTGTCTTGCGTGAAAATATTAATGGATAAAGGCAGCATGTTCCCTTAATTTCCCGTTTATGATGTAACGCCACCCGACCTCACCATGGCGCAATGAATGGGTGGTATTGTAGGTACGCTGATAGATACAATTAGACGGTTGTATTGTCTGGCACTGTCATAGCTGCAACACTGAAATAATATAACTAGCCAGAGAGCACACATGCATTGGCACTATGTCTCCGCGATGCTTGAAAACCCATCAGCAAACATCTCTGTGTTGCAGAAACATCGCCACCGACCATTTGCACCCACCACACGTCGAAACTCCTGGCAGACACATGGTCCAATCCCACCCGTATTAAAAGTACATTTATATGCGGTAATTGATGAGTAGTAATTTCCAGTAACCTGCACAACACTGCTGACTAGTGACGTTGCCGCCGTTGGCTGAATCCGCAGTAGTTATGGTGCTATGATGTTAGATTGTTACAGGGACTGTGATAAATGCAGACCCCTCTATTATGGTTGCGTTAAAAAAAAAAAAAGCAAACATTTGTACTCAGATTTCATGGCGGTGTGCTTTTTATACCTTGACAAGTTTTCCTGAGATCAGATTAAAAAAATTCCAAAATATAGCAGCATATTGACGTGTATTCTCTGTATCTTAAAACGTGGCGGGTCGTCAGACTCGGATACACAGCTCTATGGTCCACACAGAGGAAACGAAGAACCTGCACTTTGCTAAGTCACGAAGTTATCTTTTGTCATGTGACTACGTTTACGTGCCTTGACGCAATTAAGATGTTTTCATGTGTTTTTAATGGCGCAGTTACAGAGCATAGCCATGTAAACGCATTAATGGGGGAATCTCATTTATAAAGGCTTCGTGTGACCGAAAAAGATGACAAACATTCATACTTACATTTGTAAGGAGATTTTGGGATTTATAAAGAAAAGGGTACGCTGGGAAAAGAACTCCTACGTTCTGCGAACGAGGCTGACGGGGATGCTGTTTCGACAGAATCCTGTAGAGGGCACTGTGCACGCTAAATTGAAGGCTCCAGGAATGTTTTCTGCTTTTCATTTTACTAAGAGAATAATAATGATTCAAATGTTTTTGGTCACACGGCCATTGGCTCTGAAATTAAACTGTCCTTTTAAATAAAACTGTTTACATTTGCAAACTGTATTGTATGCTGTGTTTGAATGTTCCGATATCGTTATTAGATATTTCACTGCATGTTTTTCAACAAAATGCCCTCTGAAATTGGTACTCTGTCACTAAGACGTACTGTACAAACAATGCATTTTCTGCCCAGGGTAAAGGCTTCTTATTCAGTTTCCCTACAGGGGATAGCTGGGGTCCGTGGGATGTTTGGAAGTTAGTGTCAGGGCATTCTGGTAGAATGTGACCTTTGGCAACAATGGGCTGGACAGCTCTGTGCTCATCTTGTCTCATCTGGGACTCCCACCATCACTGCCACTGAGCATCTCCTCTACAGGCAAACACTGAAGTGCCACCAAGACCAGCAGGTGGCTCTGGGATGCAACCACTTCTGAGGCCAGATGAGGGAGCCACTAATGATGGCTTGAAGAGATATCAGTGTTAGCATGTTCCCCTAATTTCCTGTTTATGATGTAACGCCATCCGACCTCACCGTGGCGTGATGAATGTGTGATATTGTAGGTACGCTGACAGATACAATTAGACGGTTGTATTGTCTGGCACTGTCATGGCTGCAACGCTGAAATAATATAACTAGCCAGAGAGCACACATGCATTGGCACTATATCTCCGCGATGCTTGAAAACCCATCAGCAAACATCTCTGTGTTGCAGAAACATCGCCACCGATCATTTGATTCCATATTCCCCCGATGTTGGCGCGATGTTAAAGTGATCAATATGCAACCTTTAGCCCACTCTTATCTTCCTTTATCAGGCTATATATATACATATATATATATATATATATACAGGTTAGGTCAAGCTGGGGGAGCATGCGCTGATGCTGCCCCTTGCCGCACCCACCACACGTCGAAACTCCTCGCAGACTCATGGCCCAGTCCCACCCTCGTTATAAGTACTTTTATATGCAGTAATTGATAACTAGTAATTTCCAGTAACCTGCACAACGCTGCTGGCTAGTAACGTTGCCACCGTTGGCTGAATCCGCAATAGTTGTGGTGCTATGATGTTAGATTGTTACAGGGACTGTGATAAATGCAAATGCAGACCCCTCTATTATGGTTGCGTTAAAAAGGTAAACATTTTACTCAGATTTCATGCATTTGGTGGTGTGCTTTTTATACCATGACAAGTTTTCCTAAAATCAGATTTAAATAATTGCAGGCTTTTCGATCCTGAACACAGCTATTCCCAAATCAGGAAGTAATGTTCTGAGTCGGGATGCTCTCCACAGCGCCGTAGTAGAAAGTCCAGTGTTGAGACCAGCATTATAAGCGGTGGTCTGGGCGTTCACTGCAGCGCGGATCAATCTGTCAACCCACGGTTCCTGATTGGGGAAGAGTGTGAACCATCAGTGTAAAAATCCATAACATGCAGCTTGATTATGGCAGAGGACATTGTGCCCAAATATTAAGGGAGGGAGTATTTAGAGATGACAATGATTATCTTCCCAGTGATGATTTGTGGCTTATCCGCTCTTTCAGAGTGCCAAGAGTGATTCTGGTAGAACTGAACGATGAATTTGTCGCGGAACATACCGAAAGGAACTGGCAGACAGATCAGGGATATCCCAGCCCATTTTGAGTTCCATTATTCCTCAAGTTGTGCCTGGTTTTAACCAACTGTCAAGATAATATTTTAAGTTTCCCTAGTGTGGATGTAGTTCAACGTATTTAGAATACATGTGTAATTGCTTCTGAGCATTTTCTGATTTGTATTTTAGTGGGCGGGAAAAAAAAATGTCAGAAAATACTTTGAGAGATCTTACTGTATGTGTCTGACGCATTTGAAAGTATTAACAAAAATGTGTAGTTTTATTTATTAGTTTGCTTTCTGTCATTTTAAGGACCTTTATCACTAGGCTTACAGACATTTTAATATAGCCCATCACTGCCTGTGGCAAGATGCAAGTAAGTCACGTGACACACCCTGTTGGGCCCAGCTTGCTCACCGCGAACATTGTTTTCCCATGACTAGTAAACCAAGGGGAGAAGCTGCGTTGGTGCCTGGTGCAAATTGACAAAGTATGCAGGAAAGTACGCTATCAAATATTCCTCACTGAATGTCATTATAGGCGGGAAAAATAAAGCAATTAGCAAGCAGCAGTGCTGTACTCTACAACTTGTGGATTAATTTGCCAGCCTGCTAGTGACATTCTAGTTAACTTCACAGGCATGACCAGGCAGTGGCGTATCGTGGTTTGTCACATATGCAGGATTCATTACAAGTGGAGAAGTCAGCTGTGTTAAAAATCAGCTAAACTGAAATGGAAGGCTTGTAGTATAAGGGAGAAGGTGAAGGAGAATGTCTTTTATGTGTTTTAAGTTGATTAAGTTTACATATGGTAAAGGTTCATTGTCTCTTCAAATGAGTGCTTGCAAATTTAAGGATCTAGGAAATTAGCTTAGTCTACTGTTGCAATAATACACAGCTGCAGACTCTTAATGCCACTCTCTGGCTCCTTCCGGTTGGTGGACGCATGTGCAGAAAACAAAGAAACAACAACTTTTTTGCTGTTTCACAAGCTTTCAAAGTAGAGTTCCATGGCACCTTTAAACTTAAAGGCCTGTATTTGCAGTAGAATGGTCATGCAATTTGGATTTAACACCAAAAAAATGTCCCTGTGCGTGCAGCATTTAATGAATTACCCCTCTATACTTTTTGCACTGCACTTGAGATCTGAAGAGTCCTTTAATTCAATAGCAAGACCACTACAATTCTCTACATGTACATCAGTTTAACCAATCATTATTTAAACTAATCAAATTTTGTGTCAAACTTCACAATATTTTAAATAACCTCACAGACACAAACCATACGCAAAATAATCCATATTTATTTAATAGAAAAACAAGAATAAGAAGTCTTATCTTAACCTATTCTTATCTTATCCTATGTAATCTTATGTCATACTATCTTACTTTAATCTTAACTTATCCTATCTTAGTCTTATCTTATTCTATGTTATCTTACATTATATACAACCTTATCTTAACCTATTCTTAGTCTTATCCTATGTAATCTTATATCATACAATCTTAGGATTAGTTAAGATAAGGTTAAACTACCTTAATCTTATATTATCCTAAGTACTTGTGAGATGTCTCACCTAATTATTTACAGGTTCTATGAAAAACTATTTACATCACGCTGATAGCCCATCTCCACAGCCATCTCCAGGACCCCGGGGATGGCACTTAGCTGATCCAGCGCCTCATCATCAAATATCAGCTCAGCTTGGGCACCCTCATTATCACCATATGAGTAGTGATTCTCTGAATTTTGATTCTTCCCCTGCTTGCAGATGTAAACTGCATGTTGAAAATCATTCCAAAACTGATTACACCAGTAATGAGCAAGGCACTTGGCATCATAGGTCATTTTAGAATAGTTGCATAGATAAAAGTTATGCATCTTATTGAATCTTTCCATTTTCTCAAAAACAACAGAAGGGGAAATAAGTAGGGGTGTCGGACCCGTAACCAGCTCAGATGAGGGGGCTGCAGCTTGCGCTGGAACCTGATACAGAGGGGTGGGATGAACTGTGGCTGGAGGTGAAGATGGGTGTGGAGATGGGCTTACAGGTGAGACTACACATGGTGACGGAGGAGGAGAGTCTGTAAAAAAAGATGGGGATGGAGAGGAGGCAAAAGAGGATGGGACTGGTGATGGAAATAAGAAGGAAGTGGAGGAGAAGGCTGGTGAGCAGGGCTCAGGCTCTGACATTGATGGAGTGCGACACAGGATGGTAGCAACCTCGTCGTCACTCTGGGTGAGATCCACACACGGGATCTTGTCACCCACCTGGATTGAATCAAAGGGGTTACTGAAGGTTAGCAGGTTCTGCAAATTTTTTGTAAATGGCCCCTTCTGTTTTTTACACTTCTTTCTACGGCCTGACCGGCCTCCCGCCGTATTTCTACGGCGTCTTCTGCCCTGCTGAGCCCTGCTGGTCGCCAACGGGATGGGAGCAGATCCAGATATGGTTTGGGAGCTGGGTGCCGGTGGCCCAGTGCGGCATTTCTTCTGACGGCCTCCACTGCTGGTACTGGTTCGTCCTTTTGGATTATAAAGATAGGGGACACACATTTAATTAAAGTGAATCCTTATGTCACTCTACAAGAAAAGTACATCACATACATCACAGATATCGCACTTGGCAGTCAGTATTGCACATTGAGAGAAATTCTGCCATCTTATCGGATATAGGAAACACATGCTTGGGAGACTTATGCGCTGGTCTTGAATTGGGCTGCCTGCATTTCAGCAGGGGAACTTGACCTATAAAAACACACCATGTAGTGCACAGATTCCCTGATATGCAGAACAACAGCGAAAAACAACACTGGAAAGGTTCATGTGCACCAAATTTACAGATGTAGCCGCTTGAATTTTCCCCTGTTTCCATGATGGGGCCTTGGCTGGTCCTTGGCTGGTCCATGACAGGTCCCTGCTGGGCCTTGGGTGGCACCTTGGCTATAATGAGATCCCCCACGATGATGTGTGTAAAGTACTTGCAATGATTTATCCATCCACCAGGGAGAGCAGTGATTATGGAAGCAGAAATGACTTACCTGAAATCAGGTATTGTAACTCCACTGCAGAAAATGAAAATCTAAGGAAGTATAATTTTCTTATATTTAGACAAAATTCCAATTTCATTAATAAACTGACTACACTGCAATAGATGGCCTGAGAAATGTAAGAAATTGTTTCTGTTGTGAGGCAAAGATGGCCTAAAACTAGCAAAATGTGTTTTAGTCAGTTTATTGATGAAATTAGAATTTTGTATTTTACTTCACCTTTTGGAGATAAGGCGGACCCAAGATGTGTGCAATACAATAATTACAGGCCTAAACAAAGTAATACGGTTGCTTGTGGAGAATAAAGGTGGACAGAGTGGAAAATGAAAAATAAAAATGCTTATGGTTCTGTACTGTGCTTGAATAAAACGGACGCATTCCTTAGTCTGTTCTGTCTTTCCTTCTGGCTAACAGTCTGAAAGGCTGCTGATGGCTGCACATTCACAGGAGGGCTGGGGGCAGTCACGATGACGTGTGAATCTGTCATAAACTTCTCTGCTTGGCCACAATGAAAAGAGATATGTTTGCAGGGGATCAAGGTGAGGTTGTTTTCTTAACCTAAGAACACTGAACCAACGGTCAAGCATGGTGGTGGTAGTATCATGCTGTTTTGCTGACAGTACTGTACATGAGAACATTGCAGAAAGACAATGGGATAATGAAGTAGCACTAGATAGATAGACTGGGATTTTTTGTCATAGTACCAGACACAAAAAGAGGAACATAAAAGAAACATAGCATAACAAGTATTTACTGTAACCCTATGGAGTCTGAGGCCTCTCACCCACTTTCAAAGTAGTCTGACAGGCCTTGACATTTTACTGTTTTTCTGAATTGCTAAAACACATGTCCTAAAATCTCTCATCTCCTGTAATCAAACCACTAAGCACAAACTCTAAAATTCAAGCTAAACTCACAAAACCTTACGCTTGTCTTGCAAAATCAAACAATCTTCTCAAAACTATATTATCTTTGCTCAAAAGCAAACACTGTTTTCAGACCATGCATCTCGTCAGTTGGGTAAAGGTACACTACTGAACAGTCATAGCACTCTACAGCAAAAAATGAAAACAGTACCAATCAAAACTGTTGTTGACATGTAAATGAGAAACCGTAAGACTATAATAATAGTTAAAAAAAATTATGGTCGTCTACCATATGACTGATAATTAATATGTAACGTTTGCCATACTCAGTACTCCAGAAAAGTGACTGTAAAGAACAACGCCAAAAAGTAAACAAACGAGAGGCATATTACAGTAAAATGTTGTGCAACTGCCAAGCCAGAGTCACAGAAGAATATTCATCCTGCCTCATCGCCATGTCTCAGGGCTGGGTCTAGCGATGCTATCCCTTGTTGAGTGATGCAGAAAGAATCCTCTGTGTGACCCATTTGTACCTTGACTTCAAAATGCAACTCCTATCCTTCTATGGCACGTATTCTATGTTCTAGTCACTCTTTGGCTTCCTCAAATGTTTAGAAATGTGTGTGAATAGTTTTGAGTCATTGTGTTCAAATGACTACTGTGTGCTGGCTGCGCTTAACTTCTGTGGCCTGTGTTTTCTATTTTGCATCAAAGTTCACCATAGCGCAAAATGTGTTTTGATGAATGGGAATGTGTTTTGAGTTTTGCAAAAAGGATGACTGAGATCTGCAAATTGTGTCTAACTAGGTGACCATGGTTTAAAGTTTTGCCAAAGAAGTAACTGATTCAATAAATGACTTTTGGCAATCGGCAGTTTTGTTCCCAAAACGATTTCTAATATTTCAGCAATTCAGAAAAACTGTTAAATATTTCACCTGTCTAAAAAACATTTATCCCAAAGTGCTACGAATGCTTTTATTCAGCACAAACTCAGCACCAATAATCTGTCAACATTTAGAATGTGATTATTCTATATATATATATTTTTTTTTGTTAAAATCTACTTTAAACATACACTTTTCAAAAACTTATTTTCAGTGGTGCTGACAAATTGTAAAAAATCACATTATAAATATTTCTAGCCTAAGCTTGAGTTCTGAAGCTTACAGACATAGGGGATGGCTACACAAAGGTGAATGAGACATTCAGAAAATTGTATGAGGTTTGATTACTAAAGTGTTACAACTTTGAAGTGACTTTGGAGTCACCAGACCTTTGCATACTGTCAATGGCCCATCAGTCTGGACTGTCTGTCACTGCTCTTCACACCAATCAGTTTGGAAAGGCAGTGTGAATTTTACAGGTTTTTTTTTCATTTGCTAAGACAAATACTGCAATACTGAAGTTGCTTTCTCAAAACTCTTCATGCAGTCACCACAACATTTACTTATGTGGGCTAAACTGTTTAGCATTTCACTTTGCTTTCATACAAAATGCAATCAATGACTAAATGCTTCAAAAGCCATGGATTCCTGTCTCACTCACAATATTACATTTTCAGAGGCCAATTTGCACATACCTACATACTGACCCAAAAACTGCTAATAAGACAGTCAAAACTGAAACATGTCATTTTGCTAAATCACTATCAAGACCCTTTCTAAAACAGATTGTAAAAAACACATAATACAAAGAAATTATGTCAGTTGACACAAGATCAAACAATGAATGTTGGATGCCAGGATATTCCTCCAGAGCAATGCCAAGGATGGATCAGGCATGTGGAGATGCTACCCTAGATACTACCCTGTCTTAGCAATTGAAAACAACTGTAAGAAAAGACACAATACTAGCCTTTTTACAGTTTATAACATGCAACGGATTAAACGTCGATGAATAAAATGTGCAATCACATTATTCCAGGAACAATGCAAAACAATAAATGAATATTAGAACAACAAATTGTCACTCCTGATCAGGATGCCAAGCTTCAAAACAGTTCCTGTCTCGTTACTGTATGACATCATAGCGCTGGATTAGTATGTACCGGCATGCTCGCTATCCAAGTACCTAGCCCTGTTTGTCTCCGGTGTTGTAAAAACTTTGGCTGTAGCTTCAGTTTACTTTAAAGTATCAATTATGCCAGAAGCTTGCTAATGGCTACCAAAAGATTCTCGTTGATACTTGTTGTACTTGTGTATGAACTTGTGACCACAACTAAAATGTGTTTTTGTAAAGAAAGCGCCATCTCATGGCAACACCCTGCAAGTGAATAAATGAGCGCGTTCAGACGAGAATTTAGGCACACCCCCAGAAGGAGGGGGGTTACTCCCGTTGGCTGGCTTTTGCCAATGTGGGACATGTTCACCTGTTACCTTACCATTTGACGTCGCTTTCCTGTTATGTTCAAACACATCACAGCCACAGATTTTACGGATTTCATTGTGCAGTACAGCAGACATGCTGAAAAGAGCCCCGTATTTTTACTGCTTCATGGTAACAAATCACCGTTGGGCTAAAGGTGAACCATTTTATTATTTAGTATCCTAAGACACGTAGTTCCAAAATAAGATAGTTATCACAGACTGCAAGATTCAACAAGACCAGCCAAGCCTGTTCTGACTTTCATTCTTCGAGTGCTGAGATATTCTAGGCATCATTTTGCCGTTCTTACCATGGCTGACTGAACCGGGGATGTCTTCCGGAGCAATCCGGACACTGACGGCGTCATTTGGCAGGAGCCAGTCGATTCTCCGCAGGTAGATGAAGGCAGACATCTTTCGCGTCTTGTCTTTTGCTGGGAAAGTGCAAATCTGAGCTGCTTTGAATGTTTGAATCAAAACTCGAAACGGAATTAGAATTGTTATGATGCGGTTGCTAAGATATGGTGGTCGATTAGTGTCAGCGCGCGGCAAAGTCTTCAAGCACTTTAATCAAATGACCAGACACACGATATATATTGACAAAAGCGCGGAAAGATAATAGAAGCACCGTAAATTTAGAAGACACGCCTAAAAACAGAAAATGTTATAAATAAAATGTATTGAAGTATTTAAATAGAATTCCTTCCTGGCAGCAAGTAACGCGAGAGCTGCAGACGTGACGTTCCACAGACTCCCAGAATTCACAGCGATCGTTAAGCGACCCATGTTGGGTCGCTTAACGGACTGTTTAGCGGAATGTTTAGCACACTTGGAAAATTCTGTAATCCATCTTCAGCCATTTCACTCTTCCACTGTAGCAACGCAAAGTGAAGAATTCTGAACAATGATGGCGGCACATTCGCAGCTGCTCCGAACTCTCCAGTGTTCCTCTGACTGTGTTTTATTGGTTTATTTGCTTCCGGTACCAGTATTTTACGCATCCTTGTTCTTCTTTACTGTTGGTGTATGTTTCTTTGATTTTATATTGTATTTTACTTGTACTTTTATCCTTAACATGGCGTCGACAGCCTTGCTCCAAAGACATCTCATTGTATTTGCACAGTGACAGTAACGCTATCTTATCTTGCGAGAGGAAGTAGCATAAGGCTGTACTGCTAACGTTAGCATTAGCAAGCCTAGCAGTGTTGGTAGTAAGGCGTTACTATAATCCCACTACTCTTGTCTGTAAGGAGTAATGTAACTAATTGCCATTAAAAAACACGGAAGGTGCTGAAATTTAAATGCACTCTTTACCTTTGTCTTGCGTGAAAATATTAATGGATAAAGGCAGCATGTTCCCTTAATTTCCCGTTTATGATGTAACGCCACCCGACCTCACCATGGCGCAATGAATGGGTGGTATTGTAGGTACGCTGATAGATACAATTAGACGGTTGTATTGTCTGGCACTGTCATAGCTGCAACACTGAAATAATATAACTAGCCAGAGAGCACACATGCATTGGCACTATGTCTCCGCGATGCTTGAAAACCCATCAGCAAACATCTCTGTGTTGCAGAAACATCGCCACCGACCATTTGCACCCACCACACGTCGAAACTCCTGGCAGACACATGGTCCAATCCCACCCGTATTAAAAGTACATTTATATGCGGTAATTGATGAGTAGTAATTTCCAGTAACCTGCACAACACTGCTGACTAGTGACGTTGCCGCCGTTGGCTGAATCCGCAGTAGTTATGGTGCTATGATGTTAGATTGTTACAGGGACTGTGATAAATGCAGACCCCTCTATTATGGTTGCGTTAAAAAAAAAAAAGCAAACATTTGTACTCAGATTTCATGGCGGTGTGCTTTTTATACCTTGACAAGTTTTCCTGAGATCAGATTAAAAAAATTCCAAAATATAGCAGCATATTGACGTGTATTCTCTGTATCTTAAAACGTGGCGGGTCGTCAGACTCGGATACACAGCTCTATGGTCCACACAGAGGAAACGAAGAACCTGCACTTTGCTAAGTCACGAAGTTATCTTTTGTCATGTGACTACGTTTACGTGCCTTGACGCAATTAAGATGTTTTCATGTGTTTTTAATGGCGCAGTTACAGAGCATAGCCATGTAAACGCATTAATGGGGGAATCTCATTTATAAAGGCTTCGTGTGACCGAAAAAGATGACAAACATTCATACTTACATTTGTAAGGAGATTTTGGGATTTATAAAGAAAAGGGTACGCTGGGAAAAGAACTCCTACGTTCTGCGAACGAGGCTGACGGGGATGCTGTTTCGACAGAATCCTGTAGAGGGCACTGTGCACGCTAAATTGAAGGCTCCAGGAATGTTTTCTGCTTTTCATTTTACTAAGAGAATAATAATGATTCAAATGTTTTTGGTCACACGGCCATTGGCTCTGAAATTAAACTGTCCTTTTAAATAAAACTGTTTACATTTGCAAACTGTATTGTATGCTGTGTTTGAATGTTCCGATATCGTTATTAGATATTTCACTGCATGTTTTTCAACAAAATGCCCTCTGAAATTGGTACTCTGTCACTAAGACGTACTGTACAAACAATGCATTTTCTGCCCAGGGTAAAGGCTTCTTATTCAGTTTCCCTACAGGGGATAGCTGGGGTCCGTGGGATGTTTGGAAGTTAGTGTCAGGGCATTCTGGTAGAATGTGACCTTTGGCAACAATGGGCTGGACAGCTCTGTGCTCATCTTGTCTCATCTGGGACTCCCACCATCACTGCCACTGAGCATCTCCTCTACAGGCAAACACTGAAGTGCCACCAAGACCAGCAGGTGGCTCTGGGATGCAACCACTTCTGAGGCCAGATGAGGGAGCCACTAATGATGGCTTGAAGAGATATCAGTGTTAGCATGTTCCCCTAATTTCCTGTTTATGATGTAACGCCATCCGACCTCACCGTGGCGTGATGAATGTGTGATATTGTAGGTACGCTGACAGATACAATTAGACGGTTGTATTGTCTGGCACTGTCATGGCTGCAACGCTGAAATAATATAACTAGCCAGAGAGCACACATGCATTGGCACTATATCTCCGCGATGCTTGAAAACCCATCAGCAAACATCTCTGTGTTGCAGAAACATCGCCACCGATCATTTGATTCCATATTCCCCCGATGTTGGCGCGATGTTAAAGTGATCAATATGCAACCTTTAGCCCACTCTTATCTTCCTTTATCAGGCTATATATATACATATATATATATATATATATATATACAGGTTAGGTCAAGCTGGGGGAGCATGCGCTGATGCTGCCCCTTGCCGCACCCACCACACGTCGAAACTCCTCGCAGACTCATGGCCCAGTCCCACCCTCGTTATAAGTACTTTTATATGCAGT
This sequence comes from Brienomyrus brachyistius, assembly GCF_023856365.1. Lineage (NCBI taxonomy): Eukaryota > Metazoa > Chordata > Actinopteri > Osteoglossiformes > Mormyridae > Brienomyrus > Brienomyrus brachyistius. Next base: position 151,003 of record NW_026042431.1, on the reverse strand, counting down.
AATTGATAACTAGTAATTTCCAGTAACCTGCACAACGCTGCTGGCTAGTAACGTTGCCACCGTTGGCTGAATCCGCAATAGTTGTGGTGCTATGATGTTAGATTGTTACAGGGACTGTGATAAATGCAAATGCAGACCCCTCTATTATGGTTGCGTTAAAAAGGTAAACATTTTACTCAGATTTCATGCATTTGGTGGTGTGCTTTTTATACCATGACAAGTTTTCCTAAAATCAGATTTAAATAATTGCAGGCTTTTCGATCCTGAACACAGCTATTCCCAAATCAGGAAGTAATGTTCTGAGTCGGGATGCTCTCCACAGCGCCGTAGTAGAAAGTCCAGTGTTGAGACCAGCATTATAAGCGGTGGTCTGGGCGTTCACTGCAGCGCGGATCAATCTGTCAACCCACGGTTCCTGATTGGGGAAGAGTGTGAACCATCAGTGTAAAAATCCATAACATGCAGCTTGATTATGGCAGAGGACATTGTGCCCAAATATTAAGGGAGGGAGTATTTAGAGATGACAATGATTATCTTCCCAGTGATGATTTGTGGCTTATCCGCTCTTTCAGAGTGCCAAGAGTGATTCTGGTAGAACTGAACGATGAATTTGTCGCGGAACATACCGAAAGGAACTGGCAGACAGATCAGGGATATCCCAGCCCATTTTGAGTTCCATTATTCCTCAAGTTGTGCCTGGTTTTAACCAACTGTCAAGATAATATTTTAAGTTTCCCTAGTGTGGATGTAGTTCAACGTATTTAGAATACATGTGTAATTGCTTCTGAGCATTTTCTGATTTGTATTTTAGTGGGCGGGAAAAAAAAATGTCAGAAAATACTTTGAGAGATCTTACTGTATGTGTCTGACGCATTTGAAAGTATTAACAAAAATGTGTAGTTTTATTTATTAGTTTGCTTTCTGTCATTTTAAGGACCTTTATCACTAGGCTTACAGACATTTTAATATAGCCCATCACTGCCTGTGGCAAGATGCAAGTAAGTCACGTGACACACCCTGTTGGGCCCAGCTTGCTCACCGCGAACATTGTTTTCCCATGACTAGTAAACCAAGGGGAGAAGCTGCGTTGGTGCCTGGTGCAAATTGACAAAGTATGCAGGAAAGTACGCTATCAAATATTCCTCACTGAATGTCATTATAGGCGGGAAAAATAAAGCAATTAGCAAGCAGCAGTGCTGTACTCTACAACTTGTGGATTAATTTGCCAGCCTGCTAGTGACATTCTAGTTAACTTCACAGGCATGACCAGGCAGTGGCGTATCGTGGTTTGTCACATATGCAGGATTCATTACAGGTGGAGAAGTCAGCTGTGTTAAAAATCAGCTAAACTGAAATGGAAGGCTTGTAGTATAAGGGAGAAGGTGAAGGAGAATGTCTTTTATGTGTTTTAAGTTGATTAAGTTTACATATGGTAAAGGTTCATTGTCTCTTCAAATGAGTGCTTGCAAATTTAAGGATCTAGGAAATTAGCTTAGTCTACTGTTGCAATAATACACAGCTGCAGACTCTTAATGCCACTCTCTGGCTCCTTCCGGTTGGTGGACGCATGTGCAGAAAACAAAGAAACAACAACTTTTTTGCTGTTTCACAAGCTTTCAAAGTAGAGTTCCATGGCACCTTTAAACTTAAAGGCCTGTATTTGCAGTAGAATGGTCATGCAATTTGGATTTAACACCAAAAAAATGTCCCTGTGCGTGCAGCATTTAATGAATTACCCCTCTATACTTTTTGCACTGCACTTGAGATCTGAAGAGTCCTTTAATTCAATAGCAAGACCACTACAATTCTCTACATGTACATCAGTTTAACCAATCATTATTTAAACTAATCAAATTTTGTGTCAAACTTCACAATATTTTAAATAACCTCACAGACACAAACCATACGCAAAATAATCCATATTTATTTAATAGAAAAACAAGAATAAGAAGTCTTATCTTAACCTATTCTTATCTTATCCTATGTAATCTTATGTCATACTATCTTACTTTAATCTTAACTTATCCTATCTTAGTCTTATCTTATTCTATGTTATCTTACATTATATACAACCTTATCTTAACCTATTCTTAGTCTTATCCTATGTAATCTTATATCATACAATCTTAGGATTAGTTAAGATAAGGTTAAACTACCTTAATCTTATATTATCCTAAGTACTTGTGAGATGTCTCACCTAATTATTTACAGGTTCTATGAAAAACTATTTACATCACACTGATAGCCCATCTCCACAGCCATCTCCAGGACCCCGGGGATGGCACTTAGCTGATCCAGCGCCTCATCATCAAATATCAGCTCAGCTTGGGCACCCTCATTATCACCATATGAGTAGTGATTCTCTGAATTTTGATTCTTCCCCTGCTTGCAGATGTAAACTGCATGTTGAAAATCATTCCAAAACTGATTACACCAGTAATGAGCAAGGCACTTGGCATCATAGGTCATTTTAGAATAGTTGCATAGATAAAAGTTATGCATCTTATTGAATCTTTCCATTTTCTCAAAAACAACAGAAGGGGAAATAAGTAGGGGTGTCGGACCCGTAACCAGCTCAGATGAGGGGGCTGCAGCTTGCGCTGGAACCTGATACAGAGGGGTGGGATGAACTGTGGCTGGAGGTGAAGATGGGTGTGGAGATGGGCTTACAGGTGAGACTACACATGGTGACGGAGGAGGAGAGTCTGTAAAAAAAGATGGGGATGGAGAGGAGGCAAAAGAGGATGGGACTGGTGATGGAAATAAGAAGGAAGTGGAGGAGAAGGCTGGTGAGCAGGGCTCAGGCTCTGACATTGATGGAGTGCGACACAGGATGGTAGCAACCTCGTCGTCACTCTGGGTGAGATCCACACACGGGATCTTGTCACCCACCTGGATTGAATCAAAGGGGTTACTGAAGGTTAGCAGGTTCTGCAAATTTTTTGTAAATGGCCCCTTCTGTTTTTTACACTTCTTTCTACGGCCTGACCGGCCTCCCGCCGTATTTCTACGGCGTCTTCTGCCCTGCTGAGCCCTGCTGGTCGCCAACGGGATGGGAGCAGATCCAGATATGGTTTGGGAGCTGGGTGCCGGTGGCCCAGTGCGGCATTTCTTCTGACGGCCTCCACTGCTGGTACTGGTTCGTCCTTTTGGATTATAAAGATAGGGGACACACATTTAATTAAAGTGAATCCTTATGTCACTCTACAAGAAAAGTACATCACATACATCACAGATATCGCACTTGGCAGTCAGTATTGCACATTGAGAGAAATTCTGCCATCTTATCGGATATAGGAAACACATGCTTGGGAGACTTATGCGCTGGTCTTGAATTGGGCTGCCTGCATTTCAGCAGGGGAACTTGACCTATAAAAACACACCATGTAGTGCACAGATTCCCTGATATGCAGAACAACAGCGAAAAACAACACTGGAAAGGTTCATGTGCACCAAATTTACAGATGTAGCCGCTTGAATTTTCCCCTGTTTCCATGATGGGGCCTTGGCTGGTCCTTGGCTGGTCCATGACAGGTCCCTGCTGGGCCTTGGGTGGCACCTTGGCTATAATGAGATCCCCCACGATGATGTGTGTAAAGTACTTGCAATGATTTATCCATCCACCAGGGAGAGCAGTGATTATGGAAGCAGAAATGACTTACCTGAAATCAGGTATTGTAACTCCACTGCAGAAAATGAAAATCTAAGGAAGTATAATTTTCTTATATTTAGACAAAATTCCAATTTCATTAATAAACTGACTACACTGCAATAAATGGCCTGTGAAATGTAAGAAATTGTTTCTGTTGTGAGGCAAAGATGGCCTAAAACTAGCAAAATGTGTTTTAGTCAGTTTATTGATGAAATTAGAATTTTGTATTTTACTTCACCTTTTGGAGATAAGGCGGACCCAAGATGTGTGCAATACAATAATTACAGGCCTAAACAAAGTAATACGGTTGCTTGTGGAGAATAAAGGTGGACAGAGTGGAAAATGAAAAATAAAAATGCTTATGGTTCTGTACTGTGCTTGAATAAAACGGACGCATTCCTTAGTCTGTTCTGTCTTTCCTTCTGGCTAACAGTCTGAAAGGCTGCTGATGGCTGCACATTCACAGGAGGGCTGGGGGCAGTCACGATGACGTGTGAATCTGTCATAAACTGCTCTGCTTGGCCACAATGAAAAGAGATATGTTTGCAGGGGATCAAGGTGAGGTTGTTTTCTTAACCTAAGAACACTGAACCAACGGTCAAGCATGGTGGTGGTAGTATCATGCTGTTTTGCTGACAGTACTGTACATGAGAACATTGCAGAAAGACAATGGGATAATGAAGTAGCACTAGATAGATAGACTGGGATTTTTTGTCATAGTACCAGACACAAAAAGAGGAACATAAAAGAAACATAGCATAACAAGTATTTACTGTAACCCTATGGAGTCTGAGGCCTCTCACCCACTTTCAAAGTAGTCTGACAGGCCTTGACATTTTACTGTTTTTCTGAATTGCTAAAACGCATGTCCTAAAATCTCTCATCTCCTGTAATCAAACCACTAAGCACAAACTCTAAAATTCAAGCTAAACTCACAAAACCTTACGCTTGTCTTGCAAAATCAAACAATCTTCTCAAAACTATATTATCTTTGCTCAAAAGCAAACACTGTTTTCAGACCATGCATCTCGTCAGTTGGGTAAAGGTACACTACTGAACAGTCATAGCACTCTACAGCAAAAAATGAAAACAGTACCAATCAAAACTGTTGTTGACATGTAAATGAGAAACCGTAAGACTATAATAATAGTTAAAAAAAAATGATGGTCGTCTACCATATGACTGATAATTAATATGTAACGTTTGCCATACTCAGTACTCCAGAAAAGTGACTGTAAAGAACAACGCCAAAAAGTAAACAAACGAGAGGCATATTACAGTAAAATGTTGTGCAACTGCCAAGCCAGAGTCACAGAAGAATATTCATCCTGCCTCATCGCCATGTCTCAGGGCTGGGTCTAGCGATGCTATCCCTTGTTGAGTGATGCAGAAAGAATCCTCTGTGTGACCCATTTGTACCTTGACTTCAAAATGCAACTCCTATCCTTCTATGGCACGTATTCTATGTTCTAGTCACTCTTTGGCTTCCTCAAATGTTTAGAAATGTGTGTGAATAGTTTTGAGTCATTGTGTTCAAATGACTACTGTGTGCTGGCTGCGCTTAACTTCTGTGGCCTGTGTTTTCTATTTTGCATCAAAGTTCACCATAGCGCAAAATGTGTTTTGATGAATGGGAATGTGTTTTGAGTTTTGCAAAAAGGATGACTGAGATCTGCAAATTGTGTCTAACTAGGTGACCATGGTTTAAAGTTTTGCCAAAGAAGTAACTGATTCAATAAATGACTTTTGGCAATCGGCAGTTTTGTTCCCAAAACGATTTCTAATATTTCAGCAATTCAGAAAAACTGTTAAATATTTCACCTGTCTAAAAAACATTTATCCCAAAGTGCTACGAATGCTTTTATTCAGCACAAACTCAGCACCAATAATCTGTCAACATTTAGAATGTGATTATTCTATATATATTTTTTTTTTGTTAAAATCTACTTTAAACATACACTTTTCAAAAACTTATTTTCAGTGGTGCTGACAAATTGTAAAAAATCACATTATAAATATTTCTAGCCTAAGCTTGAGTTCTGAAGCTTACAGACATAGGGGATGGCTACACAAAGGTGAATGAGACATTCAGAAAATTGTATGAGGTTTGATTACTAAAGTGTTACAACTTTGAAGTGACTTTGGAGTCACCAGACTTTTGCATACTGTCAATGGCCCATCAGTCTGGACTGTCTGTCACTGCTTTTCACACCAATCAGTTTGGAAAGGCAGTGTGAATTTTACAGGTTTTTTTTTCATTTGCTAAGACAAATACTGCAATACTGAAGTTGCTTTCTCAAAACTCTTCATGCAGTCACCACAACATTTACTTATGTGGGCTAAACTGTTTAGCATTTCACTTTGCTTTCATACAAAATGCAATCAATGACTAAATGCTTCAAAAGCCATGGATTCCTGTCTCACTCACAATATTACATTTTCAGAGGCCAATTTGCACATACCTACATACTGACCCAAAAACTGCTAATAAGACAGTCAAAACTGAAACATGTCATTTTGCTAAATCACTATCAAGACCCTTTCTAAAACAGATTGTAAAAAACACATAATACAAAGAAATTATGTCAGTTGACACAAGATCAAACAATGAATGTTGGATGCCAGGATATTCCTCCAGAGCAATGCCAAGGATGGATCAGGCATGTGGAGATGCTACCCTAGATACTACCCTGTCTTAGCAATTGAAAACAACTGTAAGAAAAGACACAATACTAGCCTTTTTACAGTTTATAACATGCAACGGATTAAACGTCGATGAATAAAATGTGCAATCACATTATTCCAGGAACAATGCAAAACAATAAATGAATATTAGAACAACAAATTGTCACTCCTGATCAGGATGCCAAGCTTCAAAACAGTTCCTGTCTCGTTACTGTATGACATCATAGCGCTGGATTAGTATGTACCGGCATGCTCGCTATCCAAGTACCTAGCCCTGTTTGTCTCCGGTGTTGTAAAAACTTTGGCTGTAGCTTCAGTTTACTTTAAAGTATCAATTATGCCAGAAGCTTGCTAATGGCTACCAAAAGATTCTCGTTGATACTTGTTGTACTTGTGTATGAACTTGTGACCACAACTAAAATGTGTTTTTGTAAAGAAAGCGCCATCTCATGGCAACACCCTGCAAGTGAATAAATGAGCGCGTTCAGACGAGAATTTAGGCACACCCCCAGAAGGAGGGGGGTTACTCCCGTTGGCTGGCTTTTGCCAATGTGGGACATGTTCACCTGTTACCTTACCATTTGACGTCGCTTTCCTGTTATGTTCAAACACATCACAGCCACAGATTTTACGGATTTCATTGTGCAGTACAGCAGACATGCTGAAAAGAGCCCCGTATTTTTACTGCTTCATGGTAACAAATCACCGTTGGGCTAAAGGTGAACCATTTTATTATTTAGTATCCTAAGACACGTAGTTCCAAAATAAGATAGTTATCACAGACTGCAAGATTCAACAAGACCAGCCAAGCCTGTTCTGACTTTCATTCTTCGAGTGCTGAGATATTCTAGGCATCATTTTGCCGTTCTTACCATGGCTGACTGAACCGGGGATGTCTTCCGGAGCAATCCGGACACTGACGGCGTCATTTGGCAGGAGCCAGTCGATTCTCCGCAGGTAGATGAAGGCAGACATCTTTCGCGTCTTGTCTTTTGCTGGGAAAGTGCAAATCTGAGCTGCTTTGAATGTTTGAATCAAAACTCGAAACGGAATTAGAATTGTTATGATGCGGTTGCTAAGATATGGTGGTCGATTAGTGTCAGCGCGTGGCAAAGTCTTCAAGCACTTTAATCAAATGACCAGACACACGATATATATTGACAAAAGCGCGGAAAGATAATAGAAGCACCGTAAATTTAGAAGACACGCCTAAAAACAGAAAATGTTATAAATAAAATGTATTGAAGTATTTAAATAGAATTCCTTCCTGGCAGCAAGTAACGCGAGAGCTGCAGACGTGACGTTCCACAGACTCCCAGAATTCACAGCGATCGTTAAGCGACCCATTCAATCAGAATAGAAGGAAATGGCGAGGAGACGTTCTTATCTCACACTGGTTTTTATTTACAACTGAATGTTTAGCACACTTGGAAAATTCTGTAATCCATCTTCAGCCATTTCACTCTTCCACTGTAGCAACGCAAAGTGAAGAATTCTGAACAATGATGGCGGCACATTCGCAGCTGCTCCGAACTCTCCAGTGTTCCTCTGACTGTGTTTTATTGGTTTATTTGCTTCCGGTACCAGTATTTTACGCATCCTTGTTCTTCTTTACTGTTGGTGTATGTTTCTTTGATTTTATATTGTATTTTACTTGTACTTTTATCCTTAACATGGCGTCGACAGCCTTGCTCCAAAGACATCTCATTGTATTTGCACAGTGACAGTAACGCTATCTTATCTTGCGAGAGGAAGTAGCATAAGGCTGTACTGCTAACGTTAGCATTAGCAAGCCTAGCAGTGTTGGTAGTAAGGCGTTACTATAATCCCACTACTCTTGTCTGTAAGGAGTAATGTAACTAATTGCCATTAAAAAACACGGAAGGTGCTGAAATTTAAATGCACTCTTTACCTTTGTCTTGCGTGAAAATATTAATGGATAAAGGCAGCATGTTCCCTTAATTTCCCGTTTATGATGTAACGCCACCCGACCTCACCATGGCGCAATGAATGGGTGGTATTGTAGGTACGCTGATAGATACAATTAGACGGTTGTATTGTCTGGCACTGTCATAGCTGCAACACTGAAATAATATAACTAGCCAGAGAGCACACATGCATTGGCACTATGTCTCCGCGATGCTTGAAAACCCATCAGCAAACATCTCTGTGTTGCAGAAACATCGCCACCGACCATTTGCACCCACCACACGTCGAAACTCCTGGCAGACACATGGTCCAATCCCACCCGTATTAAAAGTACATTTATATGCGGTAATTGATGAGTAGTAATTTCCAGTAACCTGCACAACACTGCTGACTAGTGACGTTGCCGCCGTTGGCTGAATCCGCAGTAGTTATGGTGCTATGATGTTAGATTGTTACAGGGACTGTGATAAATGCAGACCCCTCTATTATGGTTGCGTTAAAAAAAAAAAGCAAACATTTGTACTCAGATTTCATGGCGGTGTGCTTTTTATACCTTGACAAGTTTTCCTGAGATCAGATTAAAAAAATTCCAAAATATAGCAGCATATTGACGTGTATTCTCTGTATCTTAAAACGTGGCGGGTCGTCAGACTCGGATACACAGCTCTATGGTCCACACAGAGGAAACGAAGAACCTGCACTTTGCTAAGTCACGAAGTTATCTTTTGTCATGTGACTACGTTTACGTGCCTTGACGCAATTAAGATGTTTTCATGTGTTTTTAATGGCGCAGTTACAGAGCATAGCCATGTAAACGCATTAATGGGGGAATCTCATTTATAAAGGCTTCGTGTGACCGAAAAAGATGACAAACATTCATACTTACATTTGTAAGGAGATTTTGGGATTTATAAAGAAAAGGGTACGCTGGGAAAAGAACTCCTACGTTCTGCGAACGAGGCTGACGGGGATGCTGTTTCGACAGAATCCTGTAGAGGGCACTGTGCACGCTAAATTGAAGGCTCCAGGAATGTTTTCTGCTTTTCATTTTACTAAGAGAATAATAATGATTCAAATGTTTTTGGTCACACGGCCATTGGCTCTGAAATTAAACTGTCCTTTTAAATAAAACTGTTTACATTTGCAAACTGTATTGTATGCTGTGTTTGAATGTTCCGATATCGTTATTAGATATTTCACTGCATGTTTTTCAACAAAATGCCCTCTGAAATTGGTACTCTGTCACTAAGACGTACTGTACAAACAATGCATTTTCTGCCCAGGGTAAAGGCTTCTTATTCAGTTTCCCTACAGGGGATAGCTGGGGTCCGTGGGATGTTTGGAAGTTAGTGTCAGGGCATTCTGGTAGAATGTGACCTTTGGCAACAATGGGCTGGACAGCTCTGTGCTCATCTTGTCTCATCTGGGACTCCCACCATCACTGCCACTGAGCATCTCCTCTACAGGCAAACACTGAAGTGCCACCAAGACCAGCAGGTGGCTCTGGGATGCAACCACTTCTGAGGCCAGATGAGGGAGCCACTAATGATGGCTTGAAGAGATATCAGTGTTAGCATGTTCCCCTAATTTCCTGTTTATGATGTAACGCCATCCGACCTCACCGTGGCGTGATGAATGTGTGATATTGTAGGTACGCTGACAGATACAATTAGACGGTTGTATTGTCTGGCACTGTCATGGCTGCAACGCTGAAATAATATAACTAGCCAGAGAGCACACATGCATTGGCACTATATCTCCGCGATGCTTGAAAACCCATCAGCAAACATCTCTGTGTTGCAGAAACATCGCCACCGATCATTTGATTCCATATTCCCCCGATGTTGGCGCGATGTTAAAGTGATCAATATGCAACCTTTAGCCCACTCTTATCTTCCTTTATCAGGCTATATATATACATATATATATATATATATACAGGTTAGGTCAAGCTGGGGGAGCATGCGCTGATGCTGCCCCTTGCCGCACCCACCACACGTCGAAACTCCTCGCAGACTCATGGCCCAGTCCCACCCTCGTTATAAGTACTTTTATATGCAGTAATTGATAACTAGTAATTTCCAGTAACCTGCACAACGCTGCTGGCTAGTAACGTTGCCACCGTTGGCTGAATCCGCAATAGTTGTGGTGCTATGATGTTAGATTGTTACAGGGACTGTGATAAATGCAAATGCAGACCCCTCTATTATGGTTGCGTTAAAAAGGTAAACATTTTACTCAGATTTCATGCATTTGGTGGTGTGCTTTTTATACCATGACAAGTTTTCCTAAAATCAGATTTAAATAATTGCAGGCTTTTCGATCCTGAACACAGCTATTCCCAAATCAGGAAGTAATGTTCTGAGTCGGGATGCTCTCCACAGCGCCGTAGTAGAAAGTCCAGTGTTGAGACCAGCATTATAAGCGGTGGTCTGGGCGTTCACTGCAGCGCGGATCAATCTGTCAACCCACGGTTCCTGATTGGGGAAGAGTGTGAACCATCAGTGTAAAAATCCATAACATGCAGCTTGATTATGGCAGAGGACATTGTGCCCAAATATTAAGGGAGGGAGTATTTAGAGATGACAATGATTATCTTCCCAGTGATGATTTGTGGCTTATCCGCTCTTTCAGAGTGCCAAGAGTGATTCTGGTAGAACTGAACGATGAATTTGTCGCGGAACATACCGAAAGGAACTGGCAGACAGATCAGGGATATCCCAGCCCATTTTGAGTTCCATTATTCCTCAAGTTGTGCCTGGTTTTAACCAACTGTCAAGATAATATTTTAAGTTTCCCTAGTGTGGATGTAGTTCAACGTATTTAGAATACATGTGTAATTGCTTCTGAGCATTTTCTGATTTGTATTTTAGTGGGCGGGAAAAAAAAATGTCAGAAAATACTTTGAGAGATCTTACTGTATGTGTCTGACGCATTTGAAAGTATTAACAAAAATGTGTAGTTTTATTTATTAGTTTGCTTTCTGTCATTTTAAGGACCTTTATCACTAGGCTTACAGACATTTTAATATAGCCCATCACTGCCTGTGGCAAGATGCAAGTAAGTCACGTGACACACCCTGTTGGGCCCAGCTTGCTCACCGCGAACATTGTTTTCCCATGACTAGTAAACCAAGGGGAGAAGCTGCGTTGGTGCCTGGTGCAAATTGACAAAGTATGCAGGAAAGTACGCTATCAAATATTCCTCACTGAATGTCATTATAGGCGGGAAAAATAAAGCAATTAGCAAGCAGCAGTGCTGTACTCTACAACTTGTGGATTAATTTGCCAGCCTGCTAGTGACATTCTAGTTAACTTCACAGGCATGACCAGGCAGTGGCGTATCGTGGTTTGTCACATATGCAGGATTCATTACAAGTGGAGAAGTCAGCTGTGTTAAAAATCAGCTAAACTGAAATGGAAGGCTTGTAGTATAAGGGAGAAGGTGAAGGAGAATGTCTTTTATGTGTTTTAAGTTGATTAAGTTTACATATGGTAAAGGTTCATTGTCTCTTCAAATGAGTGCTTGCAAATTTAAGGATCTAGGAAATTAGCTTAGTCTACTGTTGCAATAATACACAGCTGCAGACTCTTAATGCCACTCTCTGGCTCCTTCCGGTTGGTGGACGCATGTGCAGAAAACAAAGAAACAACAACTTTTTTGCTGTTTCACAAGCTTTCAAAGTAGAGTTCCATGGCACCTTTAAACTTAAAGGCCTGTATTTGCAGTAGAATGGTCATGCAATTTGGATTTAACACCAAAAAAATGTCCCTGTGCGTGCAGCATTTAATGAATTACCCCTCTATACTTTTTGCACTGCACTTGAGATCTGAAGAGTCCTTTAATTCAATAGCAAGACCACTACAATTCTCTACATGTACATCAGTTTAACCAATCATTATTTAAACTAATCAAATTTTGTGTCAAACTTCACAATATTTTAAATAACCTCACAGACACAAACCATACGCAAAATAATCCATATTTATTTAATAGAAAAACAAGAATAAGAAGTCTTATCTTAACCTATTCTTATCTTATCCTATGTAATCTTATGTCATACTATCTTACTTTAATCTTAACTTATCCTATCTTAGTCTTATCTTATTCTATGTTATCTTACATTATATACAACCTTATCTTAACCTATTCTTAGTCTTATCCTATGTAATCTTATATCATACAATCTTAGGATTAGTTAAGATAAGGTTAAACTACCTTAATCTTATATTATCCTAAGTACTTGTGAGATGTCTCACCTAATTATTTACAGGTTCTATGAAAAACTATTTACATCACACTGATAGCCCATCTCCACAGCCATCTCCAGGACCCCGGGGATGGCACTTAGCTGATCCAGCGCCTCATCATCAAATATCAGCTCAGCTTGGGCACCCTCATTATCACCATATGAGTAGTGATTCTCTGAATTTTGATTCTTCCCCTGCTTGCAGATGTAAACTGCATGTTGAAAATCATTCCAAAACTGATTACACCAGTAATGAGCAAGGCACTTGGCATCATAGGTCATTTTAGAATAGTTGCATAGATAAAAGTTATGCATCTTATTGAATCTTTCCATTTTCTCAAAAACAACAGAAGGGGAAATAAGTAGGGGTGTCGGACCCGTAACCAGCTCAGATGAGGGGGCTGCAGCTTGCGCTGGAACCTGATACAGAGGGGTGGGATGAACTGTGGCTGGAGGTGAAGATGGGTGTGGAGATGGGCTTACAGGTGAGACTACACATGGTGACGGAGGAGGAGAGTCTGTAAAAAAAGATGGGGATGGAGAGGAGGCAAAAGAGGATGGGACTGGTGATGGAAATAAGAAGGAAGTGGAGGAGAAGGCTGGTGAGCAGGGCTCAGGCTCTGACATTGATGGAGTGCGACACAGGATGGTAGCAACCTCGTCGTCACTCTGGGTGAGATCCACACACGGGATCTTGTCACCCACCTGGATTGAATCAAAGGGGTTACTGAAGGTTAGCAGGTTCTGCAAATTTTTTGTAAATGGCCCCTTCTGTTTTTTACACTTCTTTCTACGGCCTGACCGGCCTCCCGCCGTATTTCTACGGCGTCTTCTGCCCTGCTGAGCCCTGCTGGTCGCCACCGGGATGGGAGCAGATCCAGATATGGTGAGGGAGCTGGGTGCCGGCGGCCCAGTGTGGCATTTCCTCCGACGGCCTCCACTGCTGGTACTGGTTCGTCCTTTGGGATTATAAAGACAGGGGACAGCAAATTTAATCAAAGTGAATCCATATGTCACTCTACAAGAAAAGTACATCACATACATCACAGATATCGCACTTGGCAGTCAGTATTGCACATTGAGAGAAATTCTGCCATCTTATCGGATATAGGAAACACATGCTTGGGAGATTTATGCGCTGGTCTTGAATTGGGCTGCCTGCATTTCAGCAGGGGAACTTGACCTATAAAAACACACCATGTAGTGCACAGATTCCCTGACATGCAGAACAACAGCGAAAAACAACACTGGAAAGGTTCATGTGCACCAAATTTACAGATGTAGCCGCTTGAATTTTCCCCTGTTTCCATGATGGGGCCTTGGCTGGTCCATGACAGGTCCCTGCTGGGCCTTGGGTGGCACCTTGGCTATAATGAGATCCCCCACGATGATGTGTGTAAAGTACTTGCAATGATTTATCCATCCACCAGGGAGAGCAGTGATTATGGAAGCAGAAATGACTTACCTGAAATCAGGTATTGTAACTCCACTGCAGAAAATGAAAATCTAAGGAAGTATAATTTTCTTATATTTAGACAAAATTCCAATTTCATTAATAAACTGACTACACTGCAATAGATGGCCTGAGAAATGTAAGAAATTGTTTCTGTTGTGAGGCAAAGATGGCCTAAAACTAGCAAAATGTGTTTTAGTCAGTTTATTGATGAAATTAGAATTTTGTATTTTACTTCACCTTTTGGAGATAAGGCGGACCCAAGATGTGTGCAATACAATAATTACAGGCCTAAACAAAGTAATACGGTTGCTTGTGGAGAATAAAGGTGGACAGAGTGGAAAATGAAAAATAAAAATGCTTATGGTTCTGTACTGTGCTTGAATAAAACGGACGCATTCCTTAGTCTGTTCTGTCTTTCCTTCTGGCTAACAGTCTGAAAGGCTGCTGATGGCTGCACATTCACAGGAGGGCTGGGGGCAGTCACGATGACGTGTGAATCTGTCATAAACTTCTCTGCTTGGCCACAATGAAAAGAGATATGTTTGCAGGGGATCAAGGTGAGGTTGTTTTCTTAACCTAAGAACACTGAACCAACGGTCAAGCATGGTGGTGGTAGTATCATGCTGTTTTGCTGACAGTACTGTACATGAGAACATTGCAGAAAGACAATGGGATAATGAAGTAGCACTAGATAGATAGACTGGGATTTTTTGTCATAGTACCAGACACAAAAAGAGGAACATAAAAGAAACATAGCATAACAAGTATTTACTGTAACCCTATGGAGTCTGAGGCCTCTCACCCACTTTCAAAGTAGTCTGACAGGCCTTGACATTTTACTGTTTTTCTGAATTGCTAAAACACATGTCCTAAAATCTCTCATCTCCTGTAATCAAACCACTAAGCACAAACTCTAAAATTCAAGCTAAACTCACAAAACCTTACGCTTGTCTTGCAAAATCAAACAATCTTCTCAAAACTATATTATCTTTGCTCAAAAGCAAACACTGTTTTCAGACCATGCATCTCGTCAGTTGGGTAAAGGTACACTACTGAACAGTCATAGCACTCTACAGCAAAAAATGAAAACAGTACCAATCAAAACTGTTGTTGACATGTAAATGAGAAACCGTAAGACTATAATAATAGTTAAAAAAAATTATGGTCGTCTACCATATGACTGATAATTAATATGTAACGTTTGCCATACTCAGTACTCCAGAAAAGTGACTGTAAAGAACAACGCCAAAAAGTAAACAAACGAGAGGCATATTACAGTAAAATGTTGTGCAACTGCCAAGCCAGAGTCACAGAAGAATATTCATCCTGCCTCATCGCCATGTCTCAGGGCTGGGTCTAGCGATGCTATCCCTTGTTGAGTGATGCAGAAAGAATCCTCTGTGTGACCCATTTGTACCTTGACTTCAAAATGCAACTCCTATCCTTCTATGGCACGTATTCTATGTTCTAGTCACTCTTTGGCTTCCTCAAATGTTTAGAAATGTGTGTGAATAGTTTTGAGTCATTGTGTTCAAATGACTACTGTGTGCTGGCTGCGCTTAACTTCTGTGGCCTGTGTTTTCTATTTTGCATCAAAGTTCACCATAGCGCAAAATGTGTTTTGATGAATGGGAATGTGTTTTGAGTTTTGCAAAAAGGATGACTGAGATCTGCAAATTGTGTCTAACTAGGTGACCATGGTTTAAAGTTTTGCCAAAGAAGTAACTGATTCAATAAATGACTTTTGGCAATCGGCAGTTTTGTTCCCAAAACGATTTCTAATATTTCAGCAATTCAGAAAAACTGTTAAATATTTCACCTGTCTAAAAAACATTTATCCCAAAGTGCTACGAATGCTTTTATTCAGCACAAACTCAGCACCAATAATCTGTCAACATTTAGAATGTGATTATTCTATATATATATTTTTTTTTTTGTTAAAATCTACTTTAAACATACACTTTTCAAAAACTTATTTTCAGTGGTGCTGACAAATTGTAAAAAATCACATTATAAATATTTCTAGCCTAAGCTTGAGTTCTGAAGCTTACAGACATAGGGGATGGCTACACAAAGGTGAATGAGACATTCAGAAAATTGTATGAGGTTTGATTACTAAAGTGTTACAACTTTGAAGTGACTTTGGAGTCACCAGACCTTTGCATACTGTCAATGGCCCATCAGTCTGGACTGTCTGTCACTGCTCTTCACACCAATCAGTTTGGAAAGGCAGTGTGAATTTTACAGGTTTTTTTTTCATTTGCTAAGACAAATACTGCAATACTGAAGTTGCTTTCTCAAAACTCTTCATGCAGTCACCACAACATTTACTTATGTGGGCTAAACTGTTTAGCATTTCACTTTGCTTTCATACAAAATGCAATCAATGACTAAATGCTTCAAAAGCCATGGATTCCTGTCTCACTCACAATATTACATTTTCAGAGGCCAATTTGCACATACCTACATACTGACCCAAAAACTGCTAATAAGACAGTCAAAACTGAAACATGTCATTTTGCTAAATCACTATCAAGACCCTTTCTAAAACAGATTGTAAAAAACACATAATACAAAGAAATTATGTCAGTTGACACAAGATCAAACAATGAATGTTGGATGCCAGGATATTCCTCCAGAGCAATGCCAAGGATGGATCAGGCATGTGGAGATGCTACCCTAGATACTACCCTGTCTTAGCAATTGAAAACAACTGTAAGAAAAGACACAATACTAGCCTTTTTACAGTTTATAACATGCAACGGATTAAACGTCGATGAATAAAATGTGCAATCACATTATTCCAGGAACAATGCAAAACAATAAATGAATATTAGAACAACAAATTGTCACTCCTGATCAGGATGCCAAGCTTCAAAACAGTTCCTGTCTCGTTACTGTATGACATCATAGCGCTGGATTAGTATGTACCGGCATGCTCGCTATCCAAGTACCTAGCCCTGTTTGTCTCCGGTGTTGTAAAAACTTTGGCTGTAGCTTCAGTTTACTTTAAAGTATCAATTATGCCAGAAGCTTGCTAATGGCTACCAAAAGATTCTCGTTGATACTTGTTGTACTTGTGTATGAACTTGTGACCACAACTAAAATGTGTTTTTGTAAAGAAAGCGCCATCTCATGGCAACACCCTGCAAGTGAATAAATGAGCGCGTTCAGACGAGAATTTAGGCACACCCCCAGAAGGAGGGGGGTTACTCCCGTTGGCTGGCTTTTGCCAATGTGGGACATGTTCACCTGTTACCTTACCATTTGACGTCGCTTTCCTGTTATGTTCAAACACATCACAGCCACAGATTTTACGGATTTCATTGTGCAGTACAGCAGACATGCTGAAAAGAGCCCCGTATTTTTACTGCTTCATGGTAACAAATCACCGTTGGGCTAAAGGTGAACCATTTTATTATTTAGTATCCTAAGACACGTAGTTCCAAAATAAGATAGTTATCACAGACTGCAAGATTCAACAAGACCAGCCAAGCCTGTTCTGACTTTCATTCTTCGAGTGCTGAGATATTCTAGGCATCATTTTGCCGTTCTTACCATGGCTGACTGAACCGGGGATGTCTTCCGGAGCAATCCGGACACTGACGGCGTCATTTGGCAGGAGCCAGTCGATTCTCCGCAGGTAGATGAAGGCAGACATCTTTCGCGTCTTGTCTTTTGCTGGGAAAGTGCAAATCTGAGCTGCTTTGAATGTTTGAATCAAAACTCGAAACGGAATTAGAATTGTTATGATGCGGTTGCTAAGATATGGTGGTCGATTAGTGTCAGCGCGTGGCAAAGTCTTCAAGCACTTTAATCAAATGACCAGACACACGATATATATTGACAAAAGCGCGGAAAGATAATAGAAGCACCGTAAATTTAGAAGACACGCCTAAAAACAGAAAATGTTATAAATAAAATGTATTGAAGTATTTAAATAGAATTCCTTCCTGGCAGCAAGTAACGCGAGAGCTGCAGACGTGACGTTCCACAGACTCCCAGAATTCACAGCGATCGTTAAGCGACCCATTCAATCAGAATAGAAGGAAATGGCGAGGAGACGTTCTTATCTCACACTGGTTTTTATTTACAACTGAATGTTTAGCACACTTGGAAAATTCTGTAATCCATCTTCAGCCATTTCACTCTTCCACTGTAGCAACGCAAAGTGAAGAATTCTGAACAATGATGGCGGCACATTCGCAGCTGCTCCGAACTCTCCAGTGTTCCTCTGACTGTGTTTTATTGGTTTATTTGCTTCCGGTACCAGTATTTTACGCATCCTTGTTCTTCTTTACTGTTGGTGTATGTTTCTTTGATTTTATATTGTATTTTACTTGTACTTTTATCCTTAACATGGCGTCGACAGCCTTGCTCCAAAGACATCTCATTGTATTTGCACAGTGACAGTAACGCTATCTTATCTTGCGAGAGGAAGTAGCATAAGGCTGTACTGCTAACGTTAGCATTAGCAAGCCTAGCAGTGTTGGTAGTAAGGCGTTACTATAATCCCACTACTCTTGTCTGTAAGGAGTAATGTAACTAATTGCCATTAAAAAACACGGAAGGTGCTGAAATTTAAATGCACTCTTTACCTTTGTCTTGCGTGAAAATATTAATGGATAAAGGCAGCATGTTCCCTTAATTTCCCGTTTATGATGTAACGCCACCCGACCTCACCATGGCGCAATGAATGGGTGGTATTGTAGGTACGCTGATAGATACAATTAGACGGTTGTATTGTCTGGCACTGTCATAGCTGCAACACTGAAATAATATAACTAGCCAGAGAGCACACATGCATTGGCACTATGTCTCCGCGATGCTTGAAAACCCATCAGCAAACATCTCTGTGTTGCAGAAACATCGCCACCGACCATTTGCACCCACCACACGTCGAAACTCCTGGCAGACACATGGTCCAATCCCACCCGTATTAAAAGTACATTTATATGCGGTAATTGATGAGTAGTAATTTCCAGTAACCTGCACAACACTGCTGACTAGTGACGTTGCCGCCGTTGGCTGAATCCGCAGTAGTTATGGTGCTATGATGTTAGATTGTTACAGGGACTGTGATAAATGCAGACCCCTCTATTATGGTTGCGTTAAAAAAAAAAAAAGCAAACATTTGTACTCAGATTTCATGGCGGTGTGCTTTTTATACCTTGACAAGTTTTCCTGAGATCAGATTAAAAAAATTCCAAAATATAGCAGCATATTGACGTGTATTCTCTGTATCTTAAAACGTGGCGGGTCGTCAGACTCGGATACACAGCTCTATGGTCCACACAGAGGAAACGAAGAACCTGCACTTTGCTAAGTCACGAAGTTATCTTTTGTCATGTGACTACGTTTACGTGCCTTGACGCAATTAAGATGTTTTCATGTGTTTTTAATGGCGCAGTTACAGAGCATAGCCATGTAAACGCATTAATGGGGGAATCTCATTTATAAAGGCTTCGTGTGACCGAAAAAGATGACAAACATTCATACTTACATTTGTAAGGAGATTTTGGGATTTATAAAGAAAAGGGTACGCTGGGAAAAGAACTCCTACGTTCTGCGAACGAGGCTGACGGGGATGCTGTTTCGACAGAATCCTGTAGAGGGCACTGTGCACGCTAAATTGAAGGCTCCAGGAATGTTTTCTGCTTTTCATTTTACTAAGAGAATAATAATGATTCAAATGTTTTTGGTCACACGGCCATTGGCTCTGAAATTAAACTGTCCTTTTAAATAAAACTGTTTACATTTGCAAACTGTATTGTATGCTGTGTTTGAATGTTCCGATATCGTTATTAGATATTTCACTGCATGTTTTTCAACAAAATGCCCTCTGAAATTGGTACTCTGTCACTAAGACGTACTGTACAAACAATGCATTTTCTGCCCAGGGTAAAGGCTTCTTATTCAGTTTCCCTACAGGGGATAGCTGGGGTCCGTGGGATGTTTGGAAGTTAGTGTCAGGGCATTCTGGTAGAATGTGACCTTTGGCAACAATGGGCTGGACAGCTCTGTGCTCATCTTGTCTCATCTGGGACTCCCACCATCACTGCCACTGAGCATCTCCTCTACAGGCAAACACTGAAGTGCCACCAAGACCAGCAGGTGGCTCTGGGATGCAACCACTTCTGAGGCCAGATGAGGGAGCCACTAATGGTGGCTTGAAGAGATATCAGTGTTAGCATGTTCCCCTAATTTCCTGTTTATGATGTAACGCCATCCGACCTCACCGTGGCGTGATGAATGTGTGATATTGTAGGTACGCTGACAGATACAATTAGACGGTTGTATTGTCTGGCACTGTCATGGCTGCAACGCTGAAATAATATAACTAGCCAGAGAGCACACATGCATTGGCACTATATCTCCACGATGCTTGAAAACCCATCAGCAAACATCTCTGTGTTGCAGAAACATTGCCACCGATCATTTGATTCCATATTCCCCCGATGTTGGCGCGATGTTAAAGTGATCAATATGCAACCTTTAGCCCACTCTTATCTTCCTTTATCAGGCTATATATATACATATATATATATATATATACAGGTTAGGTCAAGCTGGGGGAGCATGCGCTGATGCTGCCCCTTGCCGCACCCACCACACGTCGAAACTCCTCGCAGACTCATGGCCCAGTCCCACCCTCGTTATAAGTACTTTTATATGCAGTAATTGATAACTAGTAATTTCCAGTAACCTGCACAACGCTGCTGGCTAGTAACGTTGCCACCGTTGGCTGAATCCGCAATAGTTGTGGTGCTATGATGTTAGATTGTTACAGGGACTGTGATAAATGCAAATGCAGACCCCTCTATTATGGTTGCGTTAAAAAGGTAAACATTTTACTCAGATTTCATGCATTTGGTGGTGTGCTTTTTATACCATGACAAGTTTTCCTAAAATCAGATTTAAATAATTGCAGGCTTTTCGATCCTGAACACAGCTATTCCCAAATCAGGAAGTAATGTTCTGAGTCGGGATGCTCTCCACAGCGCCGTAGTAGAAAGTCCAGTGTTGAGACCAGCATTATAAGCGGTGGTCTGGGCGTTCACTGCAGCGCGGATCAATCTGTCAACCCACGGTTCCTGATTGGGGAAGAGTGTGAACCATCAGTGTAAAAATCCATAACATGCAGCTTGATTATGGCAGAGGACATTGTGCCCAAATATTAAAGGAGGGAGTATTTAGAGATGACAATGATTATCTTCCCAGTGATGATTTGTGGCTTATCCGCTCTTTCAGAGTGCCAAGAGTGATTCTGGTAGAACTGAACGATGAATTTGTCGCGGAACATACCGAAAGGAACTGGCAGACAGATCAGGGATATCCCAGCCCATTTTGAGTTCCATTATTCCTCAAGTTGTGCCTGGTTTTAACCAACTGTCAAGATAATATTTTAAGTTTCCCTAGTGTGGATGTAGTTCAACGTATTTAGAATACATGTGTAATTGCTTCTGAGCATTTTCTGATTTGTATTTTAGTGGGCGGGAAAAAAAAATGTCAGAAAATACTTTGAGAGATCTTACTGTATGTGTCTGACGCATTTGAAAGTATTAACAAAAATGTGTAGTTTTATTTATTAGTTTGCTTTCTGTCATTTTAAGGACCTTTATCACTAGGCTTACAGACATTTTAATATAGCCCATCACTGCCTGTGGCAAGATGCAAGTAAGTCACGTGACACACCCTGTTGGGCCCAGCTTGCTCACCGCGAACATTGTTTTCCCATGACTAGTAAACCAAGGGGAGAAGCTGCGTTGGTGCCTGGTGCAAATTGACAAAGTATGCAGGAAAGTACGCTATCAAATATTCCTCACTGAATGTCATTATAGGCGGGAAAAATAAAGCAATTAGCAAGCAGCAGTGCTGTACTCTACAACTTGTGGATTAATTTGCCAGCCTGCTAGTGACATTCTAGTTAACTTCACAGGCATGACCAGGCAGTGGCGTATCGTGGTTTGTCACATATGCAGGATTCATTACAAGTGGAGAAGTCAGCTGTGTTAAAAATCAGCTAAACTGAAATGGAAGGCTTGTAGTATAAGGGAGAAGGTGAAGGAGAATGTCTTTTATGTGTTTTAAGTTGATTAAGTTTACATATGGTAAAGGTTCATTGTCTCTTCAAATGAGTGCTTGCAAATTTAAGGATCTAGGAAATTAGCTTAGTCTACTGTTGCAATAATACACAGCTGCAGACTCTTAATGCCACTCTCTGGCTCCTTCCGGTTGGTGGACGCATGTGCAGAAAACAAAGAAACAACAACTTTTTTGCTGTTTCACAAGCTTTCAAAGTAGAGTTCCATGGCACCTTTAAACTTAAAGGCCTGTATTTGCAGTAGAATGGTCATGCAATTTGGATTTAACACCAAAAAAATGTCCCTGTGCGTGCAGCATTTAATGAATTACCCCTCTATACTTTTTGCACTGCACTTGAGATCTGAAGAGTCCTTTAATTCAATAGCAAGACCACTACAATTCTCTACATGTACATCAGTTTAACCAATCATTATTTAAACTAATCAAATTTTGTGTCAAACTTCACAATATTTTAAATAACCTCACAGACACAAACCATACGCAAAATAATCCATATTTATTTAATAGAAAAACAAGAATAAGAAGTCTTATCTTAACCTATTCTTATCTTATCCTATGTAATCTTATGTCATACTATCTTACTTTAATCTTAACTTATCCTATCTTAGTCTTATCTTATTCTATGTTATCTTACATTATATACAACCTTATCTTAACCTATTCTTAGTCTTATCCTATGTAATCTTATATCATACAATCTTAGGATTAGTTAAGATAAGGTTAAACTACCTTAATCTTATATTATCCTAAGTACTTGTGAGATGTCTCACCTAATTATTTACAGGTTCTATGAAAAACTATTTACATCACACTGATAGCCCATCTCCACAGCCATCTCCAGGACCCCGGGGATGGCACTTAGCTGATCCAGCGCCTCATCATCAAATATCAGCTCAGCTTGGGCACCCTCATTATCACCATATGAGTAGTGATTCTCTGAATTTTGATTCTTCCCCTGCTTGCAGATGTAAACTGCATGTTGAAAATCATTCCAAAACTGATTACACCAGTAATGAGCAAGGCACTTGGCATCATAGGTCATTTTAGAATAGTTGCATAGATAAAAGTTATGCATCTTATTGAATCTTTCCATTTTCTCAAAAACAACAGAAGGGGAAATAAGTAGGGGTGTCGGACCCGTAACCAGCTCAGATGAGGGGGCTGCAGCTTGCGCTGGAACCTGATACAGAGGGGTGGGATGAACTGTGGCTGGAGGTGAAGATGGGTGTGGAGATGGGCTTACAGGTGAGACTACACATGGTGACGGAGGAGGAGAGTCTGTAAAAAAAGATGGGGATGGAGAGGAGGCAAAAGAGGATGGGACTGGTGATGGAAATAAGAAGGAAGTGGAGGAGAAGGCTGGTGAGCAGGGCTCAGGCTCTGACATTGATGGAGTGCGACACAGGATGGTAGCAACCTCGTCGTCACTCTGGGTGAGATCCACACACGGGATCTTGTCACCCACCTGGATTGAATCAAAGGGGTTACTGAAGGTTAGCAGGTTCTGCAAATTTTTTGTAAATGGCCCCTTCTGTTTTTTACACTTCTTTCTACGGCCTGACCGGCCTCCCGCCGTATTTCTACGGCGTCTTCTGCCCTGCTGAGCCCTGCTGGTCGCCAACGGGATGGGAGCAGATCCAGATATGGTTTGGGAGCTGGGTGCCGGTGGCCCAGTGCGGCATTTCTTCTGACGGCCTCCACTGCTGGTACTGGTTCGTCCTTTTGGATTATAAAGATAGGGGACACACATTTAATTAAAGTGAATCCTTATGTCACTCTACAAGAAAAGTACATCACATACATCACAGATATCGCACTTGGCAGTCAGTATTGCACATTGAGAGAAATTCTGCCATCTTATCGGATATAGGAAACACATGCTTGGGAGACTTATGCGCTGGTCTTGAATTGGGCTGCCTGCATTTCAGCAGGGGAACTTGACCTATAAAAACACACCATGTAGTGCACAGATTCCCTGATATGCAGAACAACAGCGAAAAACAACACTGGAAAGGTTCATGTGCACCAAATTTACAGATGTAGCCGCTTGAATTTTCCCCTGTTTCCATGATGGGGCCTTGGCTGGTCCTTGGCTGGTCCATGACAGGTCCCTGCTGGGCCTTGGGTGGCACCTTGGCTATAATGAGATCCCCCACGATGATGTGTGTAAAGTACTTGCAATGATTTATCCATCCACCAGGGAGAGCAGTGATTATGGAAGCAGAAATGACTTACCTGAAATCAGGTATTGTAACTCCACTGCAGAAAATGAAAATCTAAGGAAGTATAATTTTCTTATATTTAGACAAAATTCCAATTTCATTAATAAACTGACTACACTGCAATAGATGGCCTGAGAAATGTAAGAAATTGTTTCTGTTGTGAGGCAAAGATGGCCTAAAACTAGCAAAATGTGTTTTAGTCAGTTTATTGATGAAATTAGAATTTTGTATTTTACTTCACCTTTTGGAGATAAGGCGGACCCAAGATGTGTGCAATACAATAATTACAGGCCTAAACAAAGTAATACGGTTGCTTGTGGAGAATAAAGGTGGACAGAGTGGAAAATGAAAAATAAAAATGCTTATGGTTCTGTACTGTGCTTGAATAAAACGGACGCATTCCTTAGTCTGTTCTGTCTTTCCTTCTGGCTAACAGTCTGAAAGGCTGCTGATGGCTGCACATTCACAGGAGGGCTGGGGGCAGTCACGATGACGTGTGAATCTGTCATAAACTTCTCTGCTTGGCCACAATGAAAAGAGATATGTTTGCAGGGGATCAAGGTGAGGTTGTTTTCTTAACCTAAGAACACTGAACCAACGGTCAAGCATGGTGGTGGTAGTATCATGCTGTTTTGCTGACAGTACTGTACATGAGAACATTGCAGAAAGACAATGGGATAATGAAGTAGCACTAGATAGATAGACTGGGATTTTTTGTCATAGTACCAGACACAAAAAGAGGAACATAAAAGAAACATAGCATAACAAGTATTTACTGTAACCCTATGGAGTCTGAGGCCTCTCACCCACTTTCAAAGTAGTCTGACAGGCCTTGACATTTTACTGTTTTTCTGAATTGCTAAAACGCATGTCCTAAAATCTCTCATCTCCTGTAATCAAACCACTAAGCACAAACTCTAAAATTCAAGCTAAACTCACAAAACCTTACGCTTGTCTTGCAAAATCAAACAATCTTCTCAAAACTATATTATCTTTGCTCAAAAGCAAACACTGTTTTCAGACCATGCATCTCGTCAGTTGGGTAAAGGTACACTACTGAACAGTCATAGCACTCTACAGCAAAAAATGAAAACAGTACCAATCAAAACTGTTGTTGACATGTAAATGAGAAACCGTAAGACTATAATAATAGTTAAAAAAAAATGATGGTCGTCTACCATATGACTGATAATTAATATGTAACGTTTGCCATACTCAGTACTCCAGAAAAGTGACTGTAAAGAACAACGCCAAAAAGTAAACAAACGAGAGGCATATTACAGTAAAATGTTGTGCAACTGCCAAGCCAGAGTCACAGAAGAATATTCATCCTGCCTCATCGCCATGTCTCAGGGCTGGGTCTAGCGATGCTATCCCTTGTTGAGTGATGCAGAAAGAATCCTCTGTGTGACCCATTTGTACCTTGACTTCAAAATGCAACTCCTATCCTTCTATGGCACGTATTCTATGTTCTAGTCACTCTTTGGCTTCCTCAAATGTTTAGAAATGTGTGTGAATAGTTTTGAGTCATTGTGTTCAAATGACTACTGTGTGCTGGCTGCGCTTAACTTCTGTGGCCTGTGTTTTCTATTTTGCATCAAAGTTCACCATAGCGCAAAATGTGTTTTGATGAATGGGAATGTGTTTTGAGTTTTGCAAAAAGGATGACTGAGATCTGCAAATTGTGTCTAACTAGGTGACCATGGTTTAAAGTTTTGCCAAAGAAGTAACTGATTCAATAAATGACTTTTGGCAATCGGCAGTTTTGTTCCCAAAACGATTTCTAATATTTCAGCAATTCAGAAAAACTGTTAAATATTTCACCTGTCTAAAAAACATTTATCCCAAAGTGCTA
The DNA here is from genome assembly GCF_023856365.1 of Brienomyrus brachyistius. NCBI lineage: Eukaryota > Metazoa > Chordata > Actinopteri > Osteoglossiformes > Mormyridae > Brienomyrus > Brienomyrus brachyistius. The sequence goes on along the minus strand of NW_026042431.1, from coordinate 124,849 downwards.
CGAATGCTTTTATTCAGCACAAACTCAGCACCAATAATCTGTCAACATTTAGAATGTGATTATTCTATATATATATATTTTTTTTTTTGTTAAAATCTACTTTAAACATACACTTTTCAAAAACTTATTTTCAGTGGTGCTGACAAATTGTAAAAAATCACATTATAAATATTTCTAGCCTAAGCTTGAGTTCTGAAGCTTACAGACATAGGGGATGGCTACACAAAGGTGAATGAGACATTCAGAAAATTGTATGAGGTTTGATTACTAAAGTGTTACAACTTTGAAGTGACTTTGGAGTCACCAGACCTTTGCATACTGTCAATGGCCCATCAGTCTGGACTGTCTGTCACTGCTCTTCACACCAATCAGTTTGGAAAGGCAGTGTGAATTTTACAGGTTTTTTTTTCATTTGCTAAGACAAATACTGCAATACTGAAGTTGCTTTCTCAAAACTCTTCATGCAGTCACCACAACATTTACTTATGTGGGCTAAACTGTTTAGCATTTCACTTTGCTTTCATACAAAATGCAATCAATGACTAAATGCTTCAAAAGCCATGGATTCCTGTCTCACTCACAATATTACATTTTCAGAGGCCAATTTGCACATACCTACATACTGACCCAAAAACTGCTAATAAGACAGTCAAAACTGAAACATGTCATTTTGCTAAATCACTATCAAGACCCTTTCTAAAACAGATTGTAAAAAACACATAATACAAAGAAATTATGTCAGTTGACACAAGATCAAACAATGAATGTTGGATGCCAGGATATTCCTCCAGAGCAATGCCAAGGATGGATCAGGCATGTGGAGATGCTACCCTAGATACTACCCTGTCTTAGCAATTGAAAACAACTGTAAGAAAAGACACAATACTAGCCTTTTTACAGTTTATAACATGCAACGGATTAAACGTCGATGAATAAAATGTGCAATCACATTATTCCAGGAACAATGCAAAACAATAAATGAATATTAGAACAACAAATTGTCACTCCTGATCAGGATGCCAAGCTTCAAAACAGTTCCTGTCTCGTTACTGTATGACATCATAGCGCTGGATTAGTATGTACCGGCATGCTCGCTATCCAAGTACCTAGCCCTGTTTGTCTCCGGTGTTGTAAAAACTTTGGCTGTAGCTTCAGTTTACTTTAAAGTATCAATTATGCCAGAAGCTTGCTAATGGCTACCAAAAGATTCTCGTTGATACTTGTTGTACTTGTGTATGAACTTGTGACCACAACTAAAATGTGTTTTTGTAAAGAAAGCGCCATCTCATGGCAACACCCTGCAAGTGAATAAATGAGCGCGTTCAGACGAGAATTTAGGCACACCCCCAGAAGGAGGGGGGTTACTCCCGTTGGCTGGCTTTTGCCAATGTGGGACATGTTCACCTGTTACCTTACCATTTGACGTCGCTTTCCTGTTATGTTCAAACACATCACAGCCACAGATTTTACGGATTTCATTGTGCAGTACAGCAGACATGCTGAAAAGAGCCCCGTATTTTTACTGCTTCATGGTAACAAATCACCGTTGGGCTAAAGGTGAACCATTTTATTATTTAGTATCCTAAGACACGTAGTTCCAAAATAAGATAGTTATCACAGACTGCAAGATTCAACAAGACCAGCCAAGCCTGTTCTGACTTTCATTCTTCGAGTGCTGAGATATTCTAGGCATCATTTTGCCGTTCTTACCATGGCTGACTGAACCGGGGATGTCTTCCGGAGCAATCCGGACACTGACGGCGTCATTTGGCAGGAGCCAGTCGATTCTCCGCAGGTAGATGAAGGCAGACATCTTTCGCGTCTTGTCTTTTGCTGGGAAAGTGCAAATCTGAGCTGCTTTGAATGTTTGAATCAAAACTCGAAACGGAATTAGAATTGTTATGATGCGGTTGCTAAGATATGGTGGTCGATTAGTGTCAGCGCGTGGCAAAGTCTTCAAGCACTTTAATCAAATGACCAGACACACGATATATATTGACAAAAGCGCGGAAAGATAATAGAAGCACCGTAAATTTAGAAGACACGCCTAAAAACAGAAAATGTTATAAATAAAATGTATTGAAGTATTTAAATAGAATTCCTTCCTGGCAGCAAGTAACGCGAGAGCTGCAGACGTGACGTTCCACAGACTCCCAGAATTCACAGCGATCGTTAAGCGACCCATTCAATCAGAATAGAAGGAAATGGCGAGGAGACGTTCTTATCTCACACTGGTTTTTATTTACAACTGAATGTTTAGCACACTTGGAAAATTCTGTAATCCATCTTCAGCCATTTCACTCTTCCACTGTAGCAACGCAAAGTGAAGAATTCTGAACAATGATGGCGGCACATTCGCAGCTGCTCCGAACTCTCCAGTGTTCCTCTGACTGTGTTTTATTGGTTTATTTGCTTCCGGTACCAGTATTTTACGCATCCTTGTTCTTCTTTACTGTTGGTGTATGTTTCTTTGATTTTATATTGTATTTTACTTGTACTTTTATCCTTAACATGGCGTCGACAGCCTTGCTCCAAAGACATCTCATTGTATTTGCACAGTGACAGTAACGCTATCTTATCTTGCGAGAGGAAGTAGCATAAGGCTGTACTGCTAACGTTAGCATTAGCAAGCCTAGCAGTGTTGGTAGTAAGGCGTTACTATAATCCCACTACTCTTGTCTGTAAGGAGTAATGTAACTAATTGCCATTAAAAAACACGGAAGGTGCTGAAATTTAAATGCACTCTTTACCTTTGTCTTGCGTGAAAATATTAATGGATAAAGGCAGCATGTTCCCTTAATTTCCCGTTTATGATGTAACGCCACCCGACCTCACCATGGCGCAATGAATGGGTGGTATTGTAGGTACGCTGATAGATACAATTAGACGGTTGTATTGTCTGGCACTGTCATAGCTGCAACACTGAAATAATATAACTAGCCAGAGAGCACACATGCATTGGCACTATGTCTCCGCGATGCTTGAAAACCCATCAGCAAACATCTCTGTGTTGCAGAAACATCGCCACCGACCATTTGCACCCACCACACGTCGAAACTCCTGGCAGACACATGGTCCAATCCCACCCGTATTAAAAGTACATTTATATGCGGTAATTGATGAGTAGTAATTTCCAGTAACCTGCACAACACTGCTGACTAGTGACGTTGCCGCCGTTGGCTGAATCCGCAGTAGTTATGGTGCTATGATGTTAGATTGTTACAGGGACTGTGATAAATGCAGACCCCTCTATTATGGTTGCGTTAAAAAAAAAAAAGCAAACATTTGTACTCAGATTTCATGGCGGTGTGCTTTTTATACCTTGACAAGTTTTCCTGAGATCAGATTAAAAAAATTCCAAAATATAGCAGCATATTGACGTGTATTCTCTGTATCTTAAAACGTGGCGGGTCGTCAGACTCGGATACACAGCTCTATGGTCCACACAGAGGAAACGAAGAACCTGCACTTTGCTAAGTCACGAAGTTATCTTTTGTCATGTGACTACGTTTACGTGCCTTGACGCAATTAAGATGTTTTCATGTGTTTTTAATGGCGCAGTTACAGAGCATAGCCATGTAAACGCATTAATGGGGGAATCTCATTTATAAAGGCTTCGTGTGACCGAAAAAGATGACAAACATTCATACTTACATTTGTAAGGAGATTTTGGGATTTATAAAGAAAAGGGTACGCTGGGAAAAGAACTCCTACGTTCTGCGAACGAGGCTGACGGGGATGCTGTTTCGACAGAATCCTGTAGAGGGCACTGTGCACGCTAAATTGAAGGCTCCAGGAATGTTTTCTGCTTTTCATTTTACTAAGAGAATAATAATGATTCAAATGTTTTTGGTCACACGGCCATTGGCTCTGAAATTAAACTGTCCTTTTAAATAAAACTGTTTACATTTGCAAACTGTATTGTATGCTGTGTTTGAATGTTCCGATATCGTTATTAGATATTTCACTGCATGTTTTTCAACAAAATGCCCTCTGAAATTGGTACTCTGTCACTAAGACGTACTGTACAAACAATGCATTTTCTGCCCAGGGTAAAGGCTTCTTATTCAGTTTCCCTACAGGGGATAGCTGGGGTCCGTGGGATGTTTGGAAGTTAGTGTCAGGGCATTCTGGTAGAATGTGACCTTTGGCAACAATGGGCTGGACAGCTCTGTGCTCATCTTGTCTCATCTGGGACTCCCACCATCACTGCCACTGAGCATCTCCTCTACAGGCAAACACTGAAGTGCCACCAAGACCAGCAGGTGGCTCTGGGATGCAACCACTTCTGAGGCCAGATGAGGGAGCCACTAATGGTGGCTTGAAGAGATATCAGTGTTAGCATGTTCCCCTAATTTCCTGTTTATGATGTAACGCCATCCGACCTCACCGTGGCGTGATGAATGTGTGATATTGTAGGTACGCTGACAGATACAATTAGACGGTTGTATTGTCTGGCACTGTCATGGCTGCAACGCTGAAATAATATAACTAGCCAGAGAGCACACATGCATTGGCACTATATCTCCACGATGCTTGAAAACCCATCAGCAAACATCTCTGTGTTGCAGAAACATCGCCACCGATCATTTGATTCCATATTCCCCCGATGTTGGCGCGATGTTAAAGTGATCAATATGCAACCTTTAGCCCACTCTTATCTTCCTTTATCAGGCTATATATATACATATATATATATATATATACAGGTTAGGTCAAGCTGGGGGAGCATGCGCTGATGCTGCCCCTTGCCGCACCCACCACACGTCGAAACTCCTCGCAGACTCATGGCCCAGTCCCACCCTCGTTATAAGTACTTTTATATGCAGTAATTGATAACTAGTAATTTCCAGTAACCTGCACAACGCTGCTGGCTAGTAACGTTGCCACCGTTGGCTGAATCCGCAATAGTTGTGGTGCTATGATGTTAGATTGTTACAGGGACTGTGATAAATGCAAATGCAGACCCCTCTATTATGGTTGCGTTAAAAAGGTAAACATTTTACTCAGATTTCATGCATTTGGTGGTGTGCTTTTTATACCATGACAAGTTTTCCTAAAATCAGATTTAAATAATTGCAGGCTTTTCGATCCTGAACACAGCTATTCCCAAATCAGGAAGTAATGTTCTGAGTCGGGATGCTCTCCACAGCGCCGTAGTAGAAAGTCCAGTGTTGAGACCAGCATTATAAGCGGTGGTCTGGGCGTTCACTGCAGCGCGGATCAATCTGTCAACCCACGGTTCCTGATTGGGGAAGAGTGTGAACCATCAGTGTAAAAATCCATAACATGCAGCTTGATTATGGCAGAGGACATTGTGCCCAAATATTAAAGGAGGGAGTATTTAGAGATGACAATGATTATCTTCCCAGTGATGATTTGTGGCTTATCCGCTCTTTCAGAGTGCCAAGAGTGATTCTGGTAGAACTGAACGATGAATTTGTCGCGGAACATACCGAAAGGAACTGGCAGACAGATCAGGGATATCCCAGCCCATTTTGAGTTCCATTATTCCTCAAGTTGTGCCTGGTTTTAACCAACTGTCAAGATAATATTTTAAGTTTCCCTAGTGTGGATGTAGTTCAACGTATTTAGAATACATGTGTAATTGCTTCTGAGCATTTTCTGATTTGTATTTTAGTGGGCGGGAAAAAAAAATGTCAGAAAATACTTTGAGAGATCTTACTGTATGTGTCTGACGCATTTGAAAGTATTAACAAAAATGTGTAGTTTTATTTATTAGTTTGCTTTCTGTCATTTTAAGGACCTTTATCACTAGGCTTACAGACATTTTAATATAGCCCATCACTGCCTGTGGCAAGATGCAAGTAAGTCACGTGACACACCCTGTTGGGCCCAGCTTGCTCACCGCGAACATTGTTTTCCCATGACTAGTAAACCAAGGGGAGAAGCTGCGTTGGTGCCTGGTGCAAATTGACAAAGTATGCAGGAAAGTACGCTATCAAATATTCCTCACTGAATGTCATTATAGGCGGGAAAAATAAAGCAATTAGCAAGCAGCAGTGCTGTACTCTACAACTTGTGGATTAATTTGCCAGCCTGCTAGTGACATTCTAGTTAACTTCACAGGCATGACCAGGCAGTGGCGTATCGTGGTTTGTCACATATGCAGGATTCATTACAAGTGGAGAAGTCAGCTGTGTTAAAAATCAGCTAAACTGAAATGGAAGGCTTGTAGTATAAGGGAGAAGGTGAAGGAGAATGTCTTTTATGTGTTTTAAGTTGATTAAGTTTACATATGGTAAAGGTTCATTGTCTCTTCAAATGAGTGCTTGCAAATTTAAGGATCTAGGAAATTAGCTTAGTCTACTGTTGCAATAATACACAGCTGCAGACTCTTAATGCCACTCTCTGGCTCCTTCCGGTTGGTGGACGCATGTGCAGAAAACAAAGAAACAACAACTTTTTTGCTGTTTCACAAGCTTTCAAAGTAGAGTTCCATGGCACCTTTAAACTTAAAGGCCTGTATTTGCAGTAGAATGGTCATGCAATTTGGATTTAACACCAAAAAAATGTCCCTGTGCGTGCAGCATTTAATGAATTACCCCTCTATACTTTTTGCACTGCACTTGAGATCTGAAGAGTCCTTTAATTCAATAGCAAGACCACTACAATTCTCTACATGTACATCAGTTTAACCAATCATTATTTAAACTAATCAAATTTTGTGTCAAACTTCACAATATTTTAAATAACCTCACAGACACAAACCATACGCAAAATAATCCATATTTATTTAATAGAAAAACAAGAATAAGAAGTCTTATCTTAACCTATTCTTATCTTATCCTATGTAATCTTATGTCATACTATCTTACTTTAATCTTAACTTATCCTATCTTAGTCTTATCTTATTCTATGTTATCTTACATTATATACAACCTTATCTTAACCTATTCTTAGTCTTATCCTATGTAATCTTATATCATACAATCTTAGGATTAGTTAAGATAAGGTTAAACTACCTTAATCTTATATTATCCTAAGTACTTGTGAGATGTCTCACCTAATTATTTACAGGTTCTATGAAAAACTATTTACATCACACTGATAGCCCATCTCCACAGCCATCTCCAGGACCCCGGGGATGGCACTTAGCTGATCCAGCGCCTCATCATCAAATATCAGCTCAGCTTGGGCACCCTCATTATCACCATATGAGTAGTGATTCTCTGAATTTTGATTCTTCCCCTGCTTGCAGATGTAAACTGCATGTTGAAAATCATTCCAAAACTGATTACACCAGTAATGAGCAAGGCACTTGGCATCATAGGTCATTTTAGAATAGTTGCATAGATAAAAGTTATGCATCTTATTGAATCTTTCCATTTTCTCAAAAACAACAGAAGGGGAAATAAGTAGGGGTGTCGGACCCGTAACCAGCTCAGATGAGGGGGCTGCAGCTTGCGCTGGAACCTGATACAGAGGGGTGGGATGAACTGTGGCTGGAGGTGAAGATGGGTGTGGAGATGGGCTTACAGGTGAGACTACACATGGTGACGGAGGAGGAGAGTCTGTAAAAAAAGATGGGGATGGAGAGGAGGCAAAAGAGGATGGGACTGGTGATGGAAATAAGAAGGAAGTGGAGGAGAAGGCTGGTGAGCAGGGCTCAGGCCCTGACATTGATGGAGTGCGACACAGGATGGTAGCAACCTCGTCGTCACTCTGGGTGAGATCCACACACGGGATCTTGTCACCCACCTGGATTGAATCAAAGGGGTTACTGAAGGTTAGCAGGTTCTGCAAATTTTTTGTAAATGGCCCCTTCTGTTTTTTACACTTCTTTCTACGGCCTGACCGGCCTCCCGCCGTATTTCTACGGCGTCTTCTGCCCTGCTGAGCCCTGCTGGTCGCCAACGGGATGGGAGCAGATCCAGATATGGTTTGGGAGCTGGGTGCCGGTGGCCCAGTGCGGCATTTCTTCTGACGGCCTCCACTGCTGGTACTGGTTCGTCCTTTTGGATTATAAAGATAGGGGACACACATTTAATTAAAGTGAATCCTTATGTCACTCTACAAGAAAAGTACATCACATACATCACAGATATCGCACTTGGCAGTCAGTATTGCACATTGAGAGAAATTCTGCCATCTTATCGGATATAGGAAACACATGCTTGGGAGACTTATGCGCTGGTCTTGAATTGGGCTGCCTGCATTTCAGCAGGGGAACTTGACCTATAAAAACACACCATGTAGTGCACAGATTCCCTGATATGCAGAACAACAGCGAAAAACAACACTGGAAAGGTTCATGTGCACCAAATTTACAGATGTAGCCGCTTGAATTTTCCCCTGTTTCCATGATGGGGCCTTGGCTGGTCCTTGGCTGGTCCATGACAGGTCCCTGCTGGGCCTTGGGTGGCACCTTGGCTATAATGAGATCCCCCACGATGATGTGTGTAAAGTACTTGCAATGATTTATCCATCCACCAGGGAGAGCAGTGATTATGAAATCAGAAATGACTTACCTGAAATCAGGTATTGTAACTTCACTGCAAAAAATTTAAATCTAATAAAAAGTATAATTTTCTTATATTTAGACAAAATTCCAATTTCATTAATAAACTGACTACACTGCAATAGATGGCCTGAGAAATGTAAGAAATTGTTTCTGTTGTGAGGCAAAGATGGCCTAAAACTAGCAAAATGTGTTTTTGTCAGTTTATTGATGAAATTAGAATTTTGTATTTTACTTCACCTTTTGGAGATAAGGCGGACCCAAGATGTGTGCAATACAATAATTACAGGCCTAAACAAAGTAATACGGTTGCTTGTGGAGAATAAAGGTGGACAGAGTGGAAAATGAAAAATAAAAATGCTTATGGTTCTGTACTGTGCTTGAATAAAACGGACGCATTCCTTAGTCTGTTCTGTCTTTCCTTCTGGCTAACAGTCTGAAAGGCTGCTGATGGCTGCACATTCACAGGAGGGCTGGGGGCAGTCACGATGACGTGTGAATCTGTCATAAACTTCTCTGCTTGGCCACAATGAAAAGAGATATGTTTGCAGGGGATCAAGGTGAGGTTGTTTTCTTAACCTAAGAACACTGAACCAACGGTCAAGCATGGTGGTGGTAGTATCATGCTGTTTTGCTGACAGTACTGTACATGAGAACATTGCAGAAAGACAATGGGATAATGAAGTAGCACTAGATAGATAGACTGGGATTTTTTGTCATAGTACCAGACACAAAAAGAGGAACATAAAAGAAACATAGCATAACAAGTATTTACTGTAACCCTATGGAGTCTGAGGCCTCTCACCCACTTTCAAAGTAGTCTGACAGGCCTTGACATTTTACTGTTTTTCTGAATTGCTAAAACACATGTCCTAAAATCTCTCATCTCCTGTAATCAAACCACTAAGCACAAACTCTAAAATTCAAGCTAAACTCACAAAACCTTACGCTTGTCTTGCAAAATCAAACAATCTTCTCAAAACTATATTATCTTTGCTCAAAAGCAAACACTGTTTTCAGACCATGCATCTCGTCAGTTGGGTAAAGGTACACTACTGAACAGTCATAGCACTCTACAGCAAAAAATGAAAACAGTACCAATCAAAACTGTTGTTGACATGTAAATGAGAAACCATAAGACGATAATAATAGTTAAAAAAAATGATGGTCGTCTACCATATGACTGATAATTAATATGTAACGTTTGCCATACTCAGTACTCCAGAAAAGTGACTGTAAAGAACAACGCCAAAAAGTAAACAAACGAGAGGCATATTACAGTAAAATGTTGTGCAACTGCCAAGCCAGAGTCACAGAAGAATATTCATCCTGCCTCATCGCCATGTCTCAGGGCTGGGTCTAGCGATGCTATCCCTTGTTGAGTGATGCAGAAAGAATCCTCTGTGTGACCCATTTGTACCTTGACTTCAAAATGCAACTCCTATCCTTCTATGGCACGTATTCTATGTTCTAGTCACTCTTTGGCTTCCTCAAATGTTTAGAAATGTGTGTGAATAGTTTTGAGTCATTGTGTTCAAATGACTACTGTGTGCTGGCTGCGCTTAACTTCTGTGGCCTGTGTTTTCTATTTTGCATCAAAGTTCACCATAGCGCAAAATGTGTTTTGATGAATGGGAATGTGTTTTGAGTTTTGCAAAAAGGATGACTGAGATCTGCAAATTGTGTCTAACTAGGTGACCATGGTTTAAAGTTTTGCCAAAGAAGTAACTGATTCAATAAATGACTTTTGGCAATCGGCAGTTTTGTTCCCAAAACGATTTCTAATATTTCAGCAATTCAGAAAAACTGTTAAATATTTCACCTGTCTAAAAAACATTTATCCCAAAGTGCTACGAATGCTTTTATTCAGCACAAACTCAGCACCAATAATCTGTCAACATTTAGAATGTGATTATTCTATATATATTTTTTTTTTTTGTTAAAATCTACTTTAAACATACACTTTTCAAAAACTTATTTTCAGTGGTGCTGACAAATTGTAAAAAATCACATTATAAATATTTCTAGCCTAAGCTTGAGTTCTGAAGCTTACAGACATAGGGGATGGCTACACAAAGGTGAATGAGACATTCAGAAAATTGTATGAGGTTTGATTACTAAAGTGTTACAACTTTGAAGTGACTTTGGAGTCACCAGACCTTTGCATACTGTCAATGGCCCATCAGTCTGGACTGTCTGTCACTGCTCTTCACACCAATCAGTTTGGAAAGGCAGTGTGAATTTTACAGGTTTTTTTTTCATTTGCTAAGACAAATACTGCAATACTGAAGTTGCTTTCTCAAAACTCTTCATGCAGTCACCACAACATTTACTTATGTGGGCTAAACTGTTTAGCATTTCACTTTGCTTTCATACAAAATGCAATCAATGACTAAATGCTTCAAAAGCCATGGATTCCTGTCTCACTCACAATATTACATTTTCAGAGGCCAATTTGCACATACCTACATACTGACCCAAAAACTGCTAATAAGACAGTCAAAACTGAAACATGTCATTTTGCTAAATCACTATCAAGACCCTTTCTAAAACAGATTGTAAAAAACACATAATACAAAGAAATTATGTCAGTTGACACAAGATCAAACAATGAATGTTGGATGCCAGGATATTCCTCCAGAGCAATGCCAAGGATGGATCAGGCATGTGGAGATGCTACCCTAGATACTACCCTGTCTTAGCAATTGAAAACAACTGTAAGAAAAGACACAATACTAGCCTTTTTACAGTTTATAACATGCAACGGATTAAACGTCGATGAATAAAATGTGCAATCACATTATTCCAGGAACAATGCAAAACAATAAATGAATATTAGAACAACAAATTGTCACTCCTGATCAGGATGCCAAGCTTCAAAACAGTTCCTGTCTCGTTACTGTATGACATCATAGCGCTGGATTAGTATGTACCGGCATGCTCGCTATCCAAGTACCTAGCCCTGTTTGTCTCCGGTGTTGTAAAAACTTTGGCTGTAGCTTCAGTTTACTTTAAAGTATCAATTATGCCAGAAGCTTGCTAATGGCTACCAAAAGATTCTCGTTGATACTTGTTGTACTTGTGTATGAACTTGTGACCACAACTAAAATGTGTTTTTGTAAAGAAAGCGCCATCTCATGGCAACACCCTGCAAGTGAATAAATGAGCGCGTTCAGACGAGAATTTAGGCACACCCCCAGAAGGAGGGGGGTTACTCCCGTTGGCTGGCTTTTGCCAATGTGGGACATGTTCACCTGTTACCTTACCATTTGACGTCGCTTTCCTGTTATGTTCAAACACATCACAGCCACAGATTTTACGGATTTCATTGTGCAGTACAGCAGACATGCTGAAAAGAGCCCCGTATTTTTACTGCTTCATGGTAACAAATCACCGTTGGGCTAAAGGTGAACCATTTTATTATTTAGTATCCTAAGACACGTAGTTCCAAAATAAGATAGTTATCACAGACTGCAAGATTCAACAAGACCAGCCAAGCCTGTTCTGACTTTCATTCTTCGAGTGCTGAGATATTCTAGGCATCATTTTGCCGTTCTTACCATGGCTGACTGAACCGGGGATGTCTTCCGGAGCAATCCGGACACTGACGGCGTCATTTGGCAGGAGCCAGTCGATTCTCCGCAGGTAGATGAAGGCAGACATCTTTCGCGTCTTGTCTTTTGCTGGGAAAGTGCAAATCTGAGCTGCTTTGAATGTTTGAATCAAAACTCGAAACGGAATTAGAATTGTTATGATGCGGTTGCTAAGATATGGTGGTCGATTAGTGTCAGCGCGTGGCAAAGTCTTCAAGCACTTTAATCAAATGACCAGACACACGATATATATTGACAAAAGCGCGGAAAGATAATAGAAGCACCGTAAATTTAGAAGACACGCCTAAAAACAGAAAATGTTATAAATAAAATGTATTGAAGTATTTAAATAGAATTCCTTCCTGGCAGCAAGTAACGCGAGAGCTGCAGACGTGACGTTCCACAGACTCCCAGAATTCACAGCGATCGTTAAGCGACCCATTCAATCAGAATAGAAGGAAATGGCGAGGAGACGTTCTTATCTCACACTGGTTTTTATTTACAACTGAATGTTTAGCACACTTGGAAAATTCTGTAATCCATCTTCAGCCATTTCACTCTTCCACTGTAGCAACGCAAAGTGAAGAATTCTGAACAATGATGGCGGCACATTCGCAGCTGCTCCGAACTCTCCAGTGTTCCTCTGACTGTGTTTTATTGGTTTATTTGCTTCCGGTACCAGTATTTTACGCATCCTTGTTCTTCTTTACTGTTGGTGTATGTTTCTTTGATTTTATATTGTATTTTACTTGTACTTTTATCCTTAACATGGCGTCGACAGCCTTGCTCCAAAGACATCTCATTGTATTTGCACAGTGACAGTAACGCTATCTTATCTTGCGAGAGGAAGTAGCATAAGGCTGTACTGCTAACGTTAGCATTAGCAAGCCTAGCAGTGTTGGTAGTAAGGCGTTACTATAATCCCACTACTCTTGTCTGTAAGGAGTAATGTAACTAATTGCCATTAAAAAACACGGAAGGTGCTGAAATTTAAATGCACTCTTTACCTTTGTCTTGCGTGAAAATATTAATGGATAAAGGCAGCATGTTCCCTTAATTTCCCGTTTATGATGTAACGCCACCCGACCTCACCATGGCGCAATGAATGGGTGGTATTGTAGGTACGCTGATAGATACAATTAGACGGTTGTATTGTCTGGCACTGTCATAGCTGCAACACTGAAATAATATAACTAGCCAGAGAGCACACATGCATTGGCACTATGTCTCCGCGATGCTTGAAAACCCATCAGCAAACATCTCTGTGTTGCAGAAACATCGCCACCGACCATTTGCACCCACCACACGTCGAAACTCCTGGCAGACACATGGTCCAATCCCACCCGTATTAAAAGTACATTTATATGCGGTAATTGATGAGTAGTAATTTCCAGTAACCTGCACAACACTGCTGACTAGTGACGTTGCCGCCGTTGGCTGAATCCGCAGTAGTTATGGTGCTATGATGTTAGATTGTTACAGGGACTGTGATAAATGCAGACCCCTCTATTATGGTTGCGTTAAAAAAAAAAAAAAGCAAACATTTGTACTCAGATTTCATGGCGGTGTGCTTTTTATACCTTGACAAGTTTTCCTGAGATCAGATTAAAAAAATTCCAAAATATAGCAGCATATTGACGTGTATTCTCTGTATCTTAAAACGTGGCGGGTAGTCAGACTCGGATACACAGCTCTATGGTCCACACAGAGGAAACGAAGAACCTGCACTTTGCTAAGTCACGAAGTTATCTTTTGTCATGTGACTACGTTTACGTGCCTTGACGCAATTAAGATGTTTTCATGTGTTTTTAATGGCGCAGTTACAGAGCATAGCCATGTAAACGCATTAATGGGGGAATCTCATTTATAAAGGCTTCGTGTGACCGAAAAAGATGACAAACATTCATACTTACATTTGTAAGGAGATTTTGGGATTTATAAAGAAAAGGGTACGCTGGGAAAAGAACTCCTACGTTCTTCGAACGAGGCTGACGGGGATGCTGTTTCGACAGAATCCTGTAGAGGGCACTGTGCACGCTAAATTGAAGGCTCCAGGAATGTTTTCTGCTTTTCATTTTACTAAGAGAATAATAATGATTCAAATGTTTTTGGTCACACGGCCATTGGCTCTGAAATTAAACTGTCCTTTTAAATAAAACTGTTTACATTTGCAAACTGTATTGTATGCTGTGTTTGAATGTTCCGATATCGTTATTAGATATTTCACTGCATGTTTTTCAACAAAATGCCCTCTGAAATTGGTACTCTGTCACTAAGACGTACTGTACAAACAATGCATTTTCTGCCCAGGGTAAAGGCTTCTTATTCAGTTTCCCTACAGGGGATAGCTGGGGTCCGTGGGATGTTTGGAAGTTAGTGTCAGGGCATTCTGGTAGAATGTGACCTTTGGCAACAATGGGCTGGACAGCTCTGTGCTCATCTTGTCTCATCTGGGACTCCCACCATCACTGCCACTGAGCATCTCCTCTACAGGCAAACACTGAAGTGCCACCAAGACCAGCAGGTGGCTCTGGGATGCAACCACTTCTGAGGCCAGATGAGGGAGCCACTAATGATGGCTTGAAGAGATATCAGTGTTAGCATGTTCCCCTAATTTCCTGTTTATGATGTAACGCCATCCGACCTCACCGTGGCGTGATGAATGTGTGATATTGTAGGTACGCTGACAGATACAATTAGACGGTTGTATTGTCTGGCACTGTCATGGCTGCAACGCTGAAATAATATAACTAGCCAGAGAGCACACATGCATTGGCACTATATCTCCGCGATGCTTGAAAACCCATCAGCAAACATCTCTGTGTTGCAGAAACATCGCCACCGATCATTTGATTCCATATTCCCCCGATGTTGGCGCGATGTTAAAGTGATCAATATGCAACCTTTAGCCCACTCTTATCTTCCTTTATCAGGCTATATATATACATATATATATATATATATACAGGTTAGGTCAAGCTGGGGGAGCATGCGCTGATGCTGCCCCTTGCCGCACCCACCACACGTCGAAACTCCTCGCAGACTCATGGCCCAGTCCCACCCTCGTTATAAGTACTTTTATATGCAGTAATTGATAACTAGTAATTTCCAGTAACCTGCACAACGCTGCTGGCTAGTAACGTTGCCACCGTTGGCTGAATCCGCAATAGTTGTGGTGCTATGATGTTAGATTGTTACAGGGACTGTGATAAATGCAAATGCAGACCCCTCTATTATGGTTGCGTTAAAAAGGTAAACATTTTACTCAGATTTCATGCATTTGGTGGTGTGCTTTTTATACCATGACAAGTTTTCCTAAAATCAGATTTAAATAATTGCAGGCTTTTCGATCCTGAACACAGCTATTCCCAAATCAGGAAGTAATGTTCTGAGTCGGGATGCTCTCCACAGCGCCGTAGTAGAAAGTCCAGTGTTGAGACCAGCATTATAAGCGGTGGTCTGGGCGTTCACTGCAGCGCGGATCAATCTGTCAACCCACGGTTCCTGATTGGGGAAGAGTGTGAACCATCAGTGTAAAAATCCATAACATGCAGCTTGATTATGGCAGAGGACATTGTGCCCAAATATTAAGGGAGGGAGTATTTAGAGATGACAATGATTATCTTCCCAGTGATGATTTGTGGCTTATCCGCTCTTTCAGAGTGCCAAGAGTGATTCTGGTAGAACTGAACGATGAATTTGTCGCGGAACATACCGAAAGGAACTGGCAGACAGATCAGGGATATCCCAGCCCATTTTGAGTTCCATTATTCCTCAAGTTGTGCCTGGTTTTAACCAACTGTCAAGATAATATTTTAAGTTTCCCTAGTGTGGATGTAGTTCAACGTATTTAGAATACATGTGTAATTGCTTCTGAGCATTTTCTGATTTGTATTTTAGTGGGCGGGAAAAAAAAATGTCAGAAAATACTTTGAGAGATCTTACTGTATGTGTCTGACGCATTTGAAAGTATTAACAAAAATGTGTAGTTTTATTTATTAGTTTGCTTTCTGTCATTTTAAGGACCTTTATCACTAGGCTTACAGACATTTTAATATAGCCCATCACTGCCTGTGGCAAGATGCAAGTAAGTCACGTGACACACCCTGTTGGGCCCAGCTTGCTCACCGCGAACATTGTTTTCCCATGACTAGTAAACCAAGGGGAGAAGCTGCGTTGGTGCCTGGTGCAAATTGACAAAGTATGCAGGAAAGTACGCTATCAAATATTCCTCACTGAATGTCATTATAGGCGGGAAAAATAAAGCAATTAGCAAGCAGCAGTGCTGTACTCTACAACTTGTGGATTAATTTGCCAGCCTGCTAGTGACATTCTAGTTAACTTCACAGGCATGACCAGGCAGTGGCGTATCGTGGTTTGTCACATATGCAGGATTCATTACAAGTGGAGAAGTCAGCTGTGTTAAAAATCAGCTAAACTGAAATGGAAGGCTTGTAGTATAAGGGAGAAGGTGAAGGAGAATGTCTTTTATGTGTTTTAAGTTGATTAAGTTTACATATGGTAAAGGTTCATTGTCTCTTCAAATGAGTGCTTGCAAATTTAAGGATCTAGGAAATTAGCTTAGTCTACTGTTGCAATAATACACAGCTGCAGACTCTTAATGCCACTCTCTGGCTCCTTCCGGTTGGTGGACGCATGTGCAGAAAACAAAGAAACAACAACTTTTTTGCTGTTTCACAAGCTTTCAAAGTAGAGTTCCATGGCACCTTTAAACTTAAAGGCCTGTATTTGCAGTAGAATGGTCATGCAATTTGGATTTAACACCAAAAAAATGTCCCTGTGCGTGCAGCATTTAATGAATTACCCCTCTATACTTTTTGCACTGCACTTGAGATCTGAAGAGTCCTTTAATTCAATAGCAAGACCACTACAATTCTCTACATGTACATCAGTTTAACCAATCATTATTTAAACTAATCAAATTTTGTGTCAAACTTCACAATATTTTAAATAACCTCACAGACACAAACCATACGCAAAATAATCCATATTTATTTAATAGAAAAACAAGAATAAGAAGTCTTATCTTAACCTATTCTTATCTTATCCTATGTAATCTTATGTCATACTATCTTACTTTAATCTTAACTTATCCTATCTTAGTCTTATCTTATTCTATGTTATCTTACATTATATACAACCTTATCTTAACCTATTCTTAGTCTTATCCTATGTAATCTTATATCATACAATCTTAGGATTAGTTAAGATAAGGTTAAACTACCTTAATCTTATATTATCCTAAGTACTTGTGAGATGTCTCACCTAATTATTTACAGGTTCTATGAAAAACTATTTACATCACACTGATAGCCCATCTCCACAGCCATCTCCAGGACCCCGGGAATGGCACACAGCTGATCCAGCGCCTCATCAGGAAACATCAGCTCAGCTTGGGCACCCTCATTATCACCATATGAATAGTGACCCCCTGAATTTTGATTCCTCCCCTGCTTGCAGATGTACACTGCATGCTGAAAATCGTTCCAAAACTGATTACACCAGTAATGAGCAAGGCACTTGGCATCGTAGGTCATGGCTGAGTAGTTGCATAGATAAAAGTTATGGAACTTATTGAATCTTTCCATTTTTTCAAAAACAATAGAAGGGGACATAAGTGGGGGTTTCGGACCCGTAACCAGCTCAGATGAGGGGGCTGCAGCCTGCGCTGGAACCTGATACAGAGGGGTGGGATGAACCATGGCTGGAGCTGAAGATGGGTGTGGAGCTGGGCTTACAGGTGAGACTACACATGGTGACGGAGGAGGAGAGTCTGTAAAAAAAGATGGGGATGGAGAGGAGGCAAAAGAGGATGGGACTGGTGATGGAAATAAGAAGGAAGTGGAAGAGAAGGCTGGTGAGCAGGGCTCAGGCTCTAAAATTGATGGAGTGCGACACAGGATGCTAGCAACCTCGTCGTCACTCTGGGTGAGATCCTCACACGGGATCTGGTCACCCACCTGGATTGAGTCAAAGGGGTTTGCCAATTTGCTGTCACTGAAGGTTAGCAGCTTCTGTAAATTTTTGGTAAATGGCCCCTTCTGTTTTTTGTACTTCTTTCTACGGCCTGACCGGCCTCCCGCCGTATTTCTACGGCGTCTTCTGCCCTGCTGAGCCCTGCTGGTCGCCACCGGGATGGGAGCAGATCCAGATATGGTGAGGGAGCTGGGTGCCGGCGGCCCAGTGTGGCATTTCCTCCGACGGCCTCCACTGCTGGTACTGGTTCGTCCTTTGGGATTATAAAGACAGGGGACAGCAAATTTAATCAAAGTGAATCCATATGTCACTCTACAAGAAAAGTACATCACATACATCACAGATATCGCACTTGGCAGTCAGTATTGCACATTGAGAGAAATTCTGCCATCTTATCGGATATAGGAAACACATGCTTGGGAGACTTATGCGCTGGTCTTGAATTGGGCTGCCTGCATTTCAGCAGGGGAACTTGACCTATAAAAACACACCATGTAGTGCACAGATTCCCTGACATGCAGAACAACAGCGAAAAACAACACTGGAAAGGTTCATGTGCACCAAATTTACAGATGTAGCCGCTTGAATTTTCCCCTGTTTCCATGATGGGGCCTTGGCTGGTCCTTGGCTGGTCCATGACAGGTCCCTGCTGGGCCTTGGGTGGCACCTTGGCTATAATGAGATCCCCCACGATGATGTGTGTAAAGTACTTGCAATGATTTATCCATCCACCAGGGAGAGCAGTGATTATGGAAGCAGAAATGACTTACCTGAAATCAGGTATTGTAACTCCACTGCAGAAAATGAAAATCTAAGGAAGTATAATTTTCTTATATTTAGACAAAATTCCAATTTCATTAATAAACTGACTACACTGCAATAAATGGCCTGTGAAATGTAAGAAATTGTTTCTGTTGTGAGGCAAAGATGGCCTAAAACTAGCAAAATGTGTTTTAGTCAGTTTATTGATGAAATTAGAATTTTGTATTTTACTTCACCTTTTGGAGATAAGGCGGACCCAAGATGTGTGCAATACAATAATTACAGGCCTAAACAAAGTAATACGGTTGCTTGTGGAGAATAAAGGTGGACAGAGTGGAAAATGAAAAATAAAAATGCTTATGGTTCTGTACTGTGCTTGAATAAAACGGACGCATTCCTTAGTCTGTTCTGTCTTTCCTTCTGGCTAACAGTCTGAAAGGCTGCTGATGGCTGCACATTCACAGGAGGGCTGGGGGCAGTCACGATGACGTGTGAATCTGTCATAAACTGCTCTGCTTGGCCACAATGAAAAGAGATATGTTTGCAGGGGATCAAGGTGAGGTTGTTTTCTTAACCTAAGAACACTGAACCAACGGTCAAGCATGGTGGTGGTAGTATCATGCTGTTTTGCTGACAGTACTGTACATGAGAACATTGCAGAAAGACAATGGGATAATCAAGTAGCACTAGATAGATAGACTGGGATTTTTTGTCATAGTACCAGACACAAAAAGAGGAACATAAAAGAAACATAGCATAACAAGTATTTACTGTAACCCTATGGAGTCTGAGGCCTCTCACCCACTTTCAAAGTAGTCTGACAGGCCTTGACATTTTACTGTTTTTCTGAATTGCTAAAACGCATGTCCTAAAATCTCTCATCTCCTGTAATCAAACCACTAAGCACAAACTCTAAAATTCAAGCTAAACTCACAAAACCTTACGCTTGTCTTGCAAAATCAAACAATCTTCTCAAAACTATATTATCTTTGCTCAAAAGCAAACACTGTTTTCAGACCATGCATCTCGTCAGTTGGGTAAAGGTACACTACTGAACAGTCATAGCACTCTACAGCAAAAAATGAAAACAGTACCAATCAAAACTGTTGTTGACATGTAAATGAGAAACCGTAAGACTATAATAATAGTTAAAAAAAATTATGGTCGTCTACCATATGACTGATAATTAATATGTAACGTTTGCCATACTCAGTACTCCAGAAAAGTGACTGTAAAGAACAACGCCAAAAAGTAAACAAACGAGAGGCATATTACAGTAAAATGTTGTGCAACTGCCAAGCCAGAGTCACAGAAGAATATTCATCCTGCCTCATCGCCATGTCTCAGGGCTGGGTCTAGCGATGCTATCCCTTGTTGAGTGATGCAGAAAGAATCCTCTTTGTGACCCATTTGTACCTTGACTTCAAAATGCAACTCCTATCCTTCTATGGCACGTATTCTATGTTCTAGTCACTCTTTGGCTTTATTCAGCACAAACTCAGCACCAATAATCTGTCAACATTTAGAATGTGATTATTCTATTTATTTTTTATTTTTTTGTTAAAATCTACTTTAAACATACACTCTTCAAAAACCTATTTTCAGTGGTGCTGACAAATTGTAAAAAATCACATTATAAATATTTCTAGCCTAAGCTTGAGCTCTGAAGCTTACAGACATAGGGGATGGCTACACAAAGGTGAATGAGACATTCAGAAAATTGTATGAGGTTTGATTACTAAAGTGTTACAACTTTGAAGTGACTTTGGAGTCACCAGACCTTTGCATACTGTCAATGGCCCATCAGTCTGGACTGTCTGTCACTGCTCTTCACACCAATCAGTTTGGAAAGGCAGTGTGAATTTTACAGGTTTTTTTTTCATTTGCTAAGACAAATACTGCAATACTGAAGTTGCTTTCTCAAAACTCTTCATGCAGTCACCACAACATTTACTTATGTGGGCTAAACTGTTTAGCATTTCACTTTGCTTTCATACAAAATGCAATCAATGACTAAATGCTTCAAAAGCCATGGATTCCTGTCTCACTCACAATATTACATTTTCAGAGGCCAATTTGCACATACCTACATACTGACCCCAAAACTGCTAATAATACAGTCAAAACTGAAACATGTCATTTTGCTAAATCACTATCAAGACCCTTTCTAAAACAGATTGTAAAAAACACATAATACAAAGAAATTATGTCAGTTGACACAAGATCAAACAATGAATGTTGGATGCCAGGATATTCCTCCAGAGCAATGCCAAGGATGGATCAGGCATGTGGAGATGTTACCCTAGATACTACCCTGTCTTAGCAATTGAAAACAACTGTAAGAAAAGACACAATACTAGCCTTTTTACAGTTTATAACATGCAACGGATTAAACGTCGATGAATAAAATGTGCAATCACATTATTCCAGGAACAATGCAAAACAATAAATGAATATTAGAACTACAAATTGTCACTCCTGATCAGGATGCCAAGCTTCAAAACAGTTCCTGTCTCGTTACTGTATGACATCATAGCGCTGGATTAGTATGTACCGGCATGCTCGCTATCCAAGTACCTAGCCCTGTTTGTCTCCGGTGTTGTAAAAACTCTGGCTGTAGCTTCAGTTTACTTTAACTCCAACAAGTTATTCGGCTAAGCAAGAAATCCTGCTTTGTGAAGTACCCCCGATCTCAACCCTATTGAAAATTTGTGGGTCCGTGCCAGGAGCCCAACTAGTTTAAATGAACTAGAAATTCTGCAAAAAAGAGTGGTCAAACATGCAGCTGGAATTATGCCAGAAGCTTGCTAACTGATACTTTATTGATCTCCCCTGTAGGGAAATTATCTTTACGCCTCCCTCAACTTGCTCTTTTGTGGAGTAAGTTGACCACGAAGGGCTGCCACCCGAGCTGGGGGTTAAGGGTCTTGCTCAAGGAGCCGCAGACGTGCTGAGGCTGGGTTTGAACCTGCGCCCTTCCGATTACAAGGACACAGGCTTAGCCCACTGAGCCACACGCTGATAATTTCCCTACAGGGGATCAATAAAGTATCAATTATGCCAGAAGCTTGCTAATGGCTACCAAAAGATTCTCGTTGATACTTGTGTATGAACTTGTGACCACAACTAAAATGTGTTTTTGTAAAGAAAGCGCCATCTCATGGCAACACCCTGCAAGTGAATAAATGAGCGCGTTCAGACGAGAATTTAGGCACACCCCCAGAAGGAGGGGGGTTACTCCCGTTGGCTGGCTTTTGCCAATGTGGGACATGTTCACCTGTTACCTTACCATTTGACGTCGCTTTCCTGTTATGTTCAAACACATCACAGCCACAGATTTTATGGATTTCATTGTGCAGTACAGCAGACATGCTGAAAAGAGCCCCGTATTTTTACTGCTTCATGGTAACAAATCACCGTTGGGCTAAAGGTGAACCATTTTATTATTTAGTATCCTAAGACACGTAGTTCCAAAATAAGATTGTGGAAAAGGGGGGCCACACTCCCCTGGGAAAACTGTACGAGTTGCTGCAGGAGGGTAGTACTCGCTGCGGGATATCAATTACGATGCAGGGTAGACAAGATGGAGGGAGGTTGTTATGAGTTTTATTTCCTGTACATATGAATGGATGTATGTATGGTTCTATAACAGATAAACGGAAAACCAATTACTACAATGCTTACAAAAGCCATTACCATAACACACCAACACAATACATAATCGAAGTAAAGGGAATGATTGGGTAGGAAATTAACGTAAATACCTTCCTAAGGTATAACAAAACACTCGTCAGCGATAATTACAACTTATTCAATAAACTCAATACTTACGTTCATCAGTGACGCATACATAACCCACGGAGTTTATTACTTTCAGGAACAACTAAGTTAACTAATTATAAGCTACCGCTCGCTGACATGCTACCTATCTCTCCGGCTCTCCCGCGCTCTAGTCCTGCGTGCACCCATAGTCCTTTGCACGCACCGCCGTTTCTTAAAGACACAAGAGCCTTTCTAACAAAGATAGTTATCACAGACTGCAAGATTCAACAAGACCAGCCAAGCCTATTCTGACTTTCATTCTTCGAGTGCTGAGATATTCTAGGCATCATTTTGCCGTTCTTACCATGGCTGACTGAACCGGGGATGTCTTCCGGAGCAATCCGGACACTGACGGCGTCATTTGGCAGGAGCCAGTCGATTCTCCGCAGGTAGATGAAGGCAGACATCTTTCGCGTCTTGTCTTTTGCTGGGAAAGTGCAAATCTGAGCTGCTTTGAATGTTTGAATCAAAACTCGAAACGGAATTAGAATTGTTATGATGCGGTTGCTAAGATATGGTAGTCGATTAGTGTCAGCGCGTGGCAAAGTCTTCAAGCACTTTAATCAAATGACCAGACACACGATATATATTGACAAAAGCGCGGAAAGATAATAGAAGCACCGTAAATTTAGAAGACACGTCTAAAAACAGAAAATGTTATAAATAAAATGTATTGAAGTATTTAAATAGAATTCCTTCCTGGCAGCAAGTAACGCGAGAGCTGCAGACGTGACGTTCCACAGACTCCCAGAATTCACAGCGATCGTTAAGCGACCCATTCAATCAGAATAGAAGGAAATGGCGAGGAGACGTTCTTATCTCACACTGGTTTTTATTTACAACTGAATGTTTAGCACACTTGGAAAATTTCCCGTATTGCCAATATTCCTAAGAATCTAGGGATATGTCGATACACTTATTGCCATGTTGTGTTTTGTCCTAAAGGTACGGATTCTAATTAACAGTTTACATGCAAAGGTTCCCGCGGTGGTTTACTTTGTGCTCTGTCTTACCCCCAGACCGTTAGACAGCAGTGCTGTAATCCATCTTCAGCCATTTCACTCTTCCACTGTAGCAACGCAAAGTGAAGAATTCTGAACAATGATGGCGGCACATTCGCAGCTGCTCCGAACTCTCCAGTGTTCCTCTGACTGTGTTTTATTGGTTTATTTGCTTCCGGTACCAGTATTTTACGCATCCTTGTTCTTCTTTACTGTTGGTGTATGTTTCTTTGATTTTATATTGTATTTTACTTGTACTTTTATCCTTAACATGGCGTCGACAGCCTTGCTCCAAAGACATCTCATTGTATTTGCACAGTGACAGTAACGCTATCTTATCTTGCGAGAGGAAGTAGCATAAGGCTGTACTGCTAACGTTAGCATTAGCAAGCCTAGCAGTGTTGGTAGTAAGGCGTTACTATAATCCCACTACTCTTGTCTGTAAGGAGTAATGTAACTAATTGCCATTAAAAAACACGGAAGGTGCTGAAATTTAAATGCACTCTTTACCTTTGTCTTGCGTGAAAATATTAATGGATAAAGGCAGCATGTTCCCTTAATTTCCCGTTTATGATGTAACGCCACCCGACCTCACCATGGCGCAATGAATGGGTGGTATTGTAGGTACGCTGATAGATACAATTAGACGGTTGTATTGTCTGGCACTGTCATAGCTGCAACACTGAAATAATATAACTAGCCAGAGAGCACACATGCATTGGCACTATGTCTCCGCGATGCTTGAAAACCCATCAGCAAACATCTGTGTTGCAGAAACATCGCCACCGACCATTTGCACCCACCACACGTCGAAACTCCTGGCAGACACATGGTCCAATCCCACCCGTATTAAAAGTACATTTATATGCGGTAATTGATGAGTAGTAATTTCCAGTAACCTGCACAACACTGCTGACTAGTGACGTTGCCGCCGTTGGCTGAATCCGCAGTAGTTATGGTGCTATGATGTTAGATTTTTACAGGGACTGTGATAAATGCAGACCCCTCTATTATGGTTGCGTTAAAAAAAAAGCAAACATTTGTACTCAGATTTCATGGCGGTGTGCTTTTTATACCTTGACAAGTTTTCCTGAGATCAGATTTTAAAAATTGCAAAATATAGCAGCATATTGAATTATATTCTCTATCTTGAAACGTAGCGTGTCGCCAGACTCTCCGATACACAGCTCTATGGTCCATACAGAGGAGATGAAGAACATGAGTTCGCTAAGTCACGAAGTTATCTTTTGTCATGTGACTACGTTTACGTGCCTTGATGCAATTAAGATGTTTTCATGTGATTTTAATAATGCAATTACAGAGCTAGCCATGTAAACGCATTAATTGGGGAACTCATTTATAAATGCTTCATTCATAACATTTGTTACATTTCTAAGGAGATTTTGGGATTTATAAAGAAAAACGTATGCTGGAAAAAAATGCGTACATTCTGCAAACGAGGCTGACGGGGATGCTGTTTCGACAGAATCCTGTAGAGGGCACCGTGTACGCTAAATTGAAGGCTCCAGGAATGTTTTCGGCGTTTCATCTTACTAAGAAAATAATAATAATTCAAATGTTTTTTGTCACACGGCCATTGGCTCTGAAATTAAACTGTCCTTTTTAGATAAAATTGTTTAAATTTGCAAACTGAATTGTATGCTGTGTTTGAATGTTCAGACATTATTATGAGGTATTTCATTGCATATTTTTCAAGTTAATACCCTCTGAAATTGGTACTCTGTCACTAAGGCATACTGTACAAACAATGCATTTTCTGCCCAGGGTAAATGGACTGCATTTATATAACGCGTTTCAAAGTACTCAAAGCACTTTACATTTTATGCCACACACACACTCCGGTGGCGAAGGCTTCCATGCAAGGTGCCAACCTACACACTAGAAGCAATTTGGGGTTTAGGGTCTTGCTCAAGGCCCCATTTTGATGGGGACAGGAGGAACCAGGGCTTGAACCTGCAACCTTCTGGTTGTCAAACGATAGCACTACCACCATCTTCCCCAGGGTGAAGGCTTGTTATGCACCGTTTCCCTAATGGGGATAGTCCTCGCAGCAATAAAAAACATTTTGAAAATACAATATATTGTATGAAAAATTACAAATTTAAGTCCAAAACTGTTCTACTTGACGGTAAGTTTCACCAGATTTACAGTAACAAAAAAAAACCCATAAATGAACACAAAATTCACACATAAAAAAATCTACAAATGAAAGAAATGTAAATATATCACTCCAGTGATAATCCCTCCTCCAATACTTCAGAACAAACCTTCCCCCACCCCTCCACAACTCCCCTTTTTAACTTATTTACCTTAAACAGAAGTGTGTATTAAAGGCATATAATTATCAGCAGACTATATAAAATGGTAAGAGTGCCCTCTGGCGGCTTGGGGGTGTGTTACCTCTGTGGATTCAGGAGGCGTTTTTCCTAAATCACAGATATATGAATTGCTTATTGATTGGGTTACTCTGTCACATCAATCACTGGTCATAAAAAGTACATCACTAAAGTACATGATGATACCTAGAAAAACAGTAACTATGGAATAAGATATTCCAGGAACGTTACAACTGTGCAGGTTACAATAAAAAAAAAAACAGTTGTAAATAATTTATAGGTCTTACATGCAAAGCACATGGCCATAAAATAATGCCATAAACGTTTATAAACTAATTAACTGCAAGTACTAATCTATTATAGTCGCATGTTAAACAAGTGGCAAGCTGGTTCAGTAGGTTGTAGATTCTTGTGCAGTTTTTTTTCCGCCATTTAAAGATGCAGTTTGATGAACTGGTGTTTCTCAGTTGCCCATAGTGTGTGTTATGTGAAGGAGTGGCACCCTGTCCAGCATGTACCCCAGCCCTGTAGCCAGTGCTGTCTGTGATAGCACCCCCTATGACCCTGACCAGGAAAACCAGAAGGAATAGTGAGCGCATATATTAAACTAGACCAATACTGTTAATCTAAAAATGACAGCAGTATTTGAGCAATGCAGCCATTGAGCAATGGCTGCATACTTCAAATGACACAGAAAAAGGGAAATTGAAAACGTCGTTAACAGAGCAGGTTAGTGGTCAGATGACTTTGTTGAAATTAGTTGATGTAGTGTAAATGCAATATTTTGACCCTAAGAGTCAGTGGTCACTTTTGCATCTGATGTGACATTCATGCTATCAGAGTCTCATGCTCAGGTCCGATTGCTCAAATATGTTAGACTGAGGGAAATATTGTAAAACTTCATCAAGGAGTCAAGAACCCAACAGCAGTAATTCCATTAGCAGAGCCCAGAGTCATTACTCTCAAACAACGTCCTTCATTTTTCCATTCTACTACTCGTAACATAATGGCACAGCTTCAAGCACTGTCGTCTCAGACCATTGGGACCTGGTTTCGAGTCTCCACCAGGATTCCATGAGTGAGGACTTTGCATCTTCTCCCCGTGTCAAAGTCGGTCAGTTCTCTCTCATCAATCAAACCAGTGAAATAGACCACCACCATCGTCCCCATGCTGAAGAAAACTTCATTGTTCAGCCTCAACAAATACTGTCCTGCTGCACTCACACCCATCATTATGAAGTGCTTCAAGAGGCTCGTCATAAAGCACATCAAGACCCTGCTGCCCTAATTACTAGACCCCCTGCAATTCACATATCACCACGACTGTTCCATGGACAATGCCATAGCCACCACACTCCATTTGGCCCTTACTCACAAGACACTTGCGTTCAAATGCTGTTCATAGACTTCAGTTCAGCATTCAACACAATCATTCCGCAGCTGATTGAAGAACTGAGCCTCCTGGGCCTGAACGGCTCTCTTTCCAATTGGACCTTGGACTTTACTGAGAAACCTCAGTCAGTCTGGATCAGGAGCAACACTTCCAGCACCACCACACTGAGCACTGGAGCCCGCCAGGGCTGTGTGCTCAGTCCACTACTGTTCACTCTGATGACTCATGACTATGTGCCAATGCACAGTTCAAATCACATCATCAAGTTTGCTGATGACGCAGCTATGGTGGGTCTCATCAGTAAACACGATGAGGAAGCATACAAAGAGGAAGTGCAATGACTATCGAACTGGTGCAGAGCCAACCACCTGTTTCTGAATGTAGACAAAACAAAAGAAATGGTTGTTGAACACGGAGTGACCACTCTCAGCTGCACATCAACGGGTCATGCGTAGAGATCATCGATAGAACCAAATACTTTGGTCTCCTTCTGGTGGAGAACCTTATGAGTTTAACCAATCATTATTTAAACTAATCAAATTTTGTGTGAAACTTCACAATGTTTTAAATAATCACACAGACACAAACCATACTCAAAATAATCCATATTTATTTAATACAAATAGAAGAATAAGAAAACTAAAAACTAAAATTATACAACTTTATATTAACCTCGTGCCCCCCCCATTTGGGGAATGAAGGGCAGGATAGGAACAGTACAGTCCCTGACAAACCTATCTTATCTTATCCTGTGTTATTGCATATTATATAATCTTATCTTAACTTACCCTATCTTATTCTTATCTTATTCTATACTATCTTACGTTATATACAATCTTATCTTAACCTATTCTTAGTTTATTCTATGAAATCTTATGTCATATTATCTTAGTTTAACCTTAACTTATCCTATCTTAGGCTTATCTTATTCTATACTATCTTATCTTAAGCTATCCTTAGTCTTATCCTATGTAATCTTATATCATACAATCTTAGGATTAGTTAAGATAAGGTTAAACTACCTTAATCTTATCTTATCCTAAGTACTTGTGAGATCTCTCACCTAATTATTTACAGGTTCTATAAAAAAACTATTTACATCACACAAGATAGCCCATCTCCACAGCCATCTCCAGGACCCCGGGGATGGCACTTAGCTGATCCAGCGCCTCATCATCAAATATCAGCTCAGCTTGGGCACCCTCATTATCACCATATGAGTAGTGATTCTCTGAATTTTGATTCTTCCCCTGCTTGCAGATGTAAACTGCATGTTGAAAATCATTCCAAAACTGATTACACCAGTAATGAGCAAGGCACTTGGCATCATAGGTCATTTTAGAATAGTTGCATAGATAAAAGTTATGCATCTTATTGAATCTTTCCATTTTCTCAAAAACAACAGAAGGGGAAATAAGTAGGGGTGTCGGACCCGTAACCAGCTCAGATGAGGGGGCTGCAGCTTGCGCTGGAACCTGATACAGAGGGGTGGGATGAACTGTGGCTGGAGGTGAAGATGGGTGTGGAGATGGGCTTACAGGTGAGACTACACATGGTGACGGAGGAGGAGAGTCTGTAAAAAAAGATGGGGATGGAGAGGAGGCAAAAGAGGATGGGACTGGTGATGGAAATAAGAAGGAAGTGGAGGAGAAGGCTGGTGAGCAGGGCTCAGGCTCTGACATTGATGGAGTGCGACACAGGATGGTAGCAACCTCGTCGTCACTCTGGGTGAGATCCACACACGGGATCTTGTCACCCACCTGGATTGAATCAAAGGGGTTACTGAAGGTTAGCAGGTTCTGCAAATTTTTTGTAAATGGCCCCTTCTGTTTTTTACACTTCTTTCTACGGCCTGACCGGCCTCCCGCCGTATTTCTACGGCGTCTTCTGCCCTGCTGAGCCCTGCTGGTCGCCAACGGGATGGGAGCAGATCCAGATATGGTTTGGGAGCTGGGTGCCGGTGGCCCAGTGCGGCATTTCTTCTGACGGCCTCCACTGCTGGTACTGGTTCGTCCTTTTGGATTATAAAGATAGGGGACACACATTTAATTAAAGTGAATCCTTATGTCACTCTACAAGAAAAGTACATCACATACATCACAGATATCGCACTTGGCAGTCAGTATTGCACATTGAGAGAAATTCTGCCATCTTATCGGATATAGGAAACACATGCTTGGGAGACTTATGCGCTGGTCTTGAATTGGGCTGCCTGCATTTCAGCAGGGGAACTTGACCTATAAAAACACACCATGTAGTGCACAGATTCCCTGATATGCAGAACAACAGCGAAAAACAACACTGGAAAGGTTCATGTGCACCAAATTTACAGATGTAGCCGCTTGAATTTTCCCGTTTCCATGATGGGGCCTTGGCTGGTCCATGACAGGTCCCTGCTGGGTCTTGGGTGGGACCTTGACTATAATGAGATCCCCCATGATGATGTAATGAACAAGGGGGCCGGCATGATCCGCCCCTTACCTCTCTGTGTTTAAAGTACTTGCAATGATTTATCCATCCACCAGGGAGAGCAGTGATTATGAAATCAGAAATGACTTACCTGAAATCAGGTATTGTAACTTCACTGCAAAAAATTTAAATCTAAGAAAAAGTATAATTTTCTTATATTTAGACAAAATTCTAATTCATTAATAAACTGACTACACTGCAATAAATGGCCTGTGAAATTTAAGAAATTGTTTCTGTTGTGAGGCAAAGATGGCGTATAACTAGCAAAATGTGTTTTAGTCAGTTTATTGATGAAAGAATTTTGTATTTTACTTCACCTTTTGGAGATGAGGCGGACCCAAGATGTGTGCAATACAATAAATACAGGCCTAAACAAAGTAATAAAGTTGATTGTGGAGAATAAAGGTGGACAGAGTGGAAAATGAAAAATAAAAAAACACATGGTTCTGTACTGTGCTCGAATAAAATAGACACATTCCTTAGTGTGTTCTGTCTGGCTAACAATCTGAAAAGCTGCTGATGGCTGCACATTCACAGGGGGGGGGGCAGTCACAATGATGTGTGAATGTGTCATTAACTTCTCTGCTTGGCCACAATGAAAAGCAATATGTTTGCAGGGGATCAAGGTGAGGTTGTTTTCTTAACCTAAGAACACCGAACCAACGGTCAAGCATGTTGGTGGTAGTATCATGCTGTTTTTCTGACAGTACTGTACATCAGTACATTGCACAAAGAGGATGGAATAATGAAGCAGCACTAGATAGATAGATTGGGATTTTTTGTCATAGTACCAGATATGGAGTCTGAGGCCTCTCACCCACTTTCAAAGTAGTCTGACAGGCCTTGACATTTTACTGTTTTTCTGAATTGCTAAAACACATGTCCTAAAATCTCATCTCCTTTAATCAAACCACTAAGCACAAACTCTAAAATTCAAGCTAAACTCACAAAACCTTACACTTGTCTTGCAAAATCAAACAATCTTCTCAAAACTATATTATCTTTGCTCAAAAGCAAACACTGTTTTCAGATCATGCATCTCAAGTCAGTTGGTCAGGTACACTACTGAACAGTCATAGCACTCTACAGCAAAAAATGAAAACAGTACCAGTCAAAACTGTTGTTGACATGTAAATGAGAAACCGCAAGACTATAATAATAAAAAAAAATTATGGTCGTCTACCAAAAATATTTGTATACAGTTATGACTGATAATTACAGTTTTTCCCAATTGTTTATACACATTTTCTGAAAGCATGCCCCGTATTGTCATAACTCTACACACAAATCAAAAAACACACACACAATGGGCAGAACCCTTCAATTCTCTTGCAAAATGAAACTTT
Source organism: Brienomyrus brachyistius (assembly GCF_023856365.1). Classification (NCBI taxonomy): domain Eukaryota; kingdom Metazoa; phylum Chordata; class Actinopteri; order Osteoglossiformes; family Mormyridae; genus Brienomyrus; species Brienomyrus brachyistius. The sequence goes on along the minus strand of NW_026042431.1, from coordinate 93,627 downwards.
ACGTTCATAACAATGTAATTTATTCTCAAAATGGTATTTTGTTTTCAAATGACACACAAACCATCATATGAATAGACATTTATAAGAACCAGTTGATTACTGAAGTGCTTAATGTAAAACACTATGACCACTTCTTCATTCATCATAGTGACTTACTGTAAGCCTTTTTTTGAATTTATATTCCAAGAATTTACTGAATACAGTTACAGTAAAAAAAAAAAAAAACAACTCCGCTGCATCCTCCCTTCTGTTTCGGTCTGGCCACAGCACCTCATCCACATCACAAGCAATGTTTGCCCTGGCCAAGCAGCGGGGGAAATATCACCTAGCATGGGGAATCCAGCCATCAAGAGACTTCAACTCTCTTTGCCCAGCCTCCCTCATTGTTAGACCATGGTTGATCACATGGTCAACCAAAGTGGCTTTGATCTCATGAGAGATTACTTTCTTTGGCCTTCCTCGTGCTCCCCGTCCTCCTCCTCTTACTCTCACTCCTCTGGCTCTGCCTCTGTTTCCAACGTTGGCATCCATTGCTCCAAAACAGAAGAGCTCACCTGTTGGCCTTTTATAAAGCTCTGATTTCTAAATTACAATTATGTGATGAGTTAGTATGCAAAGTAGGGCAACTTACTTTACAATTTTGAATGACAGTGTGTTCCTTGTGAAAACAAGAGATTTTCTTCATGGAAATTGTGCCAAATGCAGAGAATTGTGTGTAGTGTTTTGAAAAAAGTGTGTTTTAAAAATGCAATTTGAGTGTAAAGCAGGAATTGTGCTTGTAGTTTAGCAGAATTGGTTCAGGGGGTTGGAGTCATTGTGTCTCAAGTACAAGTAATTGTGCGTAAACAACAAGAAAAACTGTAATATGTAACGTTTGCCATACATAGTACTCTAGAAAAGTTACTATAAAAAACTAATCCATAAAGTAACCAAACGAGAGGCATATTACAGTAAAATGTGCTACTGCCAAGCCAGAGTCACAGAAGAATATTCATTCTGCCTCATCACCATGTCTCAGTGCTGGGACTAGTGATGCTATCCCTTGTTGAGTGATGCAGAAAGAATCCTCTGTGTGACCCTTTTGTACCTTGACTTCAAAATGCAACTCCTATCCTTCTATGGCACGTATTCTATGTTCTAGTCACTCTTTGGCTTCTTCAAATGTTTAGAAATATGTGTGAACAGTTTTGAGTCAATGACTACTGTGTGTGGGCTGCGCTTAACCTCTGCGGCCTGTGTTTTCTATTTTGCATCAAAGTTCACCATAGCTCAAAATGTGTTTTGATGAATGAGAATGTGTTTTGAATTTTGCAAAAAGGATGACTGAGATCTGCAAATTGTGTCTAACTAGGTGAGCATGGTTTAAAGTTTCACCAAACAAGAGACTGATTCAATAAATGACTTTTGGCAATCGGCAGTTTTGTTCCCAAAATGATTTTCAATACTTCAGCAATTCAGAAAAACTGTTAAATATTTCACCTATCTAAAAAATATTTATCCCAAAGTGCTACAAATGCTTTTATTCAGCACAAACTCAGCACTAATAATCTGAGAACATTTAGAATGTCATTTTTTTTTTTTTGTTAAAATCTACTTTAAACATACACTTTTCAAAAACCTATTTTCAGTGGTGCTGACAAATTGTAAAATATCACATTATAAATATTTCTAGCCTAGACTTGAGCTCCGAAGCTTACAGATATAGGGGATGGCTACACAAAGGTGAATGAGAGATTCAAAAAATTGTATGAGATTTGATTACTAAAGTGTTACAACTTTGAAGTGACTTTGGAGTCACCTTTGCATACTGTCAATGGCCCATCAGTCTGGACTGTCTGTCACTGCTCTTCACACCAATCAGTTTGGAAAGGCAGTGTGAATTTTACAGTTTTTTTTCCATTGCTAAGACAAAACTCACAGTCACCACAATATTTACTTATGTGGGCTAAATTGTTAAGCATTTCACTTTGCTTTCATTCAAAATGCAATCAATGACTAAATGCTTCAATCTCACTCACATTACATTTTCAGGGGCCATTTTGCACATACCTACATATTGACACAAAAACTGCTAATAAGACAGTCGAAACTGAAATAAGTCATTTTGATAAATCACTTTCAAAACAGATTGTAAAAGCCACATAATCCATCCATCCATCCATTTTCCAAACCGCTTATCCAACTGGGTGACGGGGGGTCCAGAGCCTATCCCGGAAGCAATAGGCACGGGGCAGGAAACAACCCAGGATGGGGGGCCAGCCTATCGCAGAGCACACTCACACACCATTCACTCTGACATGCACACCTACGGGCAATTTGGCAACTCCAATTAGCCTCAGCATGTTTTTGGACTGTGGGGGGAAATCGGAGTACCCGGAGGAAACCCCACGACGACATGGGGAGAACATGCAAACTCCACACACATGTGACCCAGGCGGAGACTCGAACCCGGGTCCCAGAGGTGTACTTTAACTCCAACAAGTTATTCGGCAAAGCAAGAAATCCTGCTTTGTGAAGTACCCCCGATCTCAACCCTATTGAAAATTTGTGGGTCCGTGCCAGGACCCCAACTAGTTTAAATGAACTAGAAATTCTGCAAAGAAGAGTGATCAAACATTCCGCTAGAATTATGCCAGAAGCTTGCTAATGGCTACCAAACGATTCTCGTTGATACTTGTACTTGTGTATCAACTTGTGACCACAATTAAAATGTGTTTTTGTAAAGAAAGCGCCATCTCAATGTAACACCCTGCAAGTGAATAAATGGGCGTATTTAGACGAGAATTTAGGCACAGCCGAAGGAAGGGGGTTACTCACGTTGGCTGGCTTTTGGCAATGTGGGGGACATATTCACCTGTTACCTTAGCATTTGATGTTTGTTCAAACACGTCTCAGCCACAGATTTTACTGATTTCGTTATACAGTACAGTAGACATGCCGAAAAGAGCCCCGTATTTTTTACTGCTTCATGGTAACAAATCGCTGTTGGGCTAAAGGTGAACCATTTTATTATTTAGTATCCTAAGACATTTAGTTCCGAGTTAGGATAAGATAGTTATCACAGACTGCAAGATTCAAGACCAGTCAACCCTATTCTGACTTTCATTCTTCGAGTACTGAGATATTATGGGCATCATTTTGCCGTCCTTACCATGGCTGACTGAACCGGGGATGTCTTCCGGAGCAATCCGGACACTGACGGCCCCATTTGGCAGGAACGAGTCAATTCTCTGGAGGTAGACAGTCGCGTTCAAGGCAGACATCTTTCGCGTCGTATATCTTGCTGGGAAACTGAAAATCTGAGCTGCTTTGAATGTTCAAATCAAAACTCTAAATGAAATTCAAATTGTTATGATGCGGTTGCTAAGATACGGTGGCCGATTAGTGCCAGCACGCTGCAAAGTCTTCAAACACTTCAATCAAATGACAAGACACACGATATATATTGACAAAAGCGCGGAAAGATAATAGAAGCAGCGTAAATTTAGAAGACACCTTTAAAAACATAAAAGCGCTGCAGATTCGCTTACAACACAGTTGCTAAGTTTCCAGGTGACAAAACGGACCAATTGTGGCTGGGCCGTATATCGAATGTTTACGGAATATCGATTTATTATCAACACAAGATGTAGAATGACACACTACAGTTCGTGTCTGTTTAATTGATTGATTGAGATATATATATATATATATATATATATAAATTTATTAAAGTATTTGAATAGAATTCCTTCCTGGTAGCAAGTAACGCGAGAGCTGCGGTCGTGACGTTTCACAGACTCCCAGAATTCATAGCGATAATTAAGCGACCCATTCAATCAGTGGGGGATTTGATGCAGGGGAATGACGAGGGGACGTTTTTATCTCACTCGTGGTTTTCATTTACAACTAAATATTTAGCCACTTGGAAATTTTTCTGTATTGCTAATATTCCTAAGAATCTAGGGATATGTCGATACACTTATTGCCATGTTGTGTTTTGTCCTAAAGGTACAGATTCTAATTAATAGTTTACATGCAAAGGTTCCCGCGGTGGTTTATTTTCTGCTCTGTCTGACCCCCGGACCGTTAGACAGCAGTGCTGTAATTCATCTTCAGCCATTTCACTCTTCCACTGTAGCAACGTAAACTGAAGAATTATGAACAATGATGGCGGCACATTCGCAGCTGCTCCGAGCTCTCCAATGTTCCTCTGACAGTGTTTTACTGGTTTCTTTGCTTCCAGTACCAGCATTTTTTTTTCTTTCCTGTTGTTGTATATTTCTTTTATTTCATATTGTCTTTTACTTGTACTTTTATCCTTAACATGGCATCGACAGGCTTGCTCCAAAGACATCTTATTGTATTTGCACAGTGACGGTAACGCTATCTTATCTTGCGAGGATATCGCACTGAACACCGCAGCAATTTCCTGATGTTGTAAACCTGCTCAACATTTGGCAATAAAGTCCATTCTGATTCTGAGAGGAAGTAGCATAAGGCTGTACTGCTAACGTTAGCATTAGCAAACCTTGCAGTGTTGGTAGTAAGGCGTTACTATAACCCCACTACTTTTGTCTATAAGGAGTAATGTAACTAATTGCCATTAAAAAACACGGAAGGTGCTGAAATTTAAATGCACTCTTTACCTTTGTCTTGCGTGAAAATATTAATGGATAAAGGCAGCATGTTCCCTTAATTTCCCGTTTATGATGTAACGCCACCCGACCTCACCATGGCGCAATGAATGGGTGGTATTGTAGGTACGCTGATAGATACAATTAGACGGTTGTATTGTCTGGCACTGTCATAGCTGCAACACTGAAATAATATAACTAGCCAGAGAGCACACATGCATTGGCACTATGTCTCCGCGATGCTTGAAAACCCATCAGCAAACATCTGTGTTGCAGAAACATCGCCACCGACCATTTGCACCCACCACACGTCGAAACTCCTGGCAGACACATGGTCCAATCCCACCCGTATTAAAAGTACATTTATATGCGGTAATTGATGAGTAGTAATTTCCAGTAACCTGCACAACACTGCTGACTAGTGACGTTGCCGCCGTTGGCTGAATCCGCAGTAGTTATGGTGCTATGATGTTAGATTTTTACAGGGACTGTGATAAATGCAGACCCCTCTATTATGGTTGCGTTAAAAAAAAAGCAAACATTTGTACTCAGATTTCATGGCGGTGTGCTTTTTATACCTTGACAAGTTTTCCTGAGATCAGATTTTAAAAATTGCAAAATATAGCAGCATATTGAATTATATTCTCTATCTTGAAACGTAGCGTGTCGCCAGACTCTCCGATACACAGCTCTATGGTCCATACAGAGGAGATGAAGAACATGAGTTCGCTAAGTCACGAAGTTATCTTTTGTCATGTGACTACGTTTACGTGCCTTGATGCAATTAAGATGTTTTCATGTGATTTTAATAATGCAATTACAGAGCTAGCCATGTAAACGCATTAATTGGGGAACTCATTTATAAATGCTTCATTCATAACATTTGTTACATTTCTAAGGAGATTTTGGGATTTATAAAGAAAAACGTATGCTGGAAAAAAATGCGTACATTCTGCAAACGAGGCTGACGGGGATGCTGTTTCGACAGAATCCTGTAGAGGGCACCGTGTACGCTAAATTGAAGGCTCCAGGAATGTTTTCGGCGTTTCATCTTACTAAGAAAATAATAATAATTCAAATGTTTTTTGTCACACGGCCATTGGCTCTGAAATTAAACTGTCCTTTTTAGATAAAATTGTTTAAATTTGCAAACTGAATTGTATGCTGTGTTTGAATGTTCAGACATTATTATGAGGTATTTCATTGCATATTTTTCAAGTTAATACCCTCTGAAATTGGTACTCTGTCACTAAGGCATACTGTACAAACAATGCATTTTCTGCCCAGGGTAAATGGACTGCATTTATATAACGCGTTTCTATTCGTACAAGTACTCAAAGCACTTTACATTTTATGCCACACACACACTCCGGTGGCGAAGGCTTCCATGCAAGGTGCCAACCTACACACTAGAAGCAATTTGGGGTTTAGGGTCTTGCTCAAGGCCCCATTTTGATGGGGACAGGAGGAACCAGGGCTTGAACCTGCAACCTTCTGGTTGTCAAACGATAGCACTACCACCATCTTCCCCAGGGTGAAGGCTTGTTATGCACCGTTTCCCTAATGGGGATAGTCCTCGCAGCAATAAAAAACATTTCGAAAATACAATATATTGTATGAAAAATTACAAATTTAAGTCCAAAACTGTTCTACTTGACGGTAAGTTTCACCAGATTTACAGTAACAAAAAAAAACCCATAAATGAACACAAAATTCACACATAAAAAAATCTACAAATGAAAGAAATGTAAATATATCACTCCAGTGATAATCCCTCCTCCAATACTTCAGAACAAACCTTCCCCCACCCCTCCACAACTCCCCTTGTTAACTTATTTACCTTAAACAGAAGTGTGTATTAAAGGCATATAATTATCAGCAGACTATATAAAATGGTAAGAGTGCCCTCTGGCGGCTTGGGGGTGTGTTACCTCTGTGGATTCAGGAGGTGTTTTTCCTAAATCACCGATATATGAATTGCTTATTGATTGGGTTACTCTGTCACATCAATCACTGGTCATAAAAAGTACATCACTAAAGTACATGATGATACCTAGAAAAACAGTAACTATGGAATAAGATATTCCAGGAACGTTACAACTGTGCAGGTTACAATAAAAAAAAAAACAGTTGTAAATAATTTATAGGTCTTACATGCAAAGCACATGGCCATAAAATAATGCCATAAACGTTTATAAACTAATTAACTGCAAGTACTAATCTATTATAGTCGCATGTTAAACAAGTGGCAAGCTGGTTCAGTAGGTTGTAGATTCTTGTGCAGTTTTTTTTCCGCCATTCAAAGATGCAGTTTGATGAACTGGTGTTTCTCAGTTGCCCATAGTGTGTGTTATGTGAAGGAGTGGCACCCTGTCCAGCATGTACCCCAGCCCTGTAGCCAGTGCTGTCTGTGATAGCACCCCCTATGACCCTGACCAGGAAAACCAGAAGGAATAGTGAGCGCATATATTAAACTAGACCAATACTGTTAATCTAAAAATGACAGCAGTATTTGAGCAATGCAGCCATTGAGCAATGGCTGCATACTTCAAATGACACAGAAAAAGGGAAATTGAAAACGTCGTTAACAGAGCAGGTTAGTGGTCAGATGAGTTTGTTGAAATTAGTTGATGTAGTGTAAATGCAATATTTTGACCCTAAGAGTCAGTGGTCACTTTTGCATCTGATGTGACATTCATGCTATCAGAGTCTCATGCTCAGGTCCGATTGCTCAAATATGTTAGACTGAGGGAAATATTGTAAAACTTCATCAAGGAGTCAAGAACCCAACAGCAGTAATTCCATTAGCAGAGCCCAGAGTCATTACTCTCAAACAACGTCCTTCATTTTTCCATTCTACTACTCGTAACATAATGGCACAGCTTCAAGCACTGTCGTCTCAGACCATTGGGACCTGGTTTCGAGTCTCCACCAGGATTCCATGAGTGAGGACTTTGCATCTTCTCCCCGTGTCAAAGTCGGTCAGTTCTCTCTCATCAATCAAACCAGTGAAATAGACCACCACCATCGTCCCCATGCTGAAGAAAACTTCATTGTCCAGCCTCAACAAATACTGTCCTGCTGCACTTACACCCATCATTATGAAGTGCTTCAAGAGGCTCTTCATAAAGCACATCAAGACCCTGCTGCCCTAATTACTAGACCCCCTGCAATTCACATATCACCACGACTGTTCCATGGACAATGCCATAGCCACCACACTCCATTTGGCCCTTACCCACAAGACACTTGCGTTCAAATGCTGTTCATAGACTTCAGTTCAGCATTCAACACAATCATTCCGCAGCTGATTGAAGAACTGAGCCTCCTGGGCCTGAACGGCTCTCTTTCCAATTGGACCTTGGACTTTACTGAGAAACCTCAGTCAGTCTGGATCAGGAGCAACACTTCCAGCACCACCACACTGAGCACTGGAGCCCGCCAGGGCTGTGTGCTCAGTCCACTACTGTTCACTCTGATGACTCATGACTATGTGCCAATGCACAGTTCAAATCACATCATCAAGTTTGCTGATGACGCAGCTATGGTGGGTCTCATCAGTAAACACGATGAGGAAGCATACAAAGAGGAAGTGCAATGACTATCGAACTGGTGCAGAGCCAACCACCTGTTTCTGAATGTAGACAAAACAAAAGAAATGGTTGTTGAACACGGAGTGACCACTCTCAGCTGCACATCAACGGGTCATGCGTAGAGATCATCGATAGAACCAAATACTTTGGTCTCCTTCTGGTGGAGAACCTTATGAGTTTAACCAATCATTATTTAAACTAATCAAATTTTGTGTGAAACTTCACAATGTTTTAAATAATCACACAGACACAAACCATACTCAAAATAATCCATATTTATTTAATACAAATAGAAGAATAAGAAAACTAAAAACTAAAATTATACAACTTTATATTAACCTCGTGCCCCCCCCCATTTGGGGAATGAAGGGCAGGATAGGAACAGTACAGTCCCTGACAAACCTATCTTATCTTATCCTGTGTTATTGCATATTATATAATCTTATCTTAACTTACCCTATCTTATTCTTATCTTATTCTATACTATCTTACGTTATATACAATCTTATCTTAACCTATTCTTAGTTTATTCTATGTAATCTTATGTCATATTATCTTAGTTTAACCTTAACTTATCCTATCTTAGGCTTATCTTATTCTATACTATCTTATCTTAAGCTATCCTTAGTCTTATCCTATGTAATCTTATATCATACAATCTTAGGATTAGTTAAGATAAGGTTAAACTACCTTAATCTTATCTTATCCTAAGTACTTGTGAGATCTCTCACCTAATTATTTACAGGTTCTATAAAAAAACTATTTACATCACACAAGATAGCCCATCTCCACAGCCATCTCCAGGACCCCGGGGATGGCACTTAGCTGATCCAGCGCCTCATCATCAAATATCAGCTCAGCTTGGGCACCCTCATTATCACCATATGAGTAGTGATTCTCTGAATTTTGATTCTTCCCCTGCTTGCAGATGTAAACTGCATGTTGAAAATCATTCCAAAACTGATTACACCAGTAATGAGCAAGGCACTTGGCATCATAGGTCATTTTAGAATAGTTGCATAGATAAAAGTTATGCATCTTATTGAATCTTTCCATTTTCTCAAAAACAACAGAAGGGGAAATAAGTAGGGGTGTCGGACCCGTAACCAGCTCAGATGAGGGGGCTGCAGCTTGCGCTGGAACCTGATACAGAGGGGTGGGATGAACTGTGGCTGGAGGTGAAGATGGGTGTGGAGATGGGCTTACAGGTGAGACTACACATGGTGACGGAGGAGGAGAGTCTGTAAAAAAAGATGGGGATGGAGAGGAGGCAAAAGAGGATGGGACTGGTGATGGAAATAAGAAGGAAGTGGAGGAGAAGGCTGGTGAGCAGGGCTCAGGCTCTGACATTGATGGAGTGCGACACAGGATGGTAGCAACCTCGTCGTCACTCTGGGTGAGATCCACACACGGGATCTTGTCACCCACCTGGATTGAATCAAAGGGGTTACTGAAGGTTAGCAGGTTCTGCTAATTTTTTGTAAATGGCCCCTTCTGTTTTTTACACTTCTTTCTACGGCCTGACCGGCCTCCCGCCGTATTTCTACGGCGTCTTCTGCCCTGCTGAGCCCTGCTGGTCGCCAACGGGATGGGAGCAGATCCAGATATGGTTTGGGAGCTGGGTGCCGGTGGCCCAGTGCGGCATTTCTTCTGACGGCCTCCACTGCTGGTACTGGTTCGTCCTTTTGGATTATAAAGATAGGGGACACACATTTAATTAAAGTGAATCCTTATGTCACTCTACAAGAAAAGTACATCACATACATCACAGATATCGCACTTGGCAGTCAGTATTGCACATTGAGAGAAATTCTGCCATCTTATCGGATATAGGAAACACATGCTTGGGAGACTTATGCGCTGGTCTTGAATTGGGCTGCCTGCATTTCAGCAGGGGAACTTGACCTATAAAAACACACCATGTAGTGCACAGATTCCCTGATATGCAGAACAACAGCGAAAAACAACACTGGAAAGGTTCATGTGCACCAAATTTACAGATGTAGCCGCTTGAATTTTCCCCTGTTTCCATGATGGGGCCTTGGCTGGTCCTTGGCTGGTCCATGACAGGTCCCTGCTGGGCCTTGGGTGGCACCTTGGCTATAATGAGATCCCCCACGATGATGTGTGTAAAGTACTTGCAATGATTTATCCATCCACCAGGGAGAGCAGTGATTATGGAAGCAGAAATGACTTACCTGAAATCAGGTATTGTAACTCCACTGCAGAAAATGAAAATCTAAGGAAGTATAATTTTCTTATATTTAGACAAAATTCCAATTTCATTAATAAACTGACTACACTGCAATAGATGGCCTGAGAAATGTAAGAAATTGTTTCTGTTGTGAGGCAAAGATGGCCTAAAACTAGCAAAATGTGTTTTAGTCAGTTTATTGATGAAATTAGAATTTTGTATTTTACTTCACCTTTTGGAGATAAGGCGGACCCAAGATGTGTGCAATACAATAATTACAGGCCTAAACAAAGTAATACGGTTGCTTGTGGAGAATAAAGGTGGACAGAGTGGAAAATGAAAAATAAAAATGCTTATGGTTCTGTACTGTGCTTGAATAAAACGGACGCATTCCTTAGTCTGTTCTGTCTTTCCTTCTGGCTAACAGTCTGAAAGGCTGCTGATGGCTGCACATTCACAGGAGGGCTGGGGGCAGTCACGATGACGTGTAAATCTGTCATAAACTTCTCTGCTTGGCCACAATGAAAAGAGATATGTTTGCAGGGGATCAAGGTGAGGTTGTTTTCTTAACCTAAGAACACTGAACCAACGGTCAAGCATGGTGGTGGTAGTATCATGCTGTTTTGCTGACAGTACTGTACATGAGAACATTGCAGAAAGACAATGGGATAATGAAGTAGCACTAGATAGATAGACTGGGATTTTTTGTCATAGTACCAGACACAAAAAGAGGAACATAAAAGAAACATAGCATAACAAGTATTTACTGTAACCCTATGGAGTCTGAGGCCTCTCACCCACTTTCAAAGTAGTCTGACAGGCCTTGACATTTTACTGTTTTTCTGAATTGCTAAAACACATGTCCTAAAATCTCTCATCTCCTGTAATCAAACCACTAAGCACAAACTCTAAAATTCAAGCTAAACTCACAAAACCTTACGCTTGTCTTGCAAAATCAAACAATCTTCTCAAAACTATATTATCTTTGCTCAAAAGCAAACACTGTTTTCAGACCATGCATCTCGTCAGTTGGGTAAAGGTACACTACTGAACAGTCATAGCACTCTACAGCAAAAAATGAAAACAGTACCAATCAAAACTGTTGTTGACATGTAAATGAGAAACCGTAAGACTATAATAATAGTTAAAAAAAATTATGGTCGTCTACCATATGACTGATAATTAATATGTAACGTTTGCCATACTCAGTACTCCAGAAAAGTGACTGTAAAGAACAACGCCAAAAAGTAAACAAACGAGAGGCATATTACAGTAAAATGTTGTGCAACTGCCAAGCCAGAGTCACAGAAGAATATTCATCCTGCCTCATCGCCATGTCTCAGGGCTGGGTCTAGCGATGCTATCCCTTGTTGAGTGATGCAGAAAGAATCCTCTGTGTGACCCATTTGTACCTTGACTTCAAAATGCAACTCCTATCCTTCTATGGCACGTATTCTATGTTCTAGTCACTCTTTGGCTTCCTCAAATGTTTAGAAATGTGTGTGAATAGTTTTGAGTCATTGTGTTCAAATGACTACTGTGTGCTGGCTGCGCTTAACTTCTGTGGCCTGTGTTTTCTATTTTGCATCAAAGTTCACCATAGCGCAAAATGTGTTTTGATGAATGGGAATGTGTTTTGAGTTTTGCAAAAAGGATGACTGAGATCTGCAAATTGTGTCTAACTAGGTGACCATGGTTTAAAGTTTTGCCAAAGAAGTAACTGATTCAATAAATGACTTTTGGCAATCGGCAGTTTTGTTCCCAAAACGATTTCTAATATTTCAGCAATTCAGAAAAACTGTTAAATATTTCACCTGTCTAAAAAACATTTATCCCAAAGTGCTACGAATGCTTTTATTCAGCACAAACTCAGCACCAATAATCTGTCAACATTTAGAATGTGATTATTCTATATATATATTTTTTTTTTTGTTAAAATCTACTTTAAACATACACTTTTCAAAAACTTATTTTCAGTGGTGCTGACAAATTGTAAAAAATCACATTATAAATATTTCTAGCCTAAGCTTGAGTTCTGAAGCTTACAGACATAGGGGATGGCTATACAAAGGTGAATGAGACATTCAGAAAATTGTATGAGGTTTGATTACTAAAGTGTTACAACTTTGAAGTGACTTTGGAGTCACCAGACCTTTGCATACTGTCAATGGCCCATCAGTCTGGACTGTCTGTCACTGCTCTTCACACCAATCAGTTTGGAAAGGCAGTGTGAATTTTACAGGTTTTTTTTCATTTGCTAAGACAAATACTGCAATACTGAAGTTGCTTTCTCAAAACTCTTCATGCAGTCACCACAACATTTACTTATGTGGGCTAAACTGTTTAGCATTTCACTTTGCTTTCATACAAAATGCAATCAATGACTAAATGCTTCAAAAGCCATGGATTCCTGTCTCACTCACAATATTACATTTTCAGAGGCCAATTTGCACATACCTACATACTGACCCAAAAACTGCTAATAAGACAGTCAAAACTGAAACATGTCATTTTGCTAAATCACTATCAAGACCCTTTCTAAAACAGATTGTAAAAAACACATAATACAAAGAAATTATGTCAGTTGACACAAGATCAAACAATGAATGTTGGATGCCAGGATATTCCTCCAGAGCAATGCCAAGGATGGATCAGGCATGTGGAGATGCTACCCTAGATACTACCCTGTCTTAGCAATTGAAAACAACTGTAAGAAAAGACACAATACTAGCCTTTTTACAGTTTATAACATGCAACGGATTAAACGTCGATGAATAAAATGTGCAATCACATTATTCCAGGAACAATGCAAAACAATAAATGAATATTAGAACAACAAATTGTCACTCCTGATCAGGATGCCAAGCTTCAAAACAGTTCCTGTCTCGTTACTGTATGACATCATAGCGCTGGATTAGTATGTACCGGCATGCTCGCTATCCAAGTACCTAGCCCTGTTTGTCTCCGGTGTTGTAAAAACTTTGGCTGTAGCTTCAGTTTACTTTAAAGTATCAATTATGCCAGAAGCTTGCTAATGGCTACCAAAAGATTCTCGTTGATACTTGTTGTACTTGTGTATGAACTTGTGACCACAACTAAAATGTGTTTTTGTAAAGAAAGCGCCATCTCATGGCAACACCCTGCAAGTGAATAAATGAGCGCGTTCAGACGAGAATTTAGGCACACCCCCAGAAGGAGGGGGGTTACTCCCGTTGGCTGGCTTTTGCCAATGTGGGACATGTTCACCTGTTACCTTACCATTTGACGTCGCTTTCCTGTTATGTTCAAACACATCACAGCCACAGATTTTACGGATTTCATTGTGCAGTACAGCAGACATGCTGAAAAGAGCCCCGTATTTTTACTGCTTCATGGTAACAAATCACCGTTGGGCTAAAGGTGAACCATTTTATTATTTAGTATCCTAAGACACGTAGTTCCAAAATAAGATAGTTATCACAGACTGCAAGATTCAACAAGACCAGCCAAGCCTGTTCTGACTTTCATTCTTCGAGTGCTGAGATATTCTAGGCATCATTTTGCCGTTCTTACCATGGCTGACTGAACCGGGGATGTCTTCCGGAGCAATCCGGACACTGACGGCGTCATTTGGCAGGAGCCAGTCGATTCTCCGCAGGTAGATGAAGGCAGACATCTTTCGCGTCTTGTCTTTTGCTGGGAAAGTGCAAATCTGAGCTGCTTTGAATGTTTGAATCAAAACTCGAAACGGAATTAGAATTGTTATGATGCGGTTGCTAAGATATGGTGGTCGATTAGTGTCAGCGCGTGGCAAAGTCTTCAAGCACTTTAATCAAATGACCAGACACACGATATATATTGACAAAAGCGCGGAAAGATAATAGAAGCACCGTAAATTTAGAAGACACGCCTAAAAACAGAAAATGTTATAAATAAAATGTATTGAAGTATTTAAATAGAATTCCTTCCTGGCAGCAAGTAACGCGAGAGCTGCAGACGTGACGTTCCACAGACTCCCAGAATTCACAGCGATCGTTAAGCGACCCATTCAATCAGAATAGAAGGAAATGGCGAGGAGACGTTCTTATCTCACACTGGTTTTTATTTACAACTGAATGTTTAGCACACTTGGAAAATTCTGTAATCCATCTTCAGCCATTTCACTCTTCCACTGTAGCAACGCAAAGTGAAGAATTCTGAACAATGATGGCGGCACATTCGCAGCTGCTCCGAACTCTCCAGTGTTCCTCTGACTGTGTTTTATTGGTTTATTTGCTTCCGGTACCAGTATTTTACGCATCCTTGTTCTTCTTTACTGTTGGTGTATGTTTCTTTGATTTTATATTGTATTTTACTTGTACTTTTATCCTTAACATGGCGTCGACAGCCTTGCTCCAAAGACATCTCATTGTATTTGCACAGTGACAGTAACGCTATCTTATCTTGCGAGAGGAAGTAGCATAAGGCTGTACTGCTAACGTTAGCATTAGCAAGCCTAGCAGTGTTGGTAGTAAGGCGTTACTATAATCCCACTACTCTTGTCTGTAAGGAGTAATGTAACTAATTGCCATTAAAAAACACGGAAGGTGCTGAAATTTAAATGCACTCTTTACCTTTGTCTTGCGTGAAAATATTAATGGATAAAGGCAGCATGTTCCCTTAATTTCCCGTTTATGATGTAACGCCACCCGACCTCACCATGGCGCAATGAATGGGTGGTATTGTAGGTACGCTGATAGATACAATTAGACGGTTGTATTGTCTGGCACTGTCATAGCTGCAACACTGAAATAATATAACTAGCCAGAGAGCACACATGCATTGGCACTATGTCTTGTTGGAGTTAGACTCCACCGAGTCCGTTGATGAGGGAAGGATGCAGTCTGAGGCGAAGGTTGGTTGCAAGTCAGCTCTCTTTAATGACGTCACAGATTGCAATCCGGGAGCACACTTAGATGCACAAAACAGTACATACCAAGAGTAGCTCAATATCTCTTGTCAGGGTCTGGTTTTTATAACCCAAACCGGGCGTTTACTGTTCTTGTTGGTATTTTTCCAGTTGGCGTAACATACAAGTGTTGTTTTGAAATTGCTGGCGTTAGTCCCCACACCCGTTCCCTTTTACCTTGTCTTGTTATGTTGCAATTAAGCAGCGTCAGCGACCCCCTCCCTTGTTATGTCCCCGCACATCAAGCGTAAGCTTAATGTTACCGCGACCCTGTCAATGTACCTTCTGCTTTTCTAAATTTACTTGCACTTCGAGGAGGGCCGGAGCCCCCCTTCAATTCCCCCTTTTGATCTCTACTAAGAGATCATTACTGGTTTTAATGATTAAATTGCTTTGCGCGAAAATTTGCGGTATCCCCCTTTTGATCTCCGCAAGGAGATCACTACGGGTTCTAATGATTGGATGGCTTTGTGCGAAATTTTGCGGTATCCCCCTTTTGATCTCCGCAAGGAGATCACCACTTACAGCGGGCGCTCCAGACTAACCAGAGACAGGCCGATGACCCCCTCCTCAAACTCCCCCACCTCTTTAATCGGCAACAGAGGCATCATGGGCACATACGTGTCAGGGGGTTCCTCAGCCTTTTTCTCTATGGCGGTGGTGATCAGTCTGACAGCGAGAGCCCGCAGGCAGGGAATACAACAACATCCACAGGTAACAGTTATGGCGAGAAACGTAGCGATTGATATAAGTAGCGAAGCGATTAGTCCCTTCCACTGCCCGAACTTAGAGGCGATCCAGTCCTCCCACACGTGCACGATACCAGACTGCTCATGTAGGGTGTAAGAGAGGGTGTGGAGACCTTCTAGCGCCTTAGTGACAGAACCGTACATTTTCACCATCGGCATGTTAGTCACGTTATACGTCATACACATTACTTGCGTTCCCCCAAAGTCCCCCTTTTTATCTTGATCATCGTCATCCTGGTCCCGATCTTTCTCTGGTGGATGAGGTGTAGTCGTCTTCTTTCAGTCAGGGGTGGACTACCCTGCTGGTTGCCTCAGGTCAGGGGATTATTCTGCCCCTACTGCTGGGACCTGAGTTGCTGCCGGTTCGCCCGAACCAGGTTGGTCCGCGCTGTCGGCGAGGTCCTCCTGGATCTCGGCAAGGGATCTGCTGGGCTCTGCTACCGCTGCGCACTGGCTCCAATGGTACCAGGTTTCACCTTTGCCTTTCAGCCGCACTGTGTGAGACGCAAGGCCCCACTTTGCCGTATGTGGTTCGGCTGGTCAAACCTCTGGTCTCGCCTCCTGGACCTGCTTGGAGAAACCTGTACAAGAACTTGTAATCCATCCTAATATGCCTTGGCCGTTCGTACCCCTTCTTGTGCCGATTTCCACTTAAGTTCTCTGTGGGGCCCCGAAAATTGTTGTCCTGTCTGCAACTCGAACGGAGTAAACCCTGTACCCTGATTTATGGAGCACCTGATGGACATCAGTGCCAGGGGTAATGCATCAACCCAATTCAATTTAGTCTGTGCACAGATTTTTGCCAATTTTTGTTTGACCGTCTGGTTCATGCGTTCCACCTTCCCCTGGGACTGGGGATGATACACTGTCCCAAAAGCATGTCTACGTCCCAACGCCCTTTCTGCCTTCTGCAGATCCTCGTTTTTGAAATGGGATCCATTGTCTGACCTCACCCTCTCGGGGAACTCATGCTTGGGTATATAATGGTTGACTAGGAACTTCACCACCGAGGCCCCATATTCTCTCCTTGTGGGCCATGCCTCTGGCCATCCAGAGAATGCATCCACACACATCAGCACATATCGCATCCCGCGCACCGGTATTATCATGTCTGTGTAGTCTATGACTATTTCCTCTCCAGTCCTATGACATGCTGGAAACTGACCCTTTTCTGGTTTTAGCGTGGGTCTCGGGTTGTGCAATGCACAGATCTCACAGCTTCTCACAAACTCCTTTACCATATCCTTCAGGAACGGATGCCACCATGCTCTCAAATTGTGAAGCATCTGTCCTGTCCCTGCGTGCCCCACACCGTGTGCCTCCTCTATGACCTGTTGCCTAATTCCCAGAGGGAGGGCTGGCTTCCCCGCCCTGTTACCCCACAGGCCCTCTGTTTCTATGCCCCCCTTTTCTGCCCACATGTTCTTCTCCTCTGGGGAGGCTTGCGCCTGCATGACTCGGATCCTGCTTGAGGTCAGCCTGCCCTGTCCCTCCAGTTCCTCTTCTACTGTAACCATCTGCCTGCTTACCTCATACCCCGCTGCCACTTTTGCTTCCGCATCTGCTGCTTGATTTCCTTGTGCTATCACTGTCCCTGACCCCTCATGTCCTTTGCACTTTACCACAGCTATTTTCTCCGGAAGCATCAATGCCTCCGCTAACTCTCTCATATCTGCCTCATGCTTAATCGGTTTGTTTCCTGCCGTTAAGAACCCAGCCCTCAGCCACTGGCTGAGTTCCACATGCACAGCCCCCACCGCATACGCTGAGTCTGAATAGAGGGTGACTGCTTTACCTTCGGCCACTTTCAAAGCTTCAATGACTGCCCTGATCTCCGCTCTCTGGGCCGATTGGGCCCCCTCCCGTCTCTCTGCTTTCAGTGTCCTAAATCCCAGGCCCTCTCTCGCTACCACTGCAAAACCTGCTTGCAAACTTCCACTCTCTGTTCGAAAACAACATCCATCAGTAAACCACTCCTCCGTACCTTCTATCTGTTCGGCTGCTAGGTCCTCCCTGACCTTTTCCTCTTTCCTGACCCTGGCCTCACATTCGTGGGGTGCCCCTCCCCCCATTCGATCAGCCATGTTGATGCCCTCATGGACAAAAGTTAAATGTGGCGCCTCTAAAATTTTGCTGAGCCTCTGCTGTCTTAGAGACGTCATTGTGAACGTTTGTGAGTTCACATAGGCCACCACACTGTGCGTGGTCAGGATGTGTAGGGCATGGCCCATCACAATGTGTGCTGTTTTCTGCACGGCTTTTGCCACTCCTGCCACATGTCTGGTGCATGACGGATGTCGCTGTTCTGTGGTGTCGAGTTTGGTGCTAATATACATCAATACCTTCCTCTCTCCCCCCTTTTTCTGAAACAAGACGGCGTTCACGACGTCTCCAGTTTCAGAAACATCTAAATGAAACGGGAGAGAATAATCAGGTAACGCCAAATCAGCTGCTTGGGCCAACCTCTGCTTGAGAGTGATGAAAGCCTCCTCTGCAGGTTGATCCCACGTCAGAGTGGCGCTGAGGCTCCGCAGGCCATGTGGCCGCACCAGAGCCCTCATTGGTTGCGTCAGACCTGTGTAATCTGCAATGTAAGTTTGGCTGTATCCGGTCAGTCCCAAAAAGGACAACATGTCCTTCACAATAATTGGTTTAGGGTGACTCAGGATGGCTGACCGATGGGCCGGAGAGAGCCCTGTCCCCTCACCAGATAGGACCCTCCCCAGGAAGGACACCACCGTCCTGGCCACCTGCATCTTGTCCTTACTGACCTTGAATCCTCTTTCTGCCAGCCAGAGGAGCACTGACCGAGTCGCCTCGAGTGCCACCTCCGCAGTTGGAGCCACGATAAGCAAGTCATCGACGTACTGGACGAGGGTGATCCCATCAGGGAGAGGGCAGCTCTGCTTCAACACCTGATTGAAAATCCCGGGAGACAGAGCAAATCCCTGTGGGAGACGCGTGTACCTGAACTGGCATCCCCTGTACGTGAACGAGAATACGTCCCTGCAGTGGGGTGCTAGTGGTACAGAAAAGAAAGCGTTAGCCAGATCAATGCACGTGAACCATGTCTGGGACGGCGTAAGATTGGTGAGAGCAACGTAGGGATTAGGAACTGGAACAGTGGGAGTCAGCAGCAGATCATTGATAGTGCGCAGGTCGCGCGCCATACGATACTTGCCTGTTCCTGCCTTCTCTACTGGGAGTATAGGAGTATTCCACTGAGAAGTGGAACATTCTAACACTCCTGCCCGTAAGAGACCGTCAACAGTCTCCGCTATCCCTTCCTCTGCAGCTGGTTTGTGTTGGTATTGCCTGACCCAAAGGGGTCCTGCCGTAGGGCGCAATAGGAAGTCGACGGGTGTGCAGTCCACCAAACCAACATCAGTGGGGCTGGTGGACCACAGTGAGTCTGGCAGAGAAGCCAGTAGTGCTGCTGCACAGGGATGATCCATTTTTTCCCTACCATGGTCCCTAGACAATTGTTCATGCTGTAACCTGGCTGTGTCTGTCACCTTAGTTTGAATACAGTAGGAACTGCAGGAGGGGGAGTACGAGATTTGAGGGATCTGGGTGAGACCCCAGTCCGTAGCCGAAATGGCTCTTTTCACCATAGGGCCTAAATCTTTGGCCTGATGCTTAGGATGTAGGGCGAGTGAGACGTGTGGCACCGTCTCCTCTCCCATCCTGTACCAGGGCAGTTGCTCAGGAGACAGGTGGACCGCTGAGGCCACCCCCTCGGGACCTACATAAATGTTTTGGGATGCAACTTGCCACTCGTGGCCTTCCAGTTGCTCAGAAAATAGGTCCCCATACCATTCTGTGGAATTATGGTCATAAAACAGTGTCACATGTGGGGGGTCGGGCGGAGGAACGTAGGGTTCCAGGAGGGAGATCCAGGAGCGCCACGCGGAGTACACCGCCAGGATACCCGCCGGGCTAGGCTGCAGGAGGCCCCAGTAGATGTCAGCCACCGGGTGTTGTGACACAGGTTGCATCAGCCACTGCCCGGTGCCGCCTGTCGCTCCGTCACATGGCAGGCGGGTCCCTTCGGGGAGGGTGACAACCAAACCATCAGCACTGCACAAAATTGAAGCTCCCAGCTTCACCAGCATGTCCCGCCCCAGAAGGTTCACAGGCACTGCAGCGGAGACCACAAACGGGTGTAGAAAGGTCTGTCCCCCCAACCGCACTCTCACAGGCTTAGTCACTGGCAGTTTCTGCTCCTCCCCGGAGAAGCCCACAACGGTCACTGTAGTGGTGGAAAGATGTTGTTGGTTAGGCATCACATTCAAAGTCGAATATGTGGCCCCCGTGTCCACCAAGAACGGCAGTTCTTTGTCCATGACCATTAGGGACAGCATGGGGTCTGCCTCCCCAGCGTCCCGGGCCACCCGTGGACACCGTCACATGGAGGAGTCTCCCAGTCCCAGTCCTCGGATCCAGTGAGGATGAGATACTGTCCTCCTCCCGGAACAGCCTGTGGGTTGGGTGCGGTCGCTTGTCCTGCTGGGGGTCCCCTGGGAGGGACCCGTCCTGTTGGGCACTCTCTGACCCAGTGGCCAGCCCTACCACACCTGTAACAGGTTCCCTGCGGTGGCCACCTTTGCGACCTGCCCCGGCCTCGCCCCCGGTTCCCGGCTCCCCGGCCTCGGCCCCCACGGCCTCTTCCCCATAGCTGGGGACCCCAACCCTGATTGCTGTAGTTGGGGGTTTGTCCGACCCATAAGCCGAACAGGGGCTGTGGTGCTCCTGCCACCATCTGTCTCCCCTGCCCTTTCTTTTTGTGAGCCTGTACTTTTTGTCTCGCTTCTCTCACCTGCAGTTTCAACAACTGTGTCTGTAAATTTTTCAGATTACCTTCCTCTTTTGTGACCTCATCCCTCGCTCTCTGGAGATGATGCAACACCTGTCTATCCTGCACGGGTAAATCAGCTCCTGGGAGATCAGGAGTAGCCAAAATAACTGCCTTAACCTCCTCCGAGACACACTCCATGACCGCCCGCCTGAACCACTCCTGCTGAACCCCAGCCTGCCCAGGGTGACACCCTATTCTCCCAGTCCAATCCTCCGTACATTTGTCCAAATATTCTCTGGGGTGTATTTTAGGGTCCCAAGTAAATTTTGGAATGCTGTCCCCGCTCGGGGCGGGGAACATCTCCCGCATGGCTTCACCCAAGTCCATCACTACGTCTGTTAGAGTCACACTGTCACCGCGAGTGAGTGTCCCTGCCATTTCCTCTATTTTCTGCAGAGAGTGTTTAGTTAGGCACCTCGCAGCCACTGCTCTGAAATCACCCAAGGCCAACTTTGTTCCCTGCGTCAGCTGGTCTAGTTTATCCATCCAGTGACCTCCCCCGTCTGCAGGGGGAGGCATCTCATCCGCTAGCGCCTGCACGTCTCCTAAGGAGAACGGCTTGTATCTCTCAGGTCCTTCTGAAGCCCCCCTTCTTAAGGGGAACTGCTTAGGCTTCAGGTTTGTTTGCTGCTTCAGGGTGCGGGACCTGAGGGTCATTCTCCCTGACTCCCTTTTACCTTGCTCTGGTCCCTCACCTTGCTCACCTTCCAAATCTATCAACACTTTCTCATCCTCATCTTCCTCACAATACCCCGACAATTCACCGATAATCTCCACTTCCCCTCTCTGGAGACGGCTCCGTTCGCGGAGAGGGGTGAGGCTGCCCCGATTACCCTGGGCCGCCTCCTCCTTTTGCTCTCTAATCACCCTTTCCTGAAACGCTGGTTTAGTTATACCTTTTCCAGGGGTTCCCTTACTCTCTCCCTCGGATTCCCTAACGGTTTCACAATCGGAATCCTTTTCCTCCCCACTACAGCAATCCCCACCTAGGAGGCTCCCTTCTCCCTGCGTTTGAACCTGAACAGTTCCACCAGTAACATGTATTACTGGACACATGTGCGCAGGGGGAGCGGTGGGAAAACCCCCACGGCTGGTGTACGCCGGGGGTTGCTTGTCGCCTTTCCCAGACCCCTGCCCAGCTGGGGCTGGGTCACAGTTGTCGTTATCTCCACTTTCCCTATGCAGGTGATCGACACACTGCCAGAAAATGGCTAGGCGAGCCCACGCTTGCCTCTCCTGCTCCTGTTTCTCTCCCTCTTTTCTCCACTTTCCCTGTTGTAACCCCCTTGCTTTCTCTAGCTCGCGTCCTGCCTCATCTTTCAGGCCGCTATGCTCCTTTTCCTTACGCCATAAAAGTGCTCCTAATGATTGCCTATCCTCCGGTTTGTATCCTGCACATTTCACTGCACTACCCATACGCTTCCACGCATCTGCCGTCTCTCTCTCTCGGCCCTTTTCCTGTGCTGCTTTACCCACTGCTATTTTTAGCAACTGCATTTGTTCAGACAGAGGCTTCCACCGCCCGCGTACTGGTGGACCCCAGCCTCCGTCATCCAATTCTCTATCAAATTCGTGATCCATATTTTACCTTAGTCGACCTATCCACACTTAGTACACCTTTTCGCTGTCACTGAGTGCCCCACCAATAAACACCACCAAAACATAAACACACACAATTATCAAGCCACGGACAACGGTAAACAGTAAACAGTAAGTAATCAATTGTAAATACAAAGAATAAATGGCTCTATGTACACCTTATCTCACACCAGTTCCCCACCAACCCCCAGTCACCAACTCGCACTAAATACACTTTATTTACAAGGGTAGCTTCGAGGACTCTATACCTCGGGCCTACAATGACCCGTTTTCGGGAGGATGAACCTGACTCCTCCAGCCAAACGAGCTGCTTGGGGGTCCTATATCCCCGGGCGGCTCAGGCCCAGCTGTCCTACTACCTGCCAGCAGTAGGTGGGGTGCCAATCCACGGACGGGTCCCAGACCCTTGCCAATAGGTTCTGTGACGGAGGTCCCTGACCCACCGTCACCTTTGAGAGCCCTCTGTTTTACAGGGTCCCTGACCCCCTGCGAAGGCTCCCAGGTCCCAGACCTTCTATCACAGCGCTTTCCTCTTGGGTCCCAGACCCTCCTCAACAGTACTTCTCCCTTCTCTCCTCCAGGGTCCCCGACCCTTCCACACCGGTGCTTTCCTCCTGGGTCCCAGACCCTTCTACAACAATACTATTCTCACGGGTCCCAGACCCCTCTACAACACTACTTTACTCAAAGGTCCCAGACCTCTCCACAACGATACTATTCTCAGGGGTCCCAGACCCTTCAACAACGATACTATTCTCAGGGGTCCCAGACCCTTCAACAACACTCCTTTACTCAAAGGTCCCAGACCTTTCCACAACGATACTATTCTCAGGGGTCCCAGACCCTTCAACAACGATACTATTCTCAAGGGTCCCAGACCCTTCAGAGCTACACACCCAACAAACCCTCGCCCCAATATTGGTTGACAGATCCTGAGACACTTCCAGCCACTTTTTAGGAATAGCCAATATGCAGAGTTTGATAAAACAGGCTCTGCCTACCTTTTTTCTTTGGGCCCCGTGGCTGTCCGCGTCCGCAAGACCTCGTCTCTGGTTCTAATTAGCACAACCTCCTCCTCATCCCGGACGAGCCCCCAAATTGTTGGAGTTAGACTCCACCGAGTCCGTTGATGAGGGAAGGATGCAGTCTGAGGCGAAGGTTGGTTGCAAGTCAGCTCTCTTTAATGACGTCACAGATTGCAATCCGGGAGCACACTTAGATGCACAAAACAGTACATACCAAGAGTAGCTCAATATCTCTTGTCAGGGTCTGGTTTTTATAACCCAAACCGGGCGTTTACTGTTCTTGTTGGTATTTTTCCAGTTGGCGTAACATACAAGTGTTGTTTTGAAATTGCTGGCGTTAGTCCCCACACCCGTTCCCTTTTACCTTGTCTTGTTATGTTGCAATTAAGCAGCGTCAGCGACCCCCTCCCTTGTTATGTCCCCGCACATCAAGCGTAAGCTTAATGTTACCGCGACCCTGTCAATGTACCTTCTGCTTTTCTAAATTTACTTGCACTTCGAGGAGGGCCGGAGCCCCCCTTCAGTCTCCGCGATGCTTGAAAACCCATCAGCAAACATCTCTGTGTTGCAGAAACATCGCCACCGACCATTTGCACCCACCACACGTCGAAACTCCTGGCAGACACATGGTCCAATCCCACCCGTATTAAAAGTACATTTATATGCGGTAATTGATGAGTAGTAATTTCCAGTAACCTGCACAACACTGCTGACTAGTGACGTTGCCGCCGTTGGCTGAATCCGCAGTAGTTATGGTGCTATGATGTTAGATTGTTACAGGGACTGTGATAAATGCAGACCCCTCTATTATGGTTGCGTTAAAAAAAAAAAAGCAAACATTTGTACTCAGATTTCATGGCGGTGTGCTTTTTATACCTTGACAAGTTTTCCTGAGATCAGATTAAAAAAATTCCAAAATATAGCAGCATATTGACGTGTATTCTCTGTATCTTAAAACGTGGCGGGTCGTCAGACTCGGATACACAGCTCTATGGTCCACACAGAGGAAACGAAGAACCTGCACTTTGCTAAGTCACGAAGTTATCTTTTGTCATGTGACTACGTTTACGTGCCTTGACGCAATTAAGATGTTTTCATGTGTTTTTAATGGCGCAGTTACAGAGCATAGCCATGTAAACGCATTAATGGGGGAATCTCATTTATAAAGGCTTCGTGTGACCGAAAAAGATGACAAACATTCATACTTACATTTGTAAGGAGATTTTGGGATTTATAAAGAAAAGGGTACGCTGGGAAAAGAACTCCTACGTTCTGCGAACGAGGCTGACGGGGATGCTGTTTCGACAGAATCCTGTAGAGGGCACTGTGCACGCTAAATTGAAGGCTCCAGGAATGTTTTCTGCTTTTCATTTTACTAAGAGAATAATAATGATTCAAATGTTTTTGGTCACACGGCCATTGGCTCTGAAATTAAACTGTCCTTTTAAATAAAACTGTTTACATTTGCAAACTGTATTGTATGCTGTGTTTGAATGTTCCGATATCGTTATTAGATATTTCACTGCATGTTTTTCAACAAAATGCCCTCTGAAATTGGTACTCTGTCACTAAGACGTACTGTACAAACAATGCATTTTCTGCCCAGGGTAAAGGCTTCTTATTCAGTTTCCCTACAGGGGATAGCTGGGGTCCGTGGGATGTTTGGAAGTTAGTGTCAGGGCATTCTGGTAGAATGTGACCTTTGGCAACAATGGGCTGGACAGCTCTGTGCTCATCTTGTCTCATCTGGGACTCCCACCATCACTGCCACTGAGCATCTCCTCTACAGGCAAACACTGAAGTGCCACCAAGACCAGCAGGTGGCTCTGGGATGCAACCACTTCTGAGGCCAGATGAGGGAGCCACTAATGATGGCTTGAAGAGATATCAGTGTTAGCATGTTCCCCTAATTTCCTGTTTATGATGTAACGCCATCCGACCTCACCGTGGCGTGATGAATGTGTGATATTGTAGGTACGCTGACAGATACAATTAGACGGTTGTATTGTCTGGCACTGTCATGGCTGCAACGCTGAAATAATATAACTAGCCAGAGAGCACACATGCATTGGCACTATATCTCCGCGATGCTTGAAAACCCATCAGCAAACATCTCTGTGTTGCAGAAACATCGCCACCGATCATTTGATTCCATATTCCCCCGATGTTGGCGCGATGTTAAAGTGATCAATATGCAACCTTTAGCCCACTCTTATCTTCCTTTATCAGGCTATATATATACATATATATATATATATACAGGTTAGGTCAAGCTGGGGGAGCATGCGCTGATGCTGCCCCTTGCCGCACCCACCACACGTCGAAACTCCTCGCAGACTCATGGCCCAGTCCCACCCTCGTTATAAGTACTTTTATATGCAGTAATTGATAACTAGTAATTTCCAGTAACCTGCACAACGCTGCTGGCTAGTAACGTTGCCACCGTTGGCTGAATCCGCAATAGTTGTGGTGCTATGATGTTAGATTGTTACAGGGACTGTGATAAATGCAAATGCAGACCCCTCTATTATGGTTGCGTTAAAAAGGTAAACATTTTACTCAGATTTCATGCATTTGGTGGTGTGCTTTTTATACCATGACAAGTTTTCCTAAAATCAGATTTAAATAATTGCAGGCTTTTCGATCCTGAACACAGCTATTCCCAAATCAGGAAGTAATGTTCTGAGTCGGGATGCTCTCCACAGCGCCGTAGTAGAAAGTCCAGTGTTGAGACCAGCATTATAAGCGGTGGTCTGGGCGTTCACTGCAGCGCGGATCAATCTGTCAACCCACGGTTCCTGATTGGGGAAGAGTGTGAACCATCAGTGTAAAAATCCATAACATGCAGCTTGATTATGGCAGAGGACATTGTGCCCAAATATAAAGGGAGGGAGTATTTAGAGATGACAATGATTATCTTCCCAGTGATGATTTGTGGCTTATCCGCTCTTTCAGAGTGCCAAGAGTGATTCTGGTAGAACTGAACGATGAATTTGTCGCGGAACATACCGAAAGGAACTGGCAGACAGATCAGGGATATCCCAGCCCATTTTGAGTTCCATTATTCCTCAAGTTGTGCCTGGTTTTAACCAACTGTCAAGATAATATTTTAAGTTTCCCTAGTGTGGATGTAGTTCAACGTATTTAGAATACATGTGTAATTGCTTCTGAGCATTTTCTGATTTGTATTTTAGTGGGCGGGAAAAAAAAATGTCAGAAAATACTTTGAGAGATCTTACTGTATGTGTCTGACGCATTTGAAAGTATTAACAAAAATGTGTAGTTTTATTTATTAGTTTGCTTTCTGTCATTTTAAGGACCTTTATCACTAGGCTTACAGACATTTTAATATAGCCCATCACTGCCTGTGGCAAGATGCAAGTAAGTCACGTGACACACCCTGTTGGGCCCAGCTTGCTCACCGCGAACATTGTTTTCCCATGACTAGTAAACCAAGGGGAGAAGCTGCGTTGGTGCCTGGTGCAAATTGACAAAGTATGCAGGAAAGTACGCTATCAAATATTCCTCACTGAATGTCATTATAGGCGGGAAAAATAAAGCAATTAGCAAGCAGCAGTGCTGTACTCTACAACTTGTGGATTAATTTGCCAGCCTGCTAGTGACATTCTAGTTAACTTCACAGGCATGACCAGGCAGTGGCGTATCGTGGTTTGTCACATATGCAGGATTCATTACAAGTGGAGAAGTCAGCTGTGTTAAAAATCAGCTAAACTGAAATGGAAGGCTTGTAGTATAAGGGAGAAGGTGAAGGAGAATGTCTTTTATGTGTTTTAAGTTGATTAAGTTTACATATGGTAAAGGTTCATTGTCTCTTCAAATGAGTGCTTGCAAATTTAAGGATCTAGGAAATTAGCTTAGTCTACTGTTGCAATAATACACAGCTGCAGACTCTTAATGCCACTCTCTGGCTCCTTCCGGTTGGTGGACGCATGTGCAGAAAACAAAGAAACAACAACTTTTTTGCTGTTTCACAAGCTTTCAAAGTAGAGTTCCATGGCACCTTTAAACTTAAAGGCCTGTATTTGCAGTAGAATGGTCATGCAATTTGGATTTAACACCAAAAAAATGTCCCTGTGCGTGCAGCATTTAATGAATTACCCCTCTATACTTTTTGCACTGCACTTGAGATCTGAAGAGTCCTTTAATTCAATAGCAAGACCACTACAATTCTCTACATGTACATCAGTTTAACCAATCATTATTTAAACTAATCAAATTTTGTGTCAAACTTCACAATATTTTAAATAACCTCACAGACACAAACCATACGCAAAATAATCCATATTTATTTAATAGAAAAACAAGAATAAGAAGTCTTATCTTAACCTATTCTTATCTTATCCTATGTAATCTTATGTCATACTATCTTACTTTAATCTTAACTTATCCTATCTTAGTCTTATCTTATTCTATGTTATCTTACATTATATACAACCTTATCTTAACCTATTCTTAGTCTTATCCTATGTAATCTTATATCATACAATCTTAGGATTAGTTAAGATAAGGTTAAACTACCTTAATCTTATATTATCCTAAGTACTTGTGAGATGTCTCACCTAATTATTTACAGGTTCTATGAAAAACTATTTACATCACACTGATAGCCCATCTCCACAGCCATCTCCAGGACCCCGGGGATGGCACTTAGCTGATCCAGCGCCTCATCATCAAATATCAGCTCAGCTTGGGCACCCTCATTATCACCATATGAGTAGTGATTCTCTGAATTTTGATTCTTCCCCTGCTTGCAGATGTAAACTGCATGTTGAAAATCATTCCAAAACTGATTACACCAGTAATGAGCAAGGCACTTGGCATCATAGGTCATTTTAGAATAGTTGCATAGATAAAAGTTATGCATCTTATTGAATCTTTCCATTTTCTCAAAAACAACAGAAGGGGAAATAAGTAGGGGTGTCGGACCCGTAACCAGCTCAGATGAGGGGGCTGCAGCTTGCGCTGGAACCTGATACAGAGGGGTGGGATGAACTGTGGCTGGAGGTGAAGATGGGTGTGGAGATGGGCTTACAGGTGAGACTACACATGGTGACGGAGGAGGAGAGTCTGTAAAAAAAGATGGGGATGGAGAGGAGGCAAAAGAGGATGGGACTGGTGATGGAAATAAGAAGGAAGTGGAGGAGAAGGCTGGTGAGCAGGGCTCAGGCTCTGACATTGATGGAGTGCGACACAGGATGGTAGCAACCTCGTCGTCACTCTGGGTGAGATCCACACACGGGATCTTGTCACCCACCTGGATTGAATCAAAGGGGTTACTGAAGGTTAGCAGGTTCTGCAAATTTTTTGTAAATGGCCCCTTCTGTTTTTTACACTTCTTTCTACGGCCTGACCGGCCTCCCGCCGTATTTCTACGGCGTCTTCTGCCCTGCTGAGCCCTGCTGGTCGCCAACGGGATGGGAGCAGATCCAGATATGGTTTGGGAGCTGGGTGCCGGTGGCCCAGTGCGGCATTTCTTCTGACGGCCTCCACTGCTGGTACTGGTTCGTCCTTTTGGATTATAAAGATAGGGGACACACATTTAATTAAAGTGAATCCTTATGTCACTCTACAAGAAAAGTACATCACATACATCACAGATATCGCACTTGGCAGTCAGTATTGCACATTGAGAGAAATTCTGCCATCTTATCGGATATAGGAAACACATGCTTGGGAGACTTATGCGCTGGTCTTGAATTGGGCTGCCTGCATTTCAGCAGGGGAACTTGACCTATAAAAACACACCATGTAGTGCACAGATTCCCTGATATGCAGAACAACAGCGAAAAACAACACTGGAAAGGTTCATGTGCACCAAATTTACAGATGTAGCCGCTTGAATTTTCCCCTGTTTCCATGATGGGGCCTTGGCTGGTCCTTGGCTGGTCCATGACAGGTCCCTGCTGGGCCTTGGGTGGCACCTTGGCTATAATGAGATCCCCCACGATGATGTGTGTAAAGTACTTGCAATGATTTATCCATCCACCAGGGAGAGCAGTGATTATGGAAGCAGAAATGACTTACCTGAAATCAGGTATTGTAACTCCACTGCAGAAAATGAAAATCTAAGGAAGTATAATTTTCTTATATTTAGACAAAATTCCAATTTCATTAATAAACTGACTACACTGCAATAGATGGCCTGAGAAATGTAAGAAATTGTTTCTGTTGTGAGGCAAAGATGGCCTAAAACTAGCTAAATGTGTTTTAGTCAGTTTATTGATGAAATTAGAATTTTGTATTTTACTTCACCTTTTGGAGATAAGGCGGACCCAAGATGTGTGCAATACAATAATTACAGGCCTAAACAAAGTAATACGGTTGCTTGTGGAGAATAAAGGTGGACAGAGTGGAAAATGAAAAATAAAAATGCTTATGGTTCTGTACTGTGCTTGAATAAAACGGACGCATTCCTTAGTCTGTTCTGTCTTTCCTTCTGGCTAACAGTCTGAAAGGCTGCTGATGGCTGCACATTCACAGGAGGGCTGGGGGCAGTCACGATGACGTGTGAATCTGTCATAAACTTCTCTGCTTGGCCACAATGAAAAGAGATATGTTTGCAGGGGATCAAGGTGAGGTTGTTTTCTTAACCTAAGAACACTGAACCAACGGTCAAGCATGGTGGTGGTAGTATCATGCTGTTTTGCTGACAGTACTGTACATGAGAACATTGCAGAAAGACAATGGGATAATGAAGTAGCACTAGATAGATAGACTGGGATTTTTTGTCATAGTACCAGACACAAAAAGAGGAACATAAAAGAAACATAGCATAACAAGTATTTACTGTAACCCTATGGAGTCTGAGGCCTCTCACCCACTTTCAAAGTAGTCTGACAGGCCTTGACATTTTACTGTTTTTCTGAATTGCTAAAACACATGTCCTAAAATCTCTCATCTCCTGTAATCAAACCACTAAGCACAAACTCTAAAATTCAAGCTAAACTCACAAAACCTTACGCTTGTCTTGCAAAATCAAACAATCTTCTCAAAACTATATTATCTTTGCTCAAAAGCAAACACTGTTTTCAGACCATGCATCTCGTCAGTTGGGTAAAGGTACACTACTGAACAGTCATAGCACTCTACAGCAAAAAATGAAAACAGTACCAATCAAAACTGTTGTTGACATGTAAATGAGAAACCGTAAGACTATAATAATAGTTAAAAAAAATTATGGTCGTCTACCATATGACTGATAATTAATATGTAACGTTTGCCATACTCAGTACTCCAGAAAAGTGACTGTAAAGAACAACGCCAAAAAGTAAACAAACGAGAGGCATATTACAGTAAAATGTTGTGCAACTGCCAAGCCAGAGTCACAGAAGAATATTCATCCTGCCTCATCGCCATGTCTCAGGGCTGGGTCTAGCGATGCTATCCCTTGTTGAGTGATGCAGAAAGAATCCTCTGTGTGACCCATTTGTACCTTGACTTCAAAATGCAACTCCTATCCTTCTATGGCACGTATTCTATGTTCTAGTCACTCTTTGGCTTCCTCAAATGTTTAGAAATGTGTGTGAATAGTTTTGAGTCATTGTGTTCAAATGACTACTGTGTGCTGGCTGCGCTTAACTTCTGTGGCCTGTGTTTTCTATTTTGCATCAAAGTTCACCATAGCGCAAAATGTGTTTTGATGAATGGGAATGTGTTTTGAGTTTTGCAAAAAGGATGACTGAGATCTGCAAATTGTGTCTAACTAGGTGACCATGGTTTAAAGTTTTGCCAAAGAAGTAACTGATTCAATAAATGACTTTTGGCAATCGGCAGTTTTGTTCCCAAAACGATTTCTAATATTTCAGCAATTCAGAAAAACTGTTAAATATTTCACCTGTCTAAAAAACATTTATCCCAAAGTGCTACGAATGCTTTTATTCAGCACAAACTCAGCACCAATAATCTGTCAACATTTAGAATGTGATTATTCTATATATATATATTTTTTTTTTGTTAAAATCTACTTTAAACATACACTTTTCAAAAACTTATTTTCAGTGGTGCTGACAAATTGTAAAAAATCACATTATAAATATTTCTAGCCTAAGCTTGAGTTCTGAAGCTTACAGACATAGGGGATGGCTACACAAAGGTGAATGAGACATTCAGAAAATTGTATGAGGTTTGATTACTAAAGTGTTACAACTTTGAAGTGACTTTGGAGTCACCAGACCTTTGCATACTGTCAATGGCCCATCAGTCTGGACTGTCTGTCACTGCTCTTCACACCAATCAGTTTGGAAAGGCAGTGTGAATTTTACAGGTTTTTTTTTCATTTGCTAAGACAAATACTGCAATACTGAAGTTGCTTTCTCAAAACTCTTCATGCAGTCACCACAACATTTACTTATGTGGGCTAAACTGTTTAGCATTTCACTTTGCTTTCATACAAAATGCAATCAATGACTAAATGCTTCAAAAGCCATGGATTCCTGTCTCACTCACAATATTACATTTTCAGAGGCCAATTTGCACATACCTACATACTGACCCAAAAACTGCTAATAAGACAGTCAAAACTGAAACATGTCATTTTGCTAAATCACTATCAAGACCCTTTCTAAAACAGATTGTAAAAAACACATAATACAAAGAAATTATGTCAGTTGACACAAGATCAAACAATGAATGTTGGATGCCAGGATATTCCTCCAGAGCAATGCCAAGGATGGATCAGGCATGTGGAGATGCTACCCTAGATACTACCCTGTCTTAGCAATTGAAAACAACTGTAAGAAAAGACACAATACTAGCCTTTTTACAGTTTATAACATGCAACGGATTAAACGTCGATGAATAAAATGTGCAATCACATTATTCCAGGAACAATGCAAAACAATAAATGAATATTAGAACAACAAATTGTCACTCCTGATCAGGATGCCAAGCTTCAAAACAGTTCCTGTCTCGTTACTGTATGACATCATAGCGCTGGATTAGTATGTACCGGCATGCTCGCTATCCAAGTACCTAGCCCTGTTTGTCTCCGGTGTTGTAAAAACTTTGGCTGTAGCTTCAGTTTACTTTAAAGTATCAATTATGCCAGAAGCTTGCTAATGGCTACCAAAAGATTCTCGTTGATACTTGTTGTACTTGTGTATGAACTTGTGACCACAACTAAAATGTGTTTTTGTAAAGAAAGCGCCATCTCATGGCAACACCCTGCAAGTGAATAAATGAGCGCGTTCAGACGAGAATTTAGGCACACCCCCAGAAGGAGGGGGGTTACTCCCGTTGGCTGGCTTTTGCCAATGTGGGACATGTTCACCTGTTACCTTACCATTTGACGTCGCTTTCCTGTTATGTTCAAACACATCACAGCCACAGATTTTACGGATTTCATTGTGCAGTACAGCAGACATGCTGAAAAGAGCCCCGTATTTTTACTGCTTCATGGTAACAAATCACCGTTGGGCTAAAGGTGAACCATTTTATTATTTAGTATCCTAAGACACGTAGTTCCAAAATAAGATAGTTATCACAGACTGCAAGATTCAACAAGACCAGCCAAGCCTGTTCTGACTTTCATTCTTCGAGTGCTGAGATATTCTAGGCATCATTTTGCCGTTCTTACCATGGCTGACTGAACCGGGGATGTCTTCCGGAGCAATCCGGACACTGACGGCGTCATTTGGCAGGAGCCAGTCGATTCTCCGCAGGTAGATGAAGGCAGACATCTTTCGCGTCTTGTCTTTTGCTGGGAAAGTGCAAATCTGAGCTGCTTTGAATGTTTGAATCAAAACTCGAAACGGAATTAGAATTGTTATGATGCGGTTGCTAAGATATGGTGGTCGATTAGTGTCAGCGCGTGGCAAAGTCTTCAAGCACTTTAATCAAATGACCAGACACACGATATATATTGACAAAAGCGCGGAAAGATAATAGAAGCACCGTAAATTTAGAAGACACGCCTAAAAACAGAAAATGTTATAAATAAAATGTATTGAAGTATTTAAATAGAATTCCTTCCTGGCAGCAAGTAACGCGAGAGCTGCAGACGTGACGTTCCACAGACTCCCAGAATTCACAGCGATCGTTAAGCGACCCATTCAATCAGAATAGAAGGAAATGGCGAGGAGACGTTCTTATCTCACACTGGTTTTTATTTACAACTGAATGTTTAGCACACTTGGAAAATTCTGTAATCCATCTTCAGCCATTTCACTCTTCCACTGTAGCAACGCAAAGTGAAGAATTCTGAACAATGATGGCGGCACATTCGCAGCTGCTCCGAACTCTCCAGTGTTCCTCTGACTGTGTTTTATTGGTTTATTTGCTTCCGGTACCAGTATTTTACGCATCCTTGTTCTTCTTTACTGTTGGTGTATGTTTCTTTGATTTTATATTGTATTTTACTTGTACTTTTATCCTTAACATGGCGTCGACAGCCTTGCTCCAAAGACATCTCATTGTATTTGCACAGTGACAGTAACGCTATCTTATCTTGCGAGAGGAAGTAGCATAAGGCTGTACTGCTAACGTTAGCATTAGCAAGCCTAGCAGTGTTGGTAGTAAGGCGTTACTATAATCCCACTACTCTTGTCTGTAAGGAGTAATGTAACTAATTGCCATTAAAAAACACGGAAGGTGCTGAAATTTAAATGCACTCTTTACCTTTGTCTTGCGTGAAAATATTAATGGATAAAGGCAGCATGTTCCCTTAATTTCCCGTTTATGATGTAACGCCACCCGACCTCACCATGGCGCAATGAATGGGTGGTATTGTAGGTACGCTGATAGATACAATTAGACGGTTGTATTGTCTGGCACTGTCATAGCTGCAACACTGAAATAATATAACTAGCCAGAGAGCACACATGCATTGGCACTATGTCTCCGCGATGCTTGAAAACCCATCAGCAAACATCTCTGTGTTGCAGAAACATCGCCACCGACCATTTGCACCCACCACACGTCGAAACTCCTGGCAGACACATGGTCCAATCCCACCCGTATTAAAAGTACATTTATATGCGGTAATTGATGAGTAGTAATTTCCAGTAACCTGCACAACACTGCTGACTAGTGACGTTGCCGCCGTTGGCTGAATCCGCAGTAGTTATGGTGCTATGATGTTAGATTGTTACAGGGACTGTGATAAATGCAGACCCCTCTATTATGGTTGCGTTAAAAAAAAAAAAGCAAACATTTGTACTCAGATTTCATGGCGGTGTGCTTTTTATACCTTGACAAGTTTTCCTGAGATCAGATTAAAAAAATTCCAAAATATAGCAGCATATTGACGTGTATTCTCTGTATCTTAAAACGTGGCGGGTCGTCAGACTCGGATACACAGCTCTATGGTCCACACAGAGGAAACGAAGAACCTGCACTTTGCTAAGTCACGAAGTTATCTTTTGTCATGTGACTACGTTTACGTGCCTTGACGCAATTAAGATGTTTTCATGTGTTTTTAATGGCGCAGTTACAGAGCATAGCCATGTAAACGCATTAATGGGGGAATCTCATTTATAAAGGCTTCGTGTGACCGAAAAAGATGACAAACATTCATACTTACATTTGTAAGGAGATTTTGGGATTTATAAAGAAAAGGGTACGCTGGGAAAAGAACTCCTACGTTCTGCGAACGAGGCTGACGGGGATGCTGTTTCGACAGAATCCTGTAGAGGGCACTGTGCACGCTAAATTGAAGGCTCCAGGAATGTTTTCTGCTTTTCATTTTACTAAGAGAATAATAATGATTCAAATGTTTTTGGTCACACGGCCATTGGCTCTGAAATTAAACTGTCCTTTTAAATAAAACTGTTTACATTTGCAAACTGTATTGTATGCTGTGTTTGAATGTTCCGATATCGTTATTAGATATTTCACTGCATGTTTTTCAACAAAATGCCCTCTGAAATTGGTACTCTGTCACTAAGACGTACTGTACAAACAATGCATTTTCTGCCCAGGGTAAAGGCTTCTTATTCAGTTTCCCTACAGGGGATAGCTGGGGTCCGTGGGATGTTTGGAAGTTAGTGTCAGGGCATTCTGGTAGAATGTGACCTTTGGCAACAATGGGCTGGACAGCTCTGTGCTCATCTTGTCTCATCTGGGACTCCCACCATCACTGCCACTGAGCATCTCCTCTACAGGCAAACACTGAAGTGCCACCAAGACCAGCAGGTGGCTCTGGGATGCAACCACTTCTGAGGCCAGATGAGGGAGCCACTAATGATGGCTTGAAGAGATATCAGTGTTAGCATGTTCCCCTAATTTCCTGTTTATGATGTAACGCCATCCGACCTCACCGTGGCGTGATGAATGTGTGATATTGTAGGTACGCTGACAGATACAATTAGACGGTTGTATTGTCTGGCACTGTCATGGCTGCAACGCTGAAATAATATAACTAGCCAGAGAGCACACATGCATTGGCACTATATCTCCGCGATGCTTGAAAACCCATCAGCAAACATCTCTGTGTTGCAGAAACATCGCCACCGATCATTTGATTCCATATTCCCCCGATGTTGGCGCGATGTTAAAGTGATCAATATGCAACCTTTAGCCCACTCTTATCTTCCTTTATCAGGCTATATATATACATATATATATATATATATACAGGTTAGGTCAAGCTGGGGGAGCATGCGCTGATGCTGCCCCTTGCCGCACCCACCACACGTCGAAACTCCTCGCAGACTCATGGCCCAGTCCCACCCTCGTTATAAGTACTTTTATATGCAGTAATTGATAACTAGTAATTTCCAGTAACCTGCACAACGCTGCTGGCTAGTAACGTTGCCACCGTTGGCTGAATCCGCAATAGTTGTGGTGCTATGATGTTAGATTGTTACAGGGACTGTGATAAATGCAAATGCAGACCCCTCTATTATGGTTGCGTTAAAAAGGTAAACATTTTACTCAGATTTCATGCATTTGGTGGTGTGCTTTTTATACCATGACAAGTTTTCCTAAAATCAGATTTAAATAATTGCAGGCTTTTCGATCCTGAACACAGCTATTCCCAAATCAGGAAGTAATGTTCTGAGTCGGGATGCTCTCCACAGCGCCGTAGTAGAAAGTCCAGTGTTGAGACCAGCATTATAAGCGGTGGTCTGGGCGTTCACTGCAGCGCGGATCAATCTGTCAACCCACGGTTCCTGATTGGGGAAGAGTGTGAACCATCAGTGTAAAAATCCATAACATGCAGCTTGATTATGGCAGAGGACATTGTGCCCAAATATTAAGGGAGGGAGTATTTAGAGATGACAATGATTATCTTCCCAGTGATGATTTGTGGCTTATCCGCTCTTTCAGAGTGCCAAGAGTGATTCTGGTAGAACTGAACGATGAATTTGTCGCGGAACATACCGAAAGGAACTGGCAGACAGATCAGGGATATCCCAGCCCATTTTGAGTTCCATTATTCCTCAAGTTGTGCCTGGTTTTAACCAACTGTCAAGATAATATTTTAAGTTTCCCTAGTGTGGATGTAGTTCAACGTATTTAGAATACATGTGTAATTGCTTCTGAGCATTTTCTGATTTGTATTTTAGTGGGCGGGAAAAAAAAATGTCAGAAAATACTTTGAGAGATCTTACTGTATGTGTCTGACGCATTTGAAAGTATTAACAAAAATGTGTAGTTTTATTTATTAGTTTGCTTTCTGTCAT
The DNA here is from genome assembly GCF_023856365.1 of Brienomyrus brachyistius. Classification (NCBI taxonomy): domain Eukaryota; kingdom Metazoa; phylum Chordata; class Actinopteri; order Osteoglossiformes; family Mormyridae; genus Brienomyrus; species Brienomyrus brachyistius. The sequence goes on along the minus strand of NW_026042431.1, from coordinate 56,423 downwards.
TTTAAGGACCTTTATCACTAGGCTTACAGACATTTTAATATAGCCCATCACTGCCTGTGGCAAGATGCAAGTAAGTCACGTGACACACCCTGTTGGGCCCAGCTTGCTCACCGCGAACATTGTTTTCCCATGACTAGTAAACCAAGGGGAGAAGCTGCGTTGGTGCCTGGTGCAAATTGACAAAGTATGCAGGAAAGTACGCTATCAAATATTCCTCACTGAATGTCATTATAGGCGGGAAAAATAAAGCAATTAGCAAGCAGCAGTGCTGTACTCTACAACTTGTGGATTAATTTGCCAGCCTGCTAGTGACATTCTAGTTAACTTCACAGGCATGACCAGGCAGTGGCGTATCGTGGTTTGTCACATATGCAGGATTCATTACAAGTGGAGAAGTCAGCTGTGTTAAAAATCAGCTAAACTGAAATGGAAGGCTTGTAGTATAAGGGAGAAGGTGAAGGAGAATGTCTTTTATGTGTTTTAAGTTGATTAAGTTTACATATGGTAAAGGTTCATTGTCTCTTCAAATGAGTGCTTGCAAATTTAAGGATCTAGGAAATTAGCTTAGTCTACTGTTGCAATAATACACAGCTGCAGACTCTTAATGCCACTCTCTGGCTCCTTCCGGTTGGTGGACGCATGTGCAGAAAACAAAGAAACAACAACTTTTTTGCTGTTTCACAAGCTTTCAAAGTAGAGTTCCATGGCACCTTTAAACTTAAAGGCCTGTATTTGCAGTAGAATGGTCATGCAATTTGGATTTAACACCAAAAAAATGTCCCTGTGCGTGCAGCATTTAATGAATTACCCCTCTATACTTTTTGCACTGCACTTGAGATCTGAAGAGTCCTTTAATTCAATAGCAAGACCACTACAATTCTCTACATGTACATCAGTTTAACCAATCATTATTTAAACTAATCAAATTTTGTGTCAAACTTCACAATATTTTAAATAACCTCACAGACACAAACCATACGCAAAATAATCCATATTTATTTAATAGAAAAACAAGAATAAGAAGTCTTATCTTAACCTATTCTTATCTTATCCTATGTAATCTTATGTCATACTATCTTACTTTAATCTTAACTTATCCTATCTTAGTCTTATCTTATTCTATGTTATCTTACATTATATACAACCTTATCTTAACCTATTCTTAGTCTTATCCTATGTAATCTTATATCATACAATCTTAGGATTAGTTAAGATAAGGTTAAACTACCTTAATCTTATATTATCCTAAGTACTTGTGAGATGTCTCACCTAATTATTTACAGGTTCTATGAAAAACTATTTACATCACACTGATAGCCCATCTCCACAGCCATCTCCAGGACCCCGGGGATGGCACTTAGCTGATCCAGCGCCTCATCATCAAATATCAGCTCAGCTTGGGCACCCTCATTATCACCATATGAGTAGTGATTCTCTGAATTTTGATTCTTCCCCTGCTTGCAGATGTAAACTGCATGTTGAAAATCATTCCAAAACTGATTACACCAGTAATGAGCAAGGCACTTGGCATCATAGGTCATTTTAGAATAGTTGCATAGATAAAAGTTATGCATCTTATTGAATCTTTCCATTTTCTCAAAAACAACAGAAGGGGAAATAAGTAGGGGTGTTGGACCCGTAACCAGCTCAGATGAGGGGGCTGCAGCTTGCGCTGGAACCTGATACAGAGGGGTGGGATGAACTGTGGCTGGAGGTGAAGATGGGTGTGGAGATGGGCTTACAGGTGAGACTACACATGGTGACGGAGGAGGAGAGTCTGTAAAAAAAGATGGGGATGGAGAGGAGGCAAAAGAGGATGGGACTGGTGATGGAAATAAGAAGGAAGTGGAGGAGAAGGCTGGTGAGCAGGGCTCAGGCTCTGACATTGATGGAGTGCGACACAGGATGGTAGCAACCTCGTCGTCACTCTGGGTGAGATCCACACACGGGATCTTGTCACCCACCTGGATTGAATCAAAGGGGTTACTGAAGGTTAGCAGGTTCTGCAAATTTTTTGTAAATGGCCCCTTCTGTTTTTTACACTTCTTTCTACGGCCTGACCGGCCTCCCGCCGTATTTCTACGGCGTCTTCTGCCCTGCTGAGCCCTGCTGGTCGCCAACGGGATGGGAGCAGATCCAGATATGGTTTGGGAGCTGGGTGCCGGTGGCCCAGTGCGGCATTTCTTCTGACGGCCTCCACTGCTGGTACTGGTTCGTCCTTTTGGATTATAAAGATAGGGGACACACATTTAATTAAAGTGAATCCTTATGTCACTCTACAAGAAAAGTACATCACATACATCACAGATATCGCACTTGGCAGTCAGTATTGCACATTGAGAGAAATTCTGCCATCTTATCGGATATAGGAAACACATGCTTGGGAGACTTATGCGCTGGTCTTGAATTGGGCTGCCTGCATTTCAGCAGGGGAACTTGACCTATAAAAACACACCATGTAGTGCACAGATTCCCTGATATGCAGAACAACAGCGAAAAACAACACTGGAAAGGTTCATGTGCACCAAATTTACAGATGTAGCCGCTTGAATTTTCCCCTGTTTCCATGATGGGGCCTTGGCTGGTCCTTGGCTGGTCCATGACAGGTCCCTGCTGGGCCTTGGGTGGCACCTTGGCTATAATGAGATCCCCCACGATGATGTGTGTAAAGTACTTGCAATGATTTATCCATCCACCAGGGAGAGCAGTGATTATGGAAGCAGAAATGACTTACCTGAAATCAGGTATTGTAACTCCACTGCAGAAAATGAAAATCTAAGGAAGTATAATTTTCTTATATTTAGACAAAATTCCAATTTCATTAATAAACTGACTACACTGCAATAAATGGCCTGTGAAATGTAAGAAATTGTTTCTGTTGTGAGGCAAAGATGGCCTAAAACTAGCAAAATGTGTTTTAGTCAGTTTATTGATGAAATTAGAATTTTGTATTTTACTTCACCTTTTGGAGATAAGGCGGACCCAAGATGTGTGCAATACAATAATTACAGGCCTAAACAAAGTAATACGGTTGCTTGTGGAGAATAAAGGTGGACAGAGTGGAAAATGAAAAATAAAAATGCTTATGGTTCTGTACTGTGCTTGAATAAAACGGACGCATTCCTTAGTCTGTTCTGTCTTTCCTTCTGGCTAACAGTCTGAAAGGCTGCTGATGGCTGCACATTCACAGGAGGGCTGGGGGCAGTCACGATGACGTGTGAATCTGTCATAAACTGCTCTGCTTGGCCACAATGAAAAGAGATATGTTTGCAGGGGATCAAGGTGAGGTTGTTTTCTTAACCTAAGAACACTGAACCAACGGTCAAGCATGGTGGTGGTAGTATCATGCTGTTTTGCTGACAGTACTGTACATGAGAACATTGCAGAAAGACAATGGGATAATGAAGTAGCACTAGATAGATAGACTGGGATTTTTTGTCATAGTACCAGACACAAAAAGAGGAACATAAAAGAAACATAGCATAACAAGTATTTACTGTAACCCTATGGAGTCTGAGGCCTCTCACCCACTTTCAAAGTAGTCTGACAGGCCTTGACATTTTACTGTTTTTCTGAATTGCTAAAACGCATGTCCTAAAATCTCTCATCTCCTGTAATCAAACCACTAAGCACAAACTCTAAAATTCAAGCTAAACTCACAAAACCTTACGCTTGTCTTGCAAAATCAAACAATCTTCTCAAAACTATATTATCTTTGCTCAAAAGCAAACACTGTTTTCAGACCATGCATCTCGTCAGTTGGGTAAAGGTACACTACTGAACAGTCATAGCACTCTACAGCAAAAAATGAAAACAGTACCAATCAAAACTGTTGTTGACATGTAAATGAGAAACCGTAAGACTATAATAATAGTTAAAAAAAATGATGGTCGTCTACCATATGACTGATAATTAATATGTAACGTTTGCCATACTCAGTACTCCAGAAAAGTGACTGTAAAGAACAACGCCAAAAAGTAAACAAACGAGAGGCATATTACAGTAAAATGTTGTGCAACTGCCAAGCCAGAGTCACAGAAGAATATTCATCCTGCCTCATCGCCATGTCTCAGGGCTGGGTCTAGCGATGCTATCCCTTGTTGAGTGATGCAGAAAGAATCCTCTGTGTGACCCATTTGTACCTTGACTTCAAAATGCAACTCCTATCCTTCTATGGCACGTATTCTATGTTCTAGTCACTCTTTGGCTTTATTCAGCACAAACTCAGCACCAATAATCTGTCAACATTTAGAATGTGATTATTCTATTTATTTTTTATTTTTTTGTTAAAATCTACTTTAAACATACACTCTTCAAAAACCTATTTTCAGTGGTGCTGACAAATTGTAAAAAATCACATTATAAATATTTCTAGCCTAAGCTTGAGCTCTGAAGCTTACAGACATAGGGGATGGCTACACAAAGGTGAATGAGACATTCAGAAAATTGTATGAGGTTTGATTACTAAAGTGTTACAACTTTGAAGTGACTTTGGAGTCACCAGACCTTTGCATACTGTCAATGGCCCATCAGTCTGGACTGTCTGTCACTGCTCTTCACACCAATCAGTTTGGAAAGGCAGTGTGAATTTTACAGGTTTTTTTTTCATTTGCTAAGACAAATACTGCAATACTGAAGTTGCTTTCTCAAAACTCTTCATGCAGTCACCACAACATTTACTTATGTGGGCTAAACTGTTTAGCATTTCACTTTGCTTTCATACAAAATGCAATCAATGACTAAATGCTTCAAAAGCCATGGATTCCTGTCTCACTCACAATATTACATTTTCAGAGGCCAATTTGCACATACCTACATACTGACCCAAAAACTGCTAATAAGACAGTCAAAACTGAAACATGTCATTTTGCTAAATCACTATCAAGACCCTTTCTAAAACAGATTGTAAAAAACACATAATACAAAGAAATTATGTCAGTTGACACAAGATCAAACAATGAATGTTGGATGCCAGGATATTCCTCCAGAGCAATGCCAAGGATGGATCAGGCATGTGGAGATGTTACCCTAGATACTACCCTGTCTTAGCAATTGAAAACAACTGTAAGAAAAGACACAATACTAGCCTTTTTACAGTTTATAACATGCAACGGATTAAACGTCGATGAATAAAATGTGCAATCACATTATTCCAGGAACAATGCAAAACAATAAATGAATATTAGAACTACAAATTGTCACTCCTGATCAGGATGCCAAGCTTCAAAACAGTTCCTGTCTCGTTACTGTATGACATCATAGCGCTGGATTAGTATGTACCGGCATGCTCGCTATCCAAGTACCTAGCCCTGTTTGTCTCCGGTGTTGTAAAAACTCTGGCTGTAGCTTCAGTTTACTTTAACTCCAACAAGTTATTCGGCTAAGCAAGAAATCCTGCTTTGTGAAGTACCCCCGATCTCAACCCTATTGAAAATTTGTGGGTCCGTGCCAGGAGCCCAACTAGTTTAAATGAACTAGAAATTCTGCAAAAAAGAGTGGTCAAACATGCAGCTGGAATTATGCCAGAAGCTTGCTAACTGATACTTTATTGATCTCCCCTGTAGGGAAATTATCTTTACGCCTCCCTCAACTTGCTCTTTTGTGGAGTAAGTTGACCACGAAGGGCTGCCACCCGAGCTGGGGGTTAAGGGTCTTGCTCAAGGAGCCGCAGACGTGCTGAGGCTGGGTTTGAACCTGCGCCCTTCCGATTACAAGGACACAGGCTTAGCCCACTGAGCCACACGCAGATAATTTCCCTACAGGGGATCAATAAAGTATCAATTATGCCAGAAGCTTGCTAATGGCTACCAAAAGATTCTCGTTGATACTTGTTGTACTTGTGTATGAACTTGTGACCACAACTAAAATGTGTTTTTGTAAAGAAAGCGCCATCTCATGGCAACACCCTGCAAGTGAATAAATGAGCGCGTTCAGACGAGAATTTAGGCACACCCCCAGAAGGAGGGGGGTTACTCCCGTTGGCTGGCTTTTGCCAATGTGGGACATGTTCACCTGTTACCTTACCATTTGACGTCGCTTTCCTGTTATGTTCAAACACATCACAGCCACAGATTTTAACGGATTTCATTGTGCAGTACAGCAGACATGCTGAAAAGAGCCCCGTATTTTTACTGCTTCATGGTAACAAATCACCGTTGGGCTAAAGGTGAACCATTTTATTATTTAGTATCCTAAGACACGTAGTTCCAAAATAAGATTGTGGAAAAGGGGGGCCACACTCCCCTGGGAAAACTGTACGAGTTGCTGCAGGAGGGTAGTACTCGCTGCGGGATATCAATTACGATGCAGGGTAGACAAGATGGAGGGAGGTTGTTATGAGTTTTATTTCCTGTACATATGAATGGATGTATGTATGGTTCTATAACAGATAAACGGAAAACCAATTACTACAATGCTTACAAAAGCCATTACCATAACACACCAACACAATACATAATCGAAGTAAAGGGAATGATTGGGTAGGAAATTAACGTAAATACCTTCCTAAGGTATAACAAAACACTCGTCAGCGATAATTACAACTTATTCAATAAACTCAATACTTACGTTCATCAGTGACGCATACATAACCCACGGAGTTTATTACTTTCAGGAACAACTAAGTTAACTAATTATAAGCTACCGCTCGCTGACATGCTACCTATCTCTCCGGCTCTCCCGCGCTCTAGTCCTGCGTGCACCCATAGTCCTTTGCACGCACCGCCGTTTCTTAAAGACACAAGAGCCTTTCTAACAAAGATAGTTATCACAGACTGCAAGATTCAACAAGACCAGCCAAGCCTATTCTGACTTTCATTCTTCGAGTGCTGAGATATTCTAGGCATCATTTTGCCGTTCTTACCATGGCTGACTGAACCGGGGATGTCTTCCGGAGCAATCCGGACACTGACGGCGTCATTTGGCAGGAGCCAGTCGATTCTCCGCAGGTAGATGAAGGCAGACATCTTTCGCGTCTTGTCTTTTGCTGGGAAAGTGCAAATCTGAGCTGCTTTGAATGTTTGAATCAAAACTCGAAACGGAATTAGAATTGTTATGATGCGGTTGCTAAGATATGGTAGTCGATTAGTGTCAGCGCGTGGCAAAGTCTTCAAGCACTTTAATCAAATGACCAGACACACGATATATATTGACAAAAGCGCGGAAAGATAATAGAAGCACCGTAAATTTAGAAGACACGTCTAAAAACAGAAAATGTTATAAATAAAATGTATTGAAGTATTTAAATAGAATTCCTTCCTGGCAGCAAGTAACGCGAGAGCTGCAGACGTGACGTTCCACAGACTCCCAGAATTCACAGCGATCGTTAAGCGACCCATTCAATCAGAATAGAAGGAAATGGCGAGGAGACGTTCTTATCTCACACTGGTTTTTATTTACAACTGAATGTTTAGCACACTTGGAAAATTCTGTAATCCATCTTCAGCCATTTCACTCTTCCACTGTAGCAACGCAAAGTGAAGAATTCTGAACAATGATGGCGGCACATTCGCAGCTGCTCCGAACTCTCCAGTGTTCCTCTGACTGTGTTTTATTGGTTTATTTGCTTCCGGTACCAGTATTTTACGCATCCTTGTTCTTCTTTACTGTTGGTGTATGTTTCTTTGATTTTATATTGTATTTTACTTGTACTTTTATCCTTAACATGGCGTCGACAGCCTTGCTCCAAAGACATCTCATTGTATTTGCACAGTGACAGTAACGCTATCTTATCTTGCGAGAGGAAGTAGCATAAGGCTGTACTGCTAACGTTAGCATTAGCAAGCCTAGCAGTGTTGGTAGTAAGGCGTTACTATAATCCCACTACTCTTGTCTGTAAGGAGTAATGTAACTAATTGCCATTAAAAAACACGGAAGGTGCTGAAATTTAAATGCACTCTTTACCTTTGTCTTGCGTGAAAATATTAATGGATAAAGGCAGCATGTTCCCTTAATTTCCCGTTTATGATGTAACGCCACCCGACCTCACCATGGCGCAATGAATGGGTGGTATTGTAGGTACGCTGATAGATACAATTAGACGGTTGTATTGTCTGGCACTGTCATAGCTGCAACACTGAAATAATATAACTAGCCAGAGAGCACACATGCATTGGCACTATGTCTCCGCGATGCTTGAAAACCCATCAGCAAACATCTCTGTGTTGCAGAAACATCGCCACCGACCATTTGCACCCACCACACGTCGAAACTCCTGGCAGACACATGGTCCAATCCCACCCGTATTAAAAGTACATTTATATGCGGTAATTGATGAGTAGTAATTTCCAGTAACCTGCACAACACTGCTGACTAGTGACGTTGCCGCCGTTGGCTGAATCCGCAGTAGTTATGGTGCTATGATGTTAGATTGTTACAGGGACTGTGATAAATGCAGACCCCTCTATTATGGTTGCGTTAAAAAAAAAAAAGCAAACATTTGTACTCAGATTTCATGGCGGTGTGCTTTTTATACCTTGACAAGTTTTCCTGAGATCAGATTAAAAAAATTCCAAAATATAGCAGCATATTGACGTGTATTCTCTGTATCTTAAAACGTGGCGGGTCGTCAGACTCGGATACACAGCTCTATGGTCCACACAGAGGAAACGAAGAACCTGCACTTTGCTAAGTCACGAAGTTATCTTTTGTCATGTGACTACGTTTACGTGCCTTGACGCAATTAAGATGTTTTCATGTGTTTTTAATGGCGCAGTTACAGAGCATAGCCATGTAAACGCATTAATGGGGGAATCTCATTTATAAAGGCTTCGTGTGACCGAAAAAGATGACAAACATTCATACTTACATTTGTAAGGAGATTTTGGGATTTATAAAGAAAAGGGTACGCTGGGAAAAGAACTCCTACGTTCTGCGAACGAGGCTGACGGGGATGCTGTTTCGACAGAATCCTGTAGAGGGCACTGTGCACGCTAAATTGAAGGCTCCAGGAATGTTTTCTGCTTTTCATTTTACTAAGAGAATAATAATGATTCAAATGTTTTTGGTCACACGGCCATTGGCTCTGAAATTAAACTGTCCTTTTAAATAAAACTGTTTACATTTGCAAACTGTATTGTATGCTGTGTTTGAATGTTCCGATATCGTTATTAGATATTTCACTGCATGTTTTTCAACAAAATGCCCTCTGAAATTGGTACTCTGTCACTAAGACGTACTGTACAAACAATGCATTTTCTGCCCAGGGTAAAGGCTTCTTATTCAGTTTCCCTACAGGGGATAGCTGGGGTCCGTGGGATGTTTGGAAGTTAGTGTCAGGGCATTCTGGTAGAATGTGACCTTTGGCAACAATGGGCTGGACAGCTCTGTGCTCATCTTGTCTCATCTGGGACTCCCACCATCACTGCCACTGAGCATCTCCTCTACAGGCAAACACTGAAGTGCCACCAAGACCAGCAGGTGGCTCTGGGATGCAACCACTTCTGAGGCCAGATGAGGGAGCCACTAATGATGGCTTGAAGAGATATCAGTGTTAGCATGTTCCCCTAATTTCCTGTTTATGATGTAACGCCATCCGACCTCACCGTGGCGTGATGAATGTGTGATATTGTAGGTACGCTGACAGATACAATTAGACGGTTGTATTGTCTGGCACTGTCATGGCTGCAACGCTGAAATAATATAACTAGCCAGAGAACACACATGCATTGGCACTATATCTCCGCGATGCTTGAAAACCCATCAGCAAACATCTCTGTGTTGCAGAAACATCGCCACCGATCATTTGATTCCATATTCCCCCGATGTTGGCGCGATGTTAAAGTGATCAATATGCAACCTTTAGCCCACTCTTATCTTCCTTTATCAGGCTATATATATATATATATATATATACAGGTTAGGTCAAGCTGGGGGAGCATGCGCTGATGCTGCCCCTTGCCGCACCCACCACACGTCGAAACTCCTCGCAGACTCATGGCCCAGTCCCACCCTCGTTATAAGTACTTTTATATGCAGTAATTGATAACTAGTAATTTCCAGTAACCTGCACAACGCTGCTGGCTAGTAACGTTGCCACCGTTGGCTGAATCCGCAATAGTTGTGGTGCTATGATGTTAGATTGTTACAGGGACTGTGATAAATGCAAATGCAGACCCCTCTATTATGGTTGCGTTAAAAAGGTAAACATTTTACTCAGATTTCATGCATTTGGTGGTGTGCTTTTTATACCATGACAAGTTTTCCTAAAATCAGATTTAAATAATTGCAGGCTTTTCGATCCTGAACACAGCTATTCCCAAATCAGGAAGTAATGTTCTGAGTCGGGATGCTCTCCACAGCGCCGTAGTAGAAAGTCCAGTGTTGAGACCAGCATTATAAGCGGTGGTCTGGGCGTTCACTGCAGCGCGGATCAATCTGTCAACCCACGGTTCCTGATTGGGGAAGAGTGTGAACCATCAGTGTAAAAATCCATAACATGCAGCTTGATTATGGCAGAGGACATTGTGCCCAAATATTAAGGGAGGGAGTATTTAGAGATGACAATGATTATCTTCCCAGTGATGATTTGTGGCTTATCCGCTCTTTCAGAGTGCCAAGAGTGATTCTGGTAGAACTGAACGATGAATTTGTCGCGGAACATACCGAAAGGAACTGGCAGACAGATCAGGGATATCCCAGCCCATTTTGAGTTCCATTATTCCTCAAGTTGTGCCTGGTTTTAACCAACTGTCAAGATAATATTTTAAGTTTCCCTAGTGTGGATGTAGTTCAACGTATTTAGAATACATGTGTAATTGCTTCTGAGCATTTTCTGATTTGTATTTTAGTGGGCGGGAAAAAAAAATGTCAGAAAATACTTTGAGAGATCTTACTGTATGTGTCTGACGCATTTGAAAGTATTAACAAAAATGTGTAGTTTTATTTATTAGTTTGCTTTCTGTCATTTTAAGGACCTTTATCACTAGGCTTACAGACATTTTAATATAGCCCATCACTGCCTGTGGCAAGATGCAAGTAAGTCACGTGACACACCCTGTTGGGCCCAGCTTGCTCACCGCGAACATTGTTTTCCCATGACTAGTAAACCAAGGGGAGAAGCTGCGTTGGTGCCTGGTGCAAATTGACAAAGTATGCAGGAAAGTACGCTATCAAATATTCCTCACTGAATGTCATTATAGGCGGGAAAAATAAAGCAATTAGCAAGCAGCAGTGCTGTACTCTACAACTTGTGGATTAATTTGCCAGCCTGCTAGTGACATTCTAGTTAACTTCACAGGCATGACCAGGCAGTGGCGTATCGTGGTTTGTCACATATGCAGGATTCATTACAAGTGGAGAAGTCAGCTGTGTTAAAAATCAGCTAAACTGAAATGGAAGGCTTGTAGTATAAGGGAGAAGGTGAAGGAGAATGTCTTTTATGTGTTTTAAGTTGATTAAGTTTACATATGGTAAAGGTTCATTGTCTCTTCAAATGAGTGCTTGCAAATTTAAGGATCTAGGAAATTAGCTTAGTCTACTGTTGCAATAATACACAGCTGCAGACTCTTAATGCCACTCTCTGGCTCCTTCCGGTTGGTGGACGCATGTGCAGAAAACAAAGAAACAACAACTTTTTTGCTGTTTCACAAGCTTTCAAAGTAGAGTTCCATGGCACCTTTAAACTTAAAGGCCTGTATTTGCAGTAGAATGGTCATGCAATTTGGATTTAACACCAAAAAAATGTCCCTGTGCGTGCAGCATTTAATGAATTACCCCTCTATACTTTTTGCACTGCACTTGAGATCTGAAGAGTCCTTTAATTCAATAGCAAGACCACTACAATTCTCTACATGTACATCAGTTTAACCAATCATTATTTAAACTAATCAAATTTTGTGTCAAACTTCACAATATTTTAAATAACCTCACAGACACAAACCATACGCAAAATAATCCATATTTATTTAATAGAAAAACAAGAATAAGAAGTCTTATCTTAACCTATTCTTATCTTATCCTATGTAATCTTATGTCATACTATCTTACTTTAATCTTAACTTATCCTATCTTAGTCTTATCTTATTCTATGTTATCTTACATTATATACAACCTTATCTTAACCTATTCTTAGTCTTATCCTATGTAATCTTATATCATACAATCTTAGGATTAGTTAAGATAAGGTTAAACTACCTTAATCTTATATTATCCTAAGTACTTGTGAGATGTCTCACCTAATTATTTACAGGTTCTATGAAAAACTATTTACATCACACTGATAGCCCATCTCCACAGCCATCTCCAGGACCCCGGGAATGGCACACAGCTGATCCAGCGCCTCATCAGGAAACATCAGCTCAGCTTGGGCACCCTCATTATCACCATATGAATAGTGACCCCCTGAATTTTGATTCCTCCCCTGCTTGCAGATGTACACTGCATGCTGAAAATCGTTCCAAAACTGATTACACCAGTAATGAGCAAGGCACTTGGCATCGTAGGTCATGGCTGAGTAGTTGCATAGATAAAAGTTATGGAACTTATTGAATCTTTCCATTTTTTCAAAAACAATAGAAGGGGACATAAGTGGGGGTTTCGGACCCGTAACCAGCTCAGATGAGGGGGCTGCAGCCTGCGCTGGAACCTGATACAGAGGGGTGGGATGAACCATGGCTGGAGCTGAAGATGGGTGTGGAGCTGGGCTTACAGGTGAGACTACACATGGTGACGGAGGAGGAGAGTCTGTAAAAAAAGATGGGGATGGAGAGGAGGCAAAAGAGGATGGGACTGGTGATGGAAATAAGAAGGAAGTGGAAGAGAAGGCTGGTGAGCAGGGCTCAGGCTCTAAAATTGATGGAGTGCGACACAGGATGCTAGCAACCTCGTCGTCACTCTGGGTGAGATCCTCACACGGGATCTGGTCACCCACCTGGATTGAGTCAAAGGGGTTTGCCAATTTGCTGTCACTGAAGGTTAGCAGCTTCTGTAAATTTTTGGTAAATGGCCCCTTCTGTTTTTTGTACTTCTTTCTACGGCCTGACCGGCCTCCCGCCGTATTTCTACGGCGTCTTCTGCCCTGCTGAGCCCTGCTGGTCGCCACCGGGATGGGAGCAGATCCAGATATGGTGAGGGAGCTGGGTGCCGGCGGCCCAGTGTGGCATTTCCTCCGACGGCCTCCACTGCTGGTACTGGTTCGTCCTTTGGGATTATAAAGACAGGGGACAGCAAATTTAATCAAAGTGAATCCATATGTCACTCTACAAGAAAAGTACATCACATACATCACAGATATCGCACTTGGCAGTCAGTATTGCACATTGAGAGAAATTCTGCCATCTTATCGGATATAGGAAACACATGCTTGGGAGACTTATGCGCTGGTCTTGAATTGGGCTGCCTGCATTTCAGCAGGGGAACTTGACCTATAAAAACACACCATGTAGTGCACAGATTCCCTGACATGCAGAACAACAGCGAAAAACAACACTGGAAAGGTTCATGTGCACCAAATTTACAGATGTAGCCGCTTGAATTTTCCCCTGTTTCCATGATGGGGCCTTGGCTGGTCCATGACAGGTCCCTGCTGGGCCTTGGGTGGCACCTTGGCTATAATGAGATCCCCCACGATGATGTGTGTAAAGTACTTGCAATGATTTATCCATCCACCAGGGAGAGCAGTGATTATGGAAGCAGAAATGACTTACCTGAAATCAGGTATTGTAACTCCACTGCAGAAAATGAAAATCTAAGGAAGTATAATTTTCTTATATTTAGACAAAATTCCAATTTCATTAATAAACTGACTACACTGCAATAAATGGCCTGTGAAATGTAAGAAATTGTTTCTGTTGTGAGGCAAAGATGGCCTAAAACTAGCAAAATGTGTTTTAGTCAGTTTATTGATGAAATTAGAATTTTGTATTTTACTTCACCTTTTGGAGATAAGGCGGACCCAAGATGTGTGCAATACAATAATTACAGGCCTAAACAAAGTAATACGGTTGCTTGTGGAGAATAAAGGTGGACAGAGTGGAAAATGAAAAATAAAAATGCTTATGGTTCTGTACTGTGCTTGAATAAAACGGACGCATTCCTTAGTCTGTTCTGTCTTTCCTTCTGGCTAACAGTCTGAAAGGCTGCTGATGGCTGCACATTCACAGGAGGGCTGGGGGCAGTCACGATGACGTGTGAATCTGTCATAAACTGCTCTGCTTGGCCACAATGAAAAGAGATATGTTTGCAGGGGATCAAGGTGAGGTTGTTTTCTTAACCTAAGAACACTGAACCAACGGTCAAGCATGGTGGTGGTAGTATCATGCTGTTTTGCTGACAGTACTGTACATGAGAACATTGCAGAAAGACAATGGGATAATGAAGTAGCACTAGATATATAGACTGGGATTTTTTGTCATAGTACCAGACACAAAAAGAGGAACATAAAAGAAACATAGCATAACAAGTATTTACTGTAACCCTATGGAGTCTGAGGCCTCTCACCCACTTTCAAAGTAGTCTGACAGGCCTTGACATTTTACTGTTTTTCTGAATTGCTAAAACGCATGTCCTAAAATCTCTCATCTCCTGTAATCAAACCACTAAGCACAAACTCTAAAATTCAAGCTAAACTCACAAAACCTTACGCTTGTCTTGCAAAATCAAACAATCTTCTCAAAACTATATTATCTTTGCTCAAAAGCAAACACTGTTTTCAGACCATGCATCTCGTCAGTTGGGTAAAGGTACACTACTGAACAGTCATAGCACTCTACAGCAAAAAATGAAAACAGTACCAATCAAAACTGTTGTTGACATGTAAATGAGAAACCGTAAGACTATAATAATAGTTAAAAAAAATGATGGTCGTCTACCATATGACTGATAATTAATATGTAACGTTTGCCATACTCAGTACTCCAGAAAAGTGACTGTAAAGAACAACGCCAAAAAGTAAACAAACGAGAGGCATATTACAGTAAAATGTTGTGCAACTGCCAAGCCAGAGTCACAGAAGAATATTCATCCTGCCTCATCGCCATGTCTCAGGGCTGGGTCTAGCGATGCTATCCCTTGTTGAGTGATGCAGAAAGAATCCTCTGTGTGACCCATTTGTACCTTGACTTCAAAATGCAACTCCTATCCTTCTATGGCACGTATTCTATGTTCTAGTCACTCTTTGGCTTTATTCAGCACAAACTCAGCACCAATAATCTGTCAACATTTAGAATGTGATTATTCTATTTATTTTTTATTTTTTTGTTAAAATCTACTTTAAACATACACTCTTCAAAAACCTATTTTCAGTGGTGCTGACAAATTGTAAAAAATCACATTATAAATATTTCTAGCCTAAGCTTGAGCTCTGAAGCTTACAGACATAGGGGATGGCTACACAAAGGTGAATGAGACATTCAGAAAATTGTATGAGGTTTGATTACTAAAGTGTTACAACTTTGAAGTGACTTTGGAGTCACCAGACCTTTGCATACTGTCAATGGCCCATCAGTCTGGACTGTCTGTCACTGCTCTTCACACCAATCAGTTTGGAAAGGCAGTGTGAATTTTACAGGTTTTTTTTTCATTTGCTAAGACAAATACTGCAATACTGAAGTTGCTTTCTCAAAACTCTTCATGCAGTCACCACAACATTTACTTATGTGGGCTAAACTGTTTAGCATTTCACTTTGCTTTCATACAAAATGCAATCAATGACTAAATGCTTCAAAAGCCATGGATTCCTGTCTCACTCACAATATTACATTTTCAGAGGCCAATTTGCACATACCTACATACTGACCCAAAAACTGCTAATAAGACAGTCAAAACTGAAACATGTCATTTTGCTAAATCACTATCAAGACCCTTTCTAAAACAGATTGTAAAAAACACATAATACAAAGAAATTATGTCAGTTGACACAAGATCAAACAATGAATGTTGGATGCCAGGATATTCCTCCAGAGCAATGCCAAGGATGGATCAGGCATGTGGAGATGCTACCCTAGATACTACCCTGTCTTAGCAATTGAAAACAACTGTAAGAAAAGACACAATACTAGCCTTTTTACAGTTTATAACATGCAACGGATTAAACGTCGATGAATAAAATGTGCAATCACATTATTCCAGGAACAATGCAAAACAATAAATGAATATTAGAACAACAAATTGTCACTCCTGATCAGGATGCCAAGCTTCAAAACAGTTCCTGTCTCGTTACTGTATGACATCATAGCGCTGGATTAGTATGTACCGGCATGCTCGCTATCCAAGTACCTAGCCCTGTTTGTCTCCGGTGTTGTAAAAACTCTGGCTGTAGCTTCAGTTTACTTTAACTCCAACAAGTTATTCGGCTAAGCAAGAAATCCTGCTTTGTGAAGTACCCCCGATCTCAACCCTATTGAAAATTTGTGGGTCCGTGCCAGGAGCCCAACTAGTTTAAATGAACTAGAAATTCTGCAAAAAAGAGTGGTCAAACATGCAGCTGGAATTATGCCAGAAGCTTGCTAACTGATACTTTATTGATCTCCCCTGTAGGGAAATTATCTTTACGCCTCCCTCAACTTGCTCTTTTGTGGAGTAAGTTGACCACGAAGGGCTGCCACCCGAGCTGGGGGTTAAGGGTCTTGCTCAAGGAGCCGCAGACGTGCTGAGGCTGGGTTTGAACCTGCGCCCTTCCGCTTACAAGGACACAGGCTTAGCCCACTGAGCCACACGCAGATAATTTCCCTACAGGGGATCAATAAAGTATCAATTATGCCAGAAGCTTGCTAATGGCTACCAAAAGATTCTCGTTGATACTTGTTGTACTTGTGTATGAACTTGTGACCACAACTAAAATGTGTTTTTGTAAAGAAAGCGCCATCTCATGGCAACACCCTGCAAGTGAATAAATGAGCGCGTTCAGACGAGAATTTAGGCACACCCCCAGAAGGAGGGGGGTTACTCCCGTTGGCTGGCTTTTGCCAATGTGGGACATGTTCACCTGTTACCTTACCATTTGACGTCGCTTTCCTGTTATGTTCAAACACATCACAGCCACAGATTTTAACGGATTTCATTGTGCAGTACAGCAGACATGCTGAAAAGAGCCCCGTATTTTTACTGCTTCATGGTAACAAATCACCGTTGGGCTAAAGGTGAACCATTTTATTATTTAGTATCCTAAGACACGTAGTTCCAAAATAAGATTGTGGAAAAGGGGGGCCACACTCCCCTGGGAAAACTGTACGAGTTGCTGCAGGAGGGTAGTACTCGCTGCGGGATATCAATTACGATGCAGGGTAGACAAGATGGAGGGAGGTTGTTATGAGTTTTATTTCCTGTACATATGAATGGATGTATGTATGGTTCTATAACAGATAAACGGAAAACCAATTACTACAATGCTTACAAAAGCCATTACCATAACACACCAACACAATACATAATCGAAGTAAAGGGAATGATTGGGTAGGAAATTAACGTAAATACCTTCCTAAGGTATAACAAAACACTCGTCAGCGATAATTACAACTTATTCAATAAACTCAATACTTACGTTCATCAGTGACGCATACATAACCCACGGAGTTTATTACTTTCAGGAACAACTAAGTTAACTAATTATAAGCTACCGCTCGCTGACATGCTACCTATCTCTCCGGCTCTCCCGCGCTCTAGTCCTGCGTGCACCCATAGTCCTTTGCACGCACCGCCGTTTCTTAAAGACACAAGAGCCTTTCTAACAAAGATAGTTATCACAGACTGCAAGATTCAACAAGACCAGCCAAGCCTATTCTGACTTTCATTCTTCGAGTGCTGAGATATTCTAGGCATCATTTTGCCGTTCTTACCATGGCTGACTGAACCGGGGATGTCTTCCGGAGCAATCCGGACACTGACGGCGTCATTTGGCAGGAGCCAGTCGATTCTCCGCAGGTAGATGAAGGCAGACATCTTTCGCGTCTTGTCTTTTGCTGGGAAAGTGCAAATCTGAGCTGCTTTGAATGTTTGAATCAAAACTCGAAACGGAATTAGAATTGTTATGATGCGGTTGCTAAGATATGGTAGTCGATTAGTGTCAGCGCGTGGCAAAGTCTTCAAGCACTTTAATCAAATGACCAGACACACGATATATATTGACAAAAGCGCGGAAAGATAATAGAAGCACCGTAAATTTAGAAGACACGCCTAAAAACAGAAAATGTTATAAATAAAATGTATTGAAGTATTTAAATAGAATTCCTTCCTGGCAGCAAGTAACGCGAGAGCTGCAGACGTGACGTTCCACAGACTCCCAGAATTCACAGCGATCGTTAAGCGACCCATTCAATCAGAATAGAAGGAAATGGCGAGGAGACGTTCTTATCTCACACTGGTTTTTATTTACAACTGAATGTTTAGCACACTTGGAAAATTCTGTAATCCATCTTCAGCCATTTCACTCTTCCACTGTAGCAACGCAAAGTGAAGAATTCTGAACAATGATGGCGGCACATTCGCAGCTGCTCCGAACTCTCCAGTGTTCCTCTGACTGTGTTTTATTGGTTTATTTGCTTCCGGTACCAGTATTTTACGCATCCTTGTTCTTCTTTACTGTTGGTGTATGTTTCTTTGATTTTATATTGTATTTTACTTGTACTTTTATCCTTAACATGGCGTCGACAGCCTTGCTCCAAAGACATCTCATTGTATTTGCACAGTGACAGTAACGCTATCTTATCTTGCGAGAGGAAGTAGCATAAGGCTGTACTGCTAACGTTAGCATTAGCAAGCCTAGCAGTGTTGGTAGTAAGGCGTTACTATAATCCCACTACTCTTGTCTGTAAGGAGTAATGTAACTAATTGCCATTAAAAAACACGGAAGGTGCTGAAATTTAAATGCACTCTTTACCTTTGTCTTGCGTGAAAATATTAATGGATAAAGGCAGCATGTTCCCTTAATTTCCCGTTTATGATGTAACGCCACCCGACCTCACCATGGCGCAATGAATGGGTGGTATTGTAGGTACGCTGATAGATACAATTAGACGGTTGTATTGTCTGGCACTGTCATAGCTGCAACACTGAAATAATATAACTAGCCAGAGAGCACACATGCATTGGCACTATGTCTCCGCGATGCTTGAAAACCCATCAGCAAACATCTCTGTGTTGCAGAAACATCGCCACCGACCATTTGCACCCACCACACGTCGAAACTCCTGGCAGACACATGGTCCAATCCCACCCGTATTAAAAGTACATTTATATGCGGTAATTGATGAGTAGTAATTTCCAGTAACCTGCACAACACTGCTGACTAGTGACGTTGCCGCCGTTGGCTGAATCCGCAGTAGTTATGGTGCTATGATGTTAGATTGTTACAGGGACTGTGATAAATGCAGACCCCTCTATTATGGTTGCGTTAAAAAAAAAAAAAGCAAACATTTGTACTCAGATTTCATGGCGGTGTGCTTTTTATACCTTGACAAGTTTTCCTGAGATCAGATTAAAAAAATTCCAAAATATAGCAGCATATTGACGTGTATTCTCTGTATCTTAAAACGTGGCGGGTCGTCAGACTCGGATACACAGCTCTATGGTCCACACAGAGGAAACGAAGAACCTGCACTTTGCTAAGTCACGAAGTTATCTTTTGTCATGTGACTACGTTTACGTGCCTTGACGCAATTAAGATGTTTTCATGTGTTTTTAATGGCGCAGTTACAGAGCATAGCCATGTAAACGCATTAATGGGGGAATCTCATTTATAAAGGCTTCGTGTGACCGAAAAAGATGACAAACATTCATACTTACATTTGTAAGGAGATTTTGGGATTTATAAAGAAAAGGGTACGCTGGGAAAAGAACTCCTACGTTCTGCGAACGAGGCTGACGGGGATGCTGTTTCGACAGAATCCTGTAGAGGGCACTGTGCACGCTAAATTGAAGGCTCCAGGAATGTTTTCTGCTTTTCATTTTACTAAGAGAATAATAATGATTCAAATGTTTTTGGTCACACGGCCATTGGCTCTGAAATTAAACTGTCCTTTTAAATAAAACTGTTTACATTTGCAAACTGTATTGTATGCTGTGTTTGAATGTTCCGATATCGTTATTAGATATTTCACTGCATGTTTTTCAACAAAATGCCCTCTGAAATTGGTACTCTGTCACTAAGACGTACTGTACAAACAATGCATTTTCTGCCCAGGGTAAAGGCTTCTTATTCAGTTTCCCTACAGGGGATAGCTGGGGTCCGTGGGATGTTTGGAAGTTAGTGTCAGGGCATTCTGGTAGAATGTGACCTTTGGCAACAATGGGCTGGACAGCTCTGTGCTCATCTTGTCTCATCTGGGACTCCCACCATCACTGCCACTGAGCATCTCCTCTACAGGCAAACACTGAAGTGCCACCAAGACCAGCAGGTGGCTCTGGGATGCAACCACTTCTGAGGCCAGATGAGGGAGCCACTAATGATGGCTTGAAGAGATATCAGTGTTAGCATGTTCCCCTAATTTCCTGTTTATGATGTAACGCCATCCGACCTCACCGTGGCGTGATGAATGTGTGATATTGTAGGTACGCTGACAGATACAATTAGACGGTTGTATTGTCTGGCACTGTCATGGCTGCAACGCTGAAATAATATAACTAGCCAGAGAGCACACATGCATTGGCACTATATCTCCGCGATGCTTGAAAACCCATCAGCAAACATCTCTGTGTTGCAGAAACATCGCCACCGATCATTTGATTCCATATTCCCCCGATGTTGGCGCGATGTTAAAGTGATCAATATGCAACCTTTAGCCCACTCTTATCTTCCTTTATCAGGCTATATATATACATATATATATATATATATATACAGGTTAGGTCAAGCTGGGGGAGCATGCGCTGATGCTGCCCCTTGCCGCACCCACCACACGTCGAAACTCCTCGCAGACTCATGGCCCAGTCCCACCCTCGTTATAAGTACTTTTATATGCAGTAATTGATAACTAGTAATTTCCAGTAACCTGCACAACGCTGCTGGCTAGTAACGTTGCCACCGTTGGCTGAATCCGCAATAGTTGTGGTGCTATGATGTTAGATTGTTACAGGGACTGTGATAAATGCAAATGCAGACCCCTCTATTATGGTTGCGTTAAAAAGGTAAACATTTTACTCAGATTTCATGCATTTGGTGGTGTGCTTTTTATACCATGACAAGTTTTCCTAAAATCAGATTTAAATAATTGCAGGCTTTTCGATCCTGAACACAGCTATTCCCAAATCAGGAAGTAATGTTCTGAGTCGGGATGCTCTCCACAGCGCCGTAGTAGAAAGTCCAGTGTTGAGACCAGCATTATAAGCGGTGGTCTGGGCGTTCACTGCAGCGCGGATCAATCTGTCAACCCACGGTTCCTGATTGGGGAAGAGTGTGAACCATCAGTGTAAAAATCCATAACATGCAGCTTGATTATGGCAGAGGACATTGTGCCCAAATATTAAGGGAGGGAGTATTTAGAGATGACAATGATTATCTTCCCAGTGATGATTTGTGGCTTATCCGCTCTTTCAGAGTGCCAAGAGTGATTCTGGTAGAACTGAACGATGAATTTGTCGCGGAACATACCGAAAGGAACTGGCAGACAGATCAGGGATATCCCAGCCCATTTTGAGTTCCATTATTCCTCAAGTTGTGCCTGGTTTTAACCAACTGTCAAGATAATATTTTAAGTTTCCCTAGTGTGGATGTAGTTCAACGTATTTAGAATACATGTGTAATTGCTTCTGAGCATTTTCTGATTTGTATTTTAGTGGGCGGGAAAAAAAAATGTCAGAAAATACTTTGAGAGATCTTACTGTATGTGTCTGACGCATTTGAAAGTATTAACAAAAATGTGTAGTTTTATTTATTAGTTTGCTTTCTGTCATTTTAAGGACCTTTATCACTAGGCTTACAGACATTTTAATATAGCCCATCACTGCCTGTGGCAAGATGCAAGTAAGTCACGTGACACACCCTGTTGGGCCCAGCTTGCTCACCGCGAACATTGTTTTCCCATGACTAGTAAACCAAGGGGAGAAGCTGCGTTGGTGCCTGGTGCAAATTGACAAAGTATGCAGGAAAGTACGCTATCAAATATTCCTCACTGAATGTCATTATAGGCGGGAAAAATAAAGCAATTAGCAAGCAGCAGTGCTGTACTCTACAACTTGTGGATTAATTTGCCAGCCTGCTAGTGACATTCTAGTTAACTTCACAGGCATGACCAGGCAGTGGCGTATCGTGGTTTGTCACATATGCAGGATTCATTACAAGTGGAGAAGTCAGCTGTGTTAAAAATCAGCTAAACTGAAATGGAAGGCTTGTAGTATAAGGGAGAAGGTGAAGGAGAATGTCTTTTATGTGTTTTAAGTTGATTAAGTTTACATATGGTAAAGGTTCATTGTCTCTTCAAATGAGTGCTTGCAAATTTAAGGATCTAGGAAATTAGCTTAGTCTACTGTTGCAATAATACACAGCTGCAGACTCTTAATGCCACTCTCTGGCTCCTTCCGGTTGGTGGACGCATGTGCAGAAAACAAAGAAACAACTTTTTTGCTGTTTCACAAGCTTTCAAAGTAGAGTTCCATGGCACCTTTAAACTTAAAGGCCTGTATTTGCAGTAGAATGGTCATGCAATTTGGATTTAACACCAAAAAAATGTCCCTGTGCGTGCAGCATTTAATGAATTACCCCTCTATACTTTTTGCACTGCACTTGAGATCTGAAGAGTCCTTTAATTCAATAGCAAGACCACTACAATTCTCTACATGTACATCAGTTTAACCAATCATTATTTAAACTAATCAAATTTTGTGTCAAACTTCACAATATTTTAAATAACCTCACAGACACAAACCATACGCAAAATAATCCATATTTATTTAATAGAAAAACAAGAATAAGAAGTCTTATCTTAACCTATTCTTATCTTATCCTATGTAATCTTATGTCATACTATCTTACTTTAATCTTAACTTATCCTATCTTAGTCTTATCTTATTCTATGTTATCTTACATTATATACAACCTTATCTTAACCTATTCTTAGTCTTATCCTATGTAATCTTATATCATACAATCTTAGGATTAGTTAAGATAAGGTTAAACTACCTTAATCTTATATTATCCTAAGTACTTGTGAGATGTCTCACCTAATTATTTACAGGTTCTATGAAAAACTATTTACATCACACTGATAGCCCATCTCCACAGCCATCTCCAGGACCCCGGGAATGGCACACAGCTGATCCAGCGCCTCATCAGGAAACATCAGCTCAGCTTGGGCACCCTCATTATCACCATATGAATAGTGACCCCCTGAATTTTGATTCCTCCCCTGCTTGCAGATGTACACTGCATGCTGAAAATCGTTCCAAAACTGATTACACCAGTAATGAGCAAGGCACTTGGCATCGTAGGTCATGGCTGAGTAGTTGCATAGATAAAAGTTATGGAACTTATTGAATCTTTCCATTTTTTCAAAAACAATAGAAGGGGACATAAGTGGGGGTTTCGGACCCGTAACCAGCTCAGATGAGGGGGCTGCAGCCTGCGCTGGAACCTGATACAGAGGGGTGGGATGAACCATGGCTGGAGCTGAAGATGGGTGTGGAGCTGGGCTTACAGGTGAGACTACACATGGTGACGGAGGAGGAGAGTCTGTAAAAAAAGATGGGGATGGAGAGGAGGCAAAAGAGGATGGGACTGGTGATGGAAATAAGAAGGAAGTGGAAGAGAAGGCTGGTGAGCAGGGCTCAGGCTCTAAAATTGATGGAGTGCGACACAGGATGCTAGCAACCTCGTCGTCACTCTGGGTGAGATCCTCACACGGGATCTGGTCACCCACCTGGATTGAGTCAAAGGGGTTTGCCAATTTGCTGTCACTGAAGGTTAGCAGCTTCTGTAAATTTTTGGTAAATGGCCCCTTCTGTTTTTTGTACTTCTTTCTACGGCCTGACCGGCCTCCCGCCGTATTTCTACGGCGTCTTCTGCCCTGCTGAGCCCTGCTGGTCGCCACCGGGATGGGAGCAGATCCAGATATGGTGAGGGAGCTGGGTGCCGGCGGCCCAGTGTGGCATTTCCTCCGACGGCCTCCACTGCTGGTACTGGTTCGTCCTTTGGGATTATAAAGACAGGGGACAGCAAATTTAATCAAAGTGAATCCATATGTCACTCTACAAGAAAAGTACATCACATACATCACAGATATCGCACTTGGCAGTCAGTATTGCACATTGAGAGAAATTCTGCCATCTTATCGGATATAGGAAACACATGCTTGGGAGACTTATGCGCTGGTCTTGAATTGGGCTGCCTGCATTTCAGCAGGGGAACTTGACCTATAAAAACACACCATGTAGTGCACAGATTCCCTGACATGCAGAACAACAGCGAAAAACAACACTGGAAAGGTTCATGTGCACCAAATTTACAGATGTAGCCGCTTGAATTTTCCCCTGTTTCCATGATGGGGCCTTGGCTGGTCCATGACAGGTCCCTGCTGGGCCTTGGGTGGCACCTTGGCTATAATGAGATCCCCCACGATGATGTGTGTAAAGTACTTGCAATGATTTATCCATCCACCAGGGAGAGCAGTGATTATGGAAGCAGAAATGACTTACCTGAAATCAGGTATTGTAACTCCACTGCAGAAAATGAAAATCTAAGGAAGTATAATTTTCTTATATTTAGACAAAATTCCAATTTCATTAATAAACTGACTACACTGCAATAAATGGCCTGTGAAATGTAAGAAATTGTTTCTGTTGTGAGGCAAAGATGGCCTAAAACTAGCAAAATGTGTTTTAGTCAGTTTATTGATGAAATTAGAATTTTGTATTTTACTTCACCTTTTGGAGATAAGGCGGACCCAAGATGTGTGCAATACAATAATTACAGGCCTAAACAAAGTAATACGGTTGCTTGTGGAGAATAAAGGTGGACAGAGTGGAAAATGAAAAATAAAAATGCTTATGGTTCTGTACTGTGCTTGAATAAAACGGACGCATTCCTTAGTCTGTTCTGTCTTTCCTTCTGGCTAACAGTCTGAAAGGCTGCTGATGGCTGCACATTCACAGGAGGGCTGGGGGCAGTCACGATGACGTGTGAATCTGTCATAAACTGCTCTGCTTGGCCACAATGAAAAGAGATATGTTTGCAGGGGATCAAGGTGAGGTTGTTTTCTTAACCTAAGAACACTGAACCAACGGTCAAGCATGGTGGTGGTAGTATCATGCTGTTTTGCTGACAGTACTGTACATGAGAACATTGCAGAAAGACAATGGGATAATGAAGTAGCACTAGATAGATAGACTGGGATTTTTTGTCATAGTACCAGACACAAAAAGAGGAACATAAAAGAAACATAGCATAACAAGTATTTACTGTAACCCTATGGAGTCTGAGGCCTCTCACCCACTTTCAAAGTAGTCTGACAGGCCTTGACATTTTACTGTTTTTCTGAATTGCTAAAACGCATGTCCTAAAATCTCTCATCTCCTGTAATCAAACCACTAAGCACAAACTCTAAAATTCAAGCTAAACTCACAAAACCTTACGCTTGTCTTGCAAAATCAAACAATCTTCTCAAAACTATATTATCTTTGCTCAAAAGCAAACACTGTTTTCAGACCATGCATCTCGTCAGTTGGGTAAAGGTACACTACTGAACAGTCATAGCACTCTACAGCAAAAAATGAAAACAGTACCAATCAAAACTGTTGTTGACATGTAAATGAGAAACCGTAAGACTATAATAATAGTTAAAAAAAATGATGGTCGTCTACCATATGACTGATAATTAATATGTAACGTTTGCCATACTCAGTACTCCAGAAAAGTGACTGTAAAGAACAACGCCAAAAAGTAAACAAACGAGAGGCATATTACAGTAAAATGTTGTGCAACTGCCAAGCCAGAGTCACAGAAGAATATTCATCCTGCCTCATCGCCATGTCTCAGGGCTGGGTCTAGCGATGCTATCCCTTGTTGAGTGATGCAGAAAGAATCCTCTGTGTGACCCATTTGTACCTTGACTTCAAAATGCAACTCCTATCCTTCTATGGCACGTATTCTATGTTCTAGTCACTCTTTGGCTTCCTCAAATGTTTAGAAATGTGTGTGAATAGTTTTGAGTCATTGTGTTCAAATGACTACTGTGTGCTGGCTGCGCTTAACTTCTGTGGCCTGTGTTTTCTATTTTGCATCAAAGTTCACCATAGCGCAAAATGTGTTTTGATGAATGGGAATGTGTTTTGAGTTTTGCAAAAAGGATGACTGAGATCTGCAAATTGTGTCTAACTAGGTGACCATGGTTTAAAGTTTTGCCAAAGAAGTAACTGATTCAATAAATGACTTTTGGCAATCGGCAGTTTTGTTCCCAAAACGATTTCTAATATTTCAGCAATTCAGAAAAACTGTTAAATATTTCACCTGTCTAAAAAACATTTATCCCAAAGTGCTACGAATGCTTTTATTCAGCACAAACTCAGCACCAATAATCTGTCAACATTTAGAATGTGATTATTCTATATATATATTTTTTTTTTGTTAAAATCTACTTTAAACATACACTTTTCAAAAACTTATTTTCAGTGGTGCTGACAAATTGTAAAAAATCACATTATAAATATTTCTAGCCTAAGCTTGAGTTCTGAAGCTTACAGACATAGGGGATGGCTACACAAAGGTGAATGAGACATTCAGAAAATTGTATGAGGTTTGATTACTAAAGTGTTACAACTTTGAAGTGACTTTGGAGTCACCAGACCTTTGCATACTGTCAATGGCCCATCAGTCTGGACTGTCTGTCACTGCTCTTCACACCAATC
Source organism: Brienomyrus brachyistius (assembly GCF_023856365.1). Lineage (NCBI taxonomy): Eukaryota > Metazoa > Chordata > Actinopteri > Osteoglossiformes > Mormyridae > Brienomyrus > Brienomyrus brachyistius. The sequence goes on along the minus strand of NW_026042431.1, from coordinate 29,657 downwards.
AGTTTGGAAAGGCAGTGTGAATTTTACAGGTTTTTTTTTCATTTGCTAAGACAAATACTGCAATACTGAAGTTGCTTTCTCAAAACTCTTCATGCAGTCACCACAACATTTACTTATGTGGGCTAAACTGTTTAGCATTTCACTTTGCTTTCATACAAAATGCAATCAATGACTAAATGCTTCAAAAGCCATGGATTCCTGTCTCACTCACAATATTACATTTTCAGAGGCCAATTTGCACATACCTACATACTGACCCAAAAACTGCTAATAAGACAGTCAAAACTGAAACATGTCATTTTGCTAAATCACTATCAAGACCCTTTCTAAAACAGATTGTAAAAAACACATAATACAAAGAAATTATGTCAGTTGACACAAGATCAAACAATGAATGTTGGATGCCAGGATATTCCTCCAGAGCAATGCCAAGGATGGATCAGGCATGTGGAGATGCTACCCTAGATACTACCCTGTCTTAGCAATTGAAAACAACTGTAAGAAAAGACACAATACTAGCCTTTTTACAGTTTATAACATGCAACGGATTAAACGTCGATGAATAAAATGTGCAATCACATTATTCCAGGAACAATGCAAAACAATAAATGAATATTAGAACAACAAATTGTCACTCCTGATCAGGATGCCAAGCTTCAAAACAGTTCCTGTCTCGTTACTGTATGACATCATAGCGCTGGATTAGTATGTACCGGCATGCTCGCTATCCAAGTACCTAGCCCTGTTTGTCTCCGGTGTTGTAAAAACTTTGGCTGTAGCTTCAGTTTACTTTAAAGTATCAATTATGCCAGAAGCTTGCTAATGGCTACCAAAAGATTCTCGTTGATACTTGTTGTACTTGTGTATGAACTTGTGACCACAACTAAAATGTGTTTTTGTAAAGAAAGCGCCATCTCATGGCAACACCCTGCAAGTGAATAAATGAGCGCGTTCAGACGAGAATTTAGGCACACCCCCAGAAGGAGGGGGGTTACTCCCGTTGGCTGGCTTTTGCCAATGTGGGACATGTTCACCTGTTACCTTACCATTTGACGTCGCTTTCCTGTTATGTTCAAACACATCACAGCCACAGATTTTACGGATTTCATTGTGCAGTACAGCAGACATGCTGAAAAGAGCCCCGTATTTTTACTGCTTCATGGTAACAAATCACCGTTGGGCTAAAGGTGAACCATTTTATTATTTAGTATCCTAAGACACGTAGTTCCAAAATAAGATAGTTATCACAGACTGCAAGATTCAACAAGACCAGCCAAGCCTGTTCTGACTTTCATTCTTCGAGTGCTGAGATATTCTAGGCATCATTTTGCCGTTCTTACCATGGCTGACTGAACCGGGGATGTCTTCCGGAGCAATCCGGACACTGACGGCGTCATTTGGCAGGAGCCAGTCGATTCTCCGCAGGTAGATGAAGGCAGACATCTTTCGCGTCTTGTCTTTTGCTGGGAAAGTGCAAATCTGAGCTGCTTTGAATGTTTGAATCAAAACTCGAAACGGAATTAGAATTGTTATGATGCGGTTGCTAAGATATGGTGGTCGATTAGTGTCAGCGCGTGGCAAAGTCTTCAAGCACTTTAATCAAATGACCAGACACACGATATATATTGACAAAAGCGCGGAAAGATAATAGAAGCACCGTAAATTTAGAAGACACGCCTAAAAACAGAAAATGTTATAAATAAAATGTATTGAAGTATTTAAATAGAATTCCTTCCTGGCAGCAAGTAACGCGAGAGCTGCAGACGTGACGTTCCACAGACTCCCAGAATTCACAGCGATCGTTAAGCGACCCATTCAATCAGAATAGAAGGAAATGGCGAGGAGACGTTCTTATCTCACACTGGTTTTTATTTACAACTGAATGTTTAGCACACTTGGAAAATTCTCTAATCCATCTTCAGCCATTTCACTCTTCCACTGTAGCAACGCAAAGTGAAGAATTCTGAACAATGATGGCGGCACATTCGCAGCTGCTCCGAACTCTCCAGTGTTCCTCTGACTGTGTTTTATTGGTTTATTTGCTTCCGGTACCAGTATTTTACGCATCCTTGTTCTTCTTTACTGTTGGTGTATGTTTCTTTGATTTTATATTGTATTTTACTTGTACTTTTATCCTTAACATGGCGTCGACAGCCTTGCTCCAAAGACATCTCATTGTATTTGCACAGTGACAGTAACGCTATCTTATCTTGCGAGAGGAAGTAGCATAAGGCTGTACTGCTAACGTTAGCATTAGCAAGCCTAGCAGTGTTGGTAGTAAGGCGTTACTATAATCCCACTACTCTTGTCTGTAAGGAGTAATGTAACTAATTGCCATTAAAAAACACGGAAGGTGCTGAAATTTAAATGCACTCTTTACCTTTGTCTTGCGTGAAAATATTAATGGATAAAGGCAGCATGTTCCCTTAATTTCCCGTTTATGATGTAACGCCACCCGACCTGACCATGGCGCAATGAATGGGTGGTATTGTAGGTACGCTGATAGATACAATTAGACGGTTGTATTGTCTGGCACTGTCATAGCTGCAACACTGAAATAATATAACTAGCCAGAGAGCACACATGCATTGGCACTATGTCTCCGCGATGCTTGAAAACCCATCAGCAAACATCTCTGTGTTGCAGAAACATCGCCACCGACCATTTGCACCCACCACATGTCGAAACTCCTGGCAGACACATGGTCCAATCCCACCCGTATTAAAAGTACATTTATATGCGGTAATTGATGAGTAGTAATTTCCAGTAACCTGCACAACACTGCTGACTAGTGACGTTGCCGCCGTTGGCTGAATCCGCAGTAGTTATGGTGCTATGATGTTAGATTGTTACAGGGACTGTGATAAATGCAGACCCCTCTATTATGGTTGCGTTAAAAAAAAAAAAAGCAAACATTTGTACTCAGATTTCATGGCGGTGTGCTTTTTATACCTTGACAAGTTTTCCTGAGATCAGATTAAAAAAATTCCAAAATATAGCAGCATATTGACGTGTATTCTCTGTATCTTAAAACGTGGCGGGTCGTCAGACTCGGATACACAGCTCTATGGTCCACACAGAGGAGACGAAGAACCTGCACTTTGCTAAGTCACGAAGTTATCTTTTGTCATGTGACTACGTTTACGTGCCTTGACGCAATTAAGATGTTTTCATGTGTTTTTAATGGCGCAGTTACAGAGCATAGCCATGTAAACGCATTAATGGGGGAATCTCATTTATAAAGGCTTCGTGTGACCGAAAAAGATGACAAACATTCATACTTACATTTGTAAGGAGATTTTGGGATTTATAAAGAAAAGGGTACGCTGGGAAAAGAACTCCTACGTTCTGCGAACGAGGCTGACGGGGATGCTGTTTCGACAGAATCCTGTAGAGGGCACTGTGCACGCTAAATTGAAGGCTCCAGGAATGTTTTCTGCTTTTCATTTTACTAAGAGAATAATAATGATTCAAATGTTTTTGGTCACACGGCCATTGGCTCTGAAATTAAACTGTCCTTTTAAATAAAACTGTTTACATTTGCAAACTGTATTGTATGCTGTGTTTGAATGTTCAGATATCGTTATTAGATATTTCACTGCATGTTTTTCAACAAAATGCCCTCTGAAATTGGTACTCTGTCACTAAGACGTACTGTACAAACAATGCATTTTCTGCCCAGGGTAAAGGCTTCTTATTCAGTTTCCCTACAGGGGATAGCTGGGGTCCGTGGGATGTTTGGAAGTTAGTGTCAGGGCATTCTGGTAGAATGTGACCTTTGGCAACAATGGGCTGGACAGCTCTGTGCTCATCTTGTCTCATCTGGGACTCCCACCATCACTGCCACTGAGCATCTCCTCTACAGGCAAACACTGAAGTGCCACCAAGACCAGCAGGTGGCTCTGGGATGCAACCACTTCTGAGGCCAGATGAGGGAGCCACTAATGATGGCTTGAAGAGATATCAGTGTTAGCATGTTCCCCTAATTTCCTGTTTATGATGTAACGCCATCCGACCTCACCGTGGCGTAATGAATGTGTGATATTGTAGGTACGCTGACAGATACAATTAGACGGTTGTATTGTCTGGCACTGTCATGGCTGCAACGCTGAAATAATATAACTAGCCAGAGAGCACACATGCATTGGCACTATATCTCCGCGATGCTTGAAAACCCATCAGCAAACATCTCTGTGTTGCAGAAACATCGCCACCGATCATTTGATTCCATATTCCCCCGATGTTGGCGCGATGTTAAAGTGATCAATATGCAACCTTTAGCCCACTCTTATCTTCCTTTATCAGGCTATATATATACATATATATATATATATATACAGGTTAGGTCAAGCTGGGGGAGCATGCGCTGATGCTGCCCCTTGCCGCACCCACCACACGTCGAAACTCCTCGCAGACTCATGGCCCAGTCCCACCCTCGTTATAAGTACTTTTATATGCAGTAATTGATAACTAGTAATTTCCAGTAACCTGCACAACGCTGCTGGCTAGTAACGTTGCCACCGTTGGCTGAATCCGCAATAGTTGTGGTGCTATGATGTTAGATTGTTACAGGGACTGTGATAAATGCAAATGCAGACCCCTCTATTATGGTTGCGTTAAAAAGGTAAACATTTTACTCAGATTTCATGCATTTGGTGGTGTGCTTTTTATACCATGACAAGTTTTCCTAAAATCAGATTTAAATAATTGCAGGCTTTTCGATCCTGAACACAGCTATTCCCAAATCAGGAAGTAATGTTCTGAGTCGGGATGCTCTCCACAGCGCCGTAGTAGAAAGTCCAGTGTTGAGACCAGCATTATAAGCGGTGGTCTGGGCGTTCACTGCAGCGCGGATCAATCTGTCAACCCACGGTTCCTGATTGGGGAAGAGTGTGAACCATCAGTGTAAAAATCCATAACATGCAGCTTGATTATGGCAGAGGACATTGTGCCCAAATATTAAGGGAGGGAGTATTTAGAGATGACAATGATTATCTTCCCAGTGATGATTTGTGGCTTATCCGCTCTTTCAGAGTGCCAAGAGTGATTCTGGTAGAACTGAACGATGAATTTGTCGCGGAACATACCGAAAGGAACTGGCAGACAGATCAGGGATATCCCAGCCCATTTTGAGTTCCATTATTCCTCAAGTTGTGCCTGGTTTTAACCAACTGTCAAGATAATATTTTAAGTTTCCCTAGTGTGGATGTAGTTCAACGTATTTAGAATACATGTGTAATTGCTTCTGAGCATTTTCTGATTTGTATTTTAGTGGGCGGGAAAAAAAAATGTCAGAAAATACTTTGAGAGATCTTACTGTATGTGTCTGACGCATTTGAAAGTATTAACAAAAATGTGTAGTTTTATTTATTAGTTTGCTTTCTGTCATTTTAAGGACCTTTATCACTAGGCTTACAGACATTTTAATATAGCCCATCACTGCCTGTGGCAAGATGCAAGTAAGTCACGTGACACACCCTGTTGGGCCCAGCTTGCTCACCGCGAACATTGTTTTCCCATGACTAGTAAACCAAGGGGAGAAGCTGCGTTGGTGCCTGGTGCAAATTGACAAAGTATGCAGGAAAGTACGCTATCAAATATTCCTCACTGAATGTCATTATAGGCGGGAAAAATAAAGCAATTAGCAAGCAGCAGTGCTGTACTCTACAACTTGTGGATTAATTTGCCAGCCTGCTAGTGACATTCTAGTTAACTTCACAGGCATGACCAGGCAGTGGCGTATCGTGGTTTGTCACATATGCAGGATTCATTACAAGTGGAGAAGTCAGCTGTGTTAAAAATCAGCTAAACTGAAATGGAAGGCTTGTAGTATAAGGGAGAAGGTGAAGGAGAATGTCTTTTATGTGTTTTAAGTTGATTAAGTTTACATATGGTAAAGGTTCATTGTCTCTTCAAATGAGTGCTTGCAAATTTAAGGATCTAGGAAATTAGCTTAGTCTACTGTTGCAATAATACACAGCTGCAGACTCTTAATGCCACTCTCTGGCTCCTTCCGGTTGGTGGACGCATGTGCAGAAAACAAAGAAACAACAACTTTTTTGCTGTTTCACAAGCTTTCAAAGTAGAGTTCCATGGCACCTTTAAACTTAAAGGCCTGTATTTGCAGTAGAATGGTCATGCAATTTGGATTTAACACCAAAAAAATGTCCCTGTGCGTGCAGCATTTAATGAATTACCCCTCTATACTTTTTGCACTGCACTTGAGATCTGAAGAGTCCTTTAATTCAATAGCAAGACCACTACAATTCTCTACATGTACATCAGTTTAACCAATCATTATTTAAACTAATCAAATTTTGTGTCAAACTTCACAATATTTTAAATAACCTCACAGACACAAACCATACGCAAAATAATCCATATTTATTTAATAGAAAAACAAGAATAAGAAGTCTTATCTTAACCTATTCTTATCTTATCCTATGTAATCTTATGTCATACTATCTTACTTTAATCTTAACTTATCCTATCTTAGTCTTATCTTATTCTATGTTATCTTACATTATATACAACCTTATCTTAACCTATTCTTAGTCTTATCCTATGTAATCTTATATCATACAATCTTAGGATTAGTTAAGATAAGGTTAAACTACCTTAATCTTATATTATCCTAAGTACTTGTGAGATGTCTCACCTAATTATTTACAGGTTCTATGAAAAACTATTTACATCACACTGATAGCCCATCTCCACAGCCATCTCCAGGACCCCGGGGATGGCACTTAGCTGATCCAGCGCCTCATCATCAAATATCAGCTCAGCTTGGGCACCCTCATTATCACCATATGAGTAGTGATTCTCTGAATTTTGATTCTTCCCCTGCTTGCAGATGTAAACTGCATGTTGAAAATCATTCCAAAACTGATTACACCAGTAATGAGCAAGGCACTTGGCATCATAGGTCATTTTAGAATAGTTGCATAGATAAAAGTTATGCATCTTATTGAATCTTTCCATTTTCTCAAAAACAACAGAAGGGGAAATAAGTAGGGGTGTCGGACCCGTAACCAGCTCAGATGAGGGGGCTGCAGCTTGCGCTGGAACCTGATACAGAGGGGTGGGATGAACTGTGGCTGGAGGTGAAGATGGGTGTGGAGATGGCCTTACAGGTGAGACTACACATGGTGACGGAGGAGGAGAGTCTGTAAAAAAAGATGGGGATGGAGAGGAGGCAAAAGAGGATGGGACTGGTGATGGAAATAAGAAGGAAGTGGAGGAGAAGGCTGGTGAGCAGGGCTCAGGCTCTGACATTGATGGAGTGCGACACAGGATGTTAGCAACCTCGTCGTCACTCTGGGTGAGATCCACACACGGGATCTTGTCACCCACCTGGATTGAATCAAAGGGGTTACTGAAGGTTAGCAGGTTCTGCAAATTTTTTGTAAATGGCCCCTTCTGTTTTTTACACTTCTTTCTACGGCCTGACCGGCCTCCCGCCGTATTTCTACGGCGTCTTCTGCCCTGCTGAGCCCTGCTGGTCGCCAACGGGATGGGAGCAGATCCAGATATGGTTTGGGAGCTGGGTGCCGGTGGCCCAGTGCGGCATTTCTTCTGACGGCCTCCACTGCTGGTACTGGTTCGTCCTTTTGGATTATAAAGATAGGGGACACACATTTAATTAAAGTGAATCCTTATGTCACTCTACAAGAAAAGTACATCACATACATCACAGATATCGCACTTGGCAGTCAGTATTGCACATTGAGAGAAATTCTGCCATCTTATCGGATATAGGAAACACATGCTTGGGAGACTTATGCGCTGGTCTTGAATTGGGCTGCCTGCATTTCAGCAGGGGAACTTGACCTATAAAAACACACCATGTAGTGCACAGATTCCCTGATATGCAGAACAACAGCGAAAAACAACACTGGAAAGGTTCATGTGCACCAAATTTACAGATGTAGCCGCTTGAATTTTCCCCTGTTTCCATGATGGGGCCTTGGCTGGTCCTTGGCTGGTCCATGACAGGTCCCTGCTGGGCCTTGGGTGGCACCTTGGCTATAATGAGATCCCCCACGATGATGTGTGTAAAGTACTTGCAATGATTTATCCATCCACCAGGGAGAGCAGTGATTATGGAAGCAGAAATGACTTACCTGAAATCAGGTATTGTAACTCCACTGCAGAAAATGAAAATCTAAGGAAGTATAATTTTCTTATATTTAGACAAAATTCCAATTTCATTAATAAACTGACTACACTGCAATAGATGGCCTGAGAAATGTAAGAAATTGTTTCTGTTGTGAGGCAAAGATGGCCTAAAACTAGCAAAATGTGTTTTAGTCAGTTTATTGATGAAATTAGAATTTTGTATTTTACTTCACCTTTTGGAGATAAGGCGGACCCAAGATGTGTGCAATACAATAATTACAGGCCTAAACAAAGTAATACGGTTGCTTGTGGAGAATAAAGGTGGACAGAGTGGAAAATGAAAAATAAAAATGCTTATGGTTCTGTACTGTGCTTGAATAAAACGAACGCATTCCTTAGTCTGTTCTGTCTTTCCTTCTGGCTAACAGTCTGAAAGGCTGCTGATGGCTGCACATTCACAGGAGGGCTGGGGGCAGTCACGATGACGTGTGAATCTGTCATAAACTTCTCTGCTTGGCCACAATGAAAAGAGATATGTTTGCAGGGGATCAAGGTGAGGTTGTTTTCTTAACCTAAGAACACTGAACCAACGGTCAAGCATGGTGGTGGTAGTATCATGCTGTTTTGCTGACAGTACTGTACATGAGAACATTGCAGAAAGACAATGGGATAATGAAGTAGCACTAGATAGATAGACTGGGATTTTTTGTCATAGTACCAGACACAAAAAGAGGAACATAAAAGAAACATAGCATAACAAGTATTTACTGTAACCCTATGGAGTCTGAGGCCTCTCACCCACTTTCAAAGTAGTCTGACAGGCCTTGACATTTTACTGTTTTTCTGAATTGCTAAAACACATGTCCTAAAATCTCTCATCTCCTGTAATCAAACCACTAAGCACAAACTCTAAAATTCAAGCTAAACTCACAAAACCTTACGCTTGTCTTGCAAAATCAAACAATCTTCTCAAAACTATATTATCTTTGCTCAAAAGCAAACACTGTTTTCAGACCATGCATCTCGTCAGTTGGGTAAAGGTACACTACTGAACAGTCATAGCACTCTACAGCAAAAAATGAAAACAGTACCAATCAAAACTGTTGTTGACATGTAAATGAGAAACCGTAAGACTATAATAATAGTTAAAAAAAATTATGGTCGTCTACCATATGACTGATAATTAATATGTAACGTTTGCCATACTCAGTACTCCAGAAAAGTGACTGTAAAGAACAACGCCAAAAAGTAAACAAACGAGAGGCATATTACAGTAAAATGTTGTGCAACTGCCAAGCCAGAGTCACAGAAGAATATTCATCCTGCCTCATCGCCATGTCTCAGGGCTGGGTCTAGCGATGCTATCCCTTGTTGAGTGATGCAGAAAGAATCCTCTGTGTGACCCATTTGTACCTTGACTTCAAAATGCAACTCCTATCCTTCTATGGCACGTATTCTATGTTCTAGTCACTCTTTGGCTTCCTCAAATGTTTAGAAATGTGTGTGAATAGTTTTGAGTCATTGTGTTCAAATGACTACTGTGTGCTGGCTGCGCTTAACTTCTGTGGCCTGTGTTTTCTATTTTGCATCAAAGTTCACCATAGCGCAAAATGTGTTTTGATGAATGGGAATGTGTTTTGAGTTTTGCAAAAAGGATGACTGAGATCTGCAAATTGTGTCTAACTAGGTGACCATGGTTTAAAGTTTTGCCAAAGAAGTAACTGATTCAATAAATGACTTTTGGCAATCGGCAGTTTTGTTCCCAAAACGATTTCTAATATTTCAGCAATTCAGAAAAACTGTTAAATATTTCACCTGTCTAAAAAACATTTATCCCAAAGTGCTACGAATGCTTTTATTCAGCACAAACTCAGCACCAATAATCTGTCAACATTTAGAATGTGATTATTCTATATATATATATTTTTTTTGTTAAAATCTACTTTAAACATACACTTTTCAAAAACTTATTTTCAGTGGTGCTGACAAATTGTAAAAAATCACATTATAAATATTTCTAGCCTAAGCTTGAGTTCTGAAGCTTACAGACATAGGGGATGGCTACACAAAGGTGAATGAGACATTCAGAAAATTGTATGAGGTTTGATTACTAAAGTGTTACAACTTTGAAGTGACTTTGGAGTCACCAGACCTTTGCATACTGTCAATGGCCCATCAGTCTGGACTGTCTGTCACTGCTCTTCACACCAATCAGTTTGGAAAGGCAGTGTGAATTTTACAGGTTTTTTTTCATTTGCTAAGACAAATACTGCAATACTGAAGTTGCTTTCTCAAAACTCTTCATGCAGTCACCACAACATTTACTTATGTGGGCTAAACTGTTTAGCATTTCACTTTGCTTTCATACAAAATGCAATCAATGACTAAATGCTTCAAAAGCCATGGATTCCTGTCTCACTCACAATATTACATTTTCAGAGGCCAATTTGCACATACCTACATACTGACCCAAAAACTGCTAATAAGACAGTCAAAACTGAAACATGTCATTTTGCTAAATCACTATCAAGACCCTTTCTAAAACAGATTGTAAAAAACACATAATACAAAGAAATTATGTCAGTTGACACAAGATCAAACAATGAATGTTGGATGCCAGGATATTCCTCCAGAGCAATGCCAAGGATGGATCAGGCATGTGGAGATGCTACCCTAGATACTACCCTGTCTTAGCAATTGAAAACAACTGTAAGAAAAGACACAATACTAGCCTTTTTACAGTTTATAACATGCAACGGATTAAACGTCGATGAATAAAATGTGCAATCACATTATTCCAGGAACAATGCAAAACAATAAATGAATATTAGAACAACAAATTGTCACTCCTGATCAGGATGCCAAGCTTCAAAACAGTTCCTGTCTCGTTACTGTATGACATCATAGCGCTGGATTAGTATGTACCGGCATGCTCGCTATCCAAGTACCTAGCCCTGTTTGTCTCCGGTGTTGTAAAAACTTTGGCTGTAGCTTCAGTTTACTTTAAAGTATCAATTATGCCAGAAACTTGCTAATGGCTACCAAAAGATTCTCGTTGATACTTGTTGTACTTGTGTATGAACTTGTGACCACAACTAAAATGTGTTTTTGTAAAGAAAGCGCCATCTCATGGCAACACCCTGCAAGTGAATAAATGAGCGCGTTCAGACGAGAATTTAGGCACACCCCCAGAAGGAGGGGGGTTACTCCCGTTGGCTGGCTTTTGCCAATGTGGGACATGTTCACCTGTTACCTTACCATTTGACGTCGCTTTCCTGTTATGTTCAAACACATCACAGCCACAGATTTTACGGATTTCATTGTGCAGTACAGCAGACATGCTGAAAAGAGCCCCGTATTTTTACTGCTTCATGGTAACAAATCACCGTTGGGCTAAAGGTGAACCATTTTATTATTTAGTATCCTAAGACACGTAGTTCCAAAATAAGATAGTTATCACAGACTGCAAGATTCAACAAGACCAGCCAAGCCTGTTCTGACTTTCATTCTTCGAGTGCTGAGATATTCTAGGCATCATTTTGCCGTTCTTACCATGGCTGACTGAACCGGGGATGTCTTCCGGAGCAATCCGGACACTGACGGCGTCATTTGGCAGGAGCCAGTCGATTCTCCGCAGGTAGATGAAGGCAGACATCTTTCGCGTCTTGTCTTTTGCTGGGAAAGTGCAAATCTGAGCTGCTTTGAATGTTTGAATCAAAACTCGAAACGGAATTAGAATTGTTATGATGCGGTTGCTAAGATATGGTGGTCGATTAGTGTCAGCGCGTGGCAAAGTCTTCAAGCACTTTAATCAAATGACCAGACACACGATATATATTGACAAAAGCGCGGAAAGATAATAGAAGCACCGTAAATTTAGAAGACACGCCTAAAAACAGAAAATGTTATAAATAAAATGTATTGAAGTATTTAAATAGAATTCCTTCCTGGCAGCAAGTAACGCGAGAGCTGCAGACGTGACGTTCCACAGACTCCCAGAATTCACAGCGATCGTTAAGCGACCCATTCAATCAGAATAGAAGGAAATGGCGAGGAGACGTTCTTATCTCACACTGGTTTTTATTTACAACTGAATGTTTAGCACACTTGGAAAATTCTGTAATCCATCTTCAGCCATTTCACTCTTCCACTGTAGCAACGCAAAGTGAAGAATTCTGAACAATGATGGCGGCACATTCGCAGCTGCTCCGAACTCTCCAGTGTTCCTCTGACTGTGTTTTATTGGTTTATTTGCTTCCGGTACCAGTATTTTACGCATCCTTGTTCTTCTTTACTGTTGGTGTATGTTTCTTTGATTTTATATTGTATTTTACTTGTACTTTTATCCTTAACATGGCGTCGACAGCCTTGCTCCAAAGACATCTCATTGTATTTGCACAGTGACAGTAACGCTATCTTATCTTGCGAGAGGAAGTAGCATAAGGCTGTACTGCTAACGTTAGCATTAGCAAGCCTAGCAGTGTTGGTAGTAAGGCGTTACTATAATCCCACTACTCTTGTCTGTAAGGAGTAATGTAACTAATTGCCATTAAAAAACACGGAAGGTGCTGAAATTTAAATGCACTCTTTACCTTTGTCTTGCGTGAAAATATTAATGGATAAAGGCAGCATGTTCCCTTAATTTCCCGTTTATGATGTAACGCCACCCGACCTCACCATGGCGCAATGAATGGGTGGTATTGTAGGTACGCTGATAGATACAATTAGACGGTTGTATTGTCTGGCACTGTCATAGCTGCAACACTGAAATAATATAACTAGCCAGAGAGCACACATGCATTGGCACTATGTCTCCGCGATGCTTGAAAACCCATCAGCAAACATCTCTGTGTTGCAGAAACATCGCCACCGACCATTTGCACCCACCACACGTCGAAACTCCTGGCAGACACATGGTCCAATCCCACCCGTATTAAAAGTACATTTATATGCGGTAATTGATGAGTAGTAATTTCCAGTAACCTGCACAACACTGCTGACTAGTGACGTTGCCGCCGTTGGCTGAATCCGCAGTAGTTATGGTGCTATGATGTTAGATTGTTACAGGGACTGTGATAAATGCAGACCCCTCTATTATGGTTGCGTTAAAAAAAAAAGCAAACATTTGTACTCAGATTTCATGGCGGTGTGCTTTTTATACCTTGACAAGTTTTCCTGAGATCAGATTAAAAAAATTCCAAAATATAGCAGCATATTGACGTGTATTCTCTGTATCTTAAAACGTGGCGGGTCGTCAGACTCGGATACACAGCTCTATGGTCCACACAGAGGAGATGAAGAACCTGCACTTTGCTAAGTCACGAAGTTATCTTTTGTCATGTGACTACGTTTACGTGCCTTGACGCAATTAAGATGTTTTCATGTGTTTTTAATGGCGCAGTTACAGAGCATAGCCATGTAAACGCATTAATGGGGGAATCTCATTTATAAAGGCTTCGTGTGACCGAAAAAGATGACAAACATTCATACTTACATTTGTAAGGAGATTTTGGGATTTATAAAGAAAAGGGTACGCTGGGAAAAGAACTCCTACGTTCTGCGAACGAGGCTGACGGGGATGCTGTTTCGACAGAATCCTGTAGAGGGCACTGTGCACGCTAAATTGAAGGCTCCAGGAATGTTTTCTGCTTTTCATTTTACTAAGAGAATAATAATGATTCAAATGTTTTTGGTCACACGGCCATTGGCTCTGAAATAAAACTGTCCTTTTAAATAAAACTGTTTACATTTGCAAACTGTATTGTATGCTGTGTTTGAATGTTCAGATATCGTTATTAGATATTTCACTGCATGTTTTTCAACAAAATGCCCTCTGAAATTGGTACTCTGTCACTAAGACGTACTGTACAAACAATGCATTTTCTGCCCAGGGTAAAGGCTTCTTATTCAGTTTCCCTACAGGGGATAGCTGGGGTCCGTGGGATGTTTGGAAGTTAGTGTCAGGGCATTCTGGTAGAATGTGACCTTTGGCAACAATGGGCTGGACAGCTCTGTGCTCATCTTGTCTCATCTGGGACTCCCACCATCACTGCCACTGAGCATCTCCTCTACAGGCAAACACTGAAGTGCCACCAAGACCAGCAGGTGGCTCTGGGATGCAACCACTTCTGAGGCCAGATGAGGGAGCCACTAATGATGGCTTGAAGAGATATCAGTGTTAGCATGTTCCCCTAATTTCCTGTTTATGATGTAACGCCATCCGACCTCACCGTGGCGTGATGAATGTGTGATATTGTAGGTACGCTGACAGATACAATTAGACGGTTGTATTGTCTGGCACTGTCATGGCTGCAACGCTGAAATAATATAACTAGCCAGAGAGCACACATGCATTGGCACTATATCTCCGCGATGCTTGAAAACCCATCAGCAAACATCTCTGTGTTGCAGAAACATCGCCACCGATCATTTGATTCCATATTCCCCCGATGTTGGCGCGATGTTAAAGTGATCAATATGCAACCTTTAGCCCACTCTTATCTTCCTTTATCAGGCTATATATATATATATATATATATATATATATATATATATATATATATATATATATATATATATATATATATATATATATATATATATATATATATATATGCCCTGCGATGGGCTGGCCCCCCATCCTGGGTTGTTCCCTGCCTCGTGCCCATTGCTTCCGGGATAGGCTCCGGACCCCCCGCGACCCAGTAGGATAAGCGGTTTGGAAAATGGGTGGATGGATATATATATATATACAGGTTAGGTCAAGCTGGGGGAGCATGCGCTGATGCTGCCCCTTGCCGCACCCACCACACGTCGAAACTCCTCGCAGACTCATGGCCCAGTCCCACCCTCGTTATAAGTACTTTTATATGCAGTAATTGATAACTAGTAATTTCCAGTAACCTGCACAACGCTGCTGGCTAGTAACGTTGCCACCGTTGGCTGAATCCGCAATAGTTGTGGTGCTATGATGTTAGATTGTTACAGGGACTGTGATAAATGCAAATGCAGACCCCTCTATTATGGTTGCGTTAAAAAGGTAAACATTTTACTCAGATTTCATGCATTTGGTGGTGTGCTTTTTATACCATGACAAGTTTTCCTAAAATCAGATTTAAATAATTGCAGGCTTTTCGATCCTGAACACAGCTATTCCCAAATCAGGAAGTAATGTTCTGAGTCGGGATGCTCTCCACAGCGCCGTAGTAGAAAGTCCAGTGTTGAGACCAGCATTATAAGCGGTGGTCTGGGCGTTCACTGCAGCGCGGATCAATCTGTCAACCCACGGTTCCTGATTGGGGAAGAGTGTGAACCATCAGTGTAAAAATCCATAACATGCAGCTTGATTATGGCAGAGGACATTGTGCCCAAATATTAAGGGAGGGAGTATTTAGAGATGACAATGATTATCTTCCCAGTGATGATTTGTGGCTTATCCGCTCTTTCAGAGTGCCAAGAGTGATTCTGGTAGAACTGAACGATGAATTTGTCGCGGAACATACCGAAAGGAACTGGCAGACAGATCAGGGATATCCCAGCCCATTTTGAGTTCCATTATTCCTCAAGTTGTGCCTGGTTTTAACCAACTGTCAAGATAATATTTTAAGTTTCCCTAGTGTGGATGTAGTTCAACGTATTTAGAATACATGTGTAATTGCTTCTGAGCATTTTCTGATTTGTATTTTAGTGGGCGGGAAAAAAAAATGTCAGAAAATACTTTGAGAGATCTTACTGTATGTGTCTGACGCATTTGAAAGTATTAACAAAAATGTGTAGTTTTATTTATTAGTTTGCTTTCTGTCATTTTAAGGACCTTTATCACTAGGCTTACAGACATTTTAATATAGCCCATCACTGCCTGTGGCAAGATGCAAGTAAGTCACGTGACACACCCTGTTGGGCCCAGCTTGCTCACCGCGAACATTGTTTTCCCATGACTAGTAAACCAAGGGGAGAAGCTGCGTTGGTGCCTGGTGCAAATTGACAAAGTATGCAGGAAAGTACGCTATCAAATATTCCTCACTGAATGTCATTATAGGCGGGAAAAATAAAGCAATTAGCAAGCAGCAGTGCTGTACTCTACAACTTGTGGATTAATTTGCCAGCCTGCTAGTGACATTCTAGTTAACTTCACAGGCATGACCAGGCAGTGGCGTATCGTGGTTTGTCACATATGCAGGATTCATTACAAGTGGAGAAGTCAGCTGTGTTAAAAATCAGCTAAACTGAAATGGAAGGCTTGTAGTATAAGGGAGAAGGTGAAGGAGAATGTCTTTTATGTGTTTTAAGTTGATTAAGTTTACATATGGTAAAGGTTCATTGTCTCTTCAAATGAGTGCTTGCAAATTTAAGGATCTAGGAAATTAGCTTAGTCTACTGTTGCAATAATACACAGCTGCAGACTCTTAATGCCACTCTCTGGCTCCTTCCGGTTGGTGGACGCATGTGCAGAAAACAAAGAAACAACAACTTTTTTGCTGTTTCACAAGCTTTCAAAGTAGAGTTCCATGGCACCTTTAAACTTAAAGGCCTGTATTTGCAGTAGAATGGTCATGCAATTTGGATTTAACACCAAAAAAATGTCCCTGTGCGTGCAGCATTTAATGAATTACCCCTCTATACTTTTTGCACTGCACTTGAGATCTGAAGAGTCCTTTAATTCAATAGCAAGACCACTACAATTCTCTACATGTACATCAGTTTAACCAATCATTATTTAAACTAATCAAATTTTGTGTCAAACTTCACAATATTTTAAATAACCTCACAGACACAAACCATACGCAAAATAATCCATATTTATTTAATAGAAAAACAAGAATAAGAAGTCTTATCTTAACCTATTCTTATCTTATCCTATGTAATCTTATGTCATACTATCTTACTTTAATCTTAACTTATCCTATCTTAGTCTTATCTTATTCTATGTTATCTTACATTATATACAACCTTATCTTAACCTATTCTTAGTCTTATCCTATGTAATCTTATATCATACAATCTTAGGATTAGTTAAGATAAGAACATAAGAACTATACAAACGAGAGGAGGCCATTCGGCCCATCAAGCTCGCTTGGGGAGAACTAAACTAATAGCTCAGAGTCGTTAAAATCTTATCTAGCTCTGATTTAAAGGAACCCAAGGATTCAGCTTGCACTACATTATCAGGAAGGCTATTCCATACTCTGACTACACGCTGCGTAAAGAAGTGCTTCCTTAAATCCAGCTTGAAATGTTCTCCCGCTAATTTCCACCTATGGCCACGAGTTCGTGTATTTAAACTAATGCTGAAGTAACTATTTGGTTGAACAGCATCCAAACCTGTTAGAATCTTATATACCTGGATCATGTCCCCCCTCAATCTCCTTTGCTTGAGACTGAACAGATTTAGCTCAAGTAACCGTTCCTCGTATGACATTCCTCTAAGACCAGGAATCATTTTTGTGGCCCTACGCTGCACCTTTTCTAAGGCCACAATGTCCTTTTTAAGATATGGTGACCAAACCTGCACACAATATTCTAGGTGAGGTCTCACCAAGGAATTGTATAATCTTAGCATTACCTCCCTTGACTTAAACTCCACACACCTGGAGATATACCCCAACATCCTATTGGCCTTAAAGGTTAAACTACCTTAATCTTATATTATCCTAAGTACTTGTGAGATGTCTCACCTAATTATTTACAGGTTCTATGAAAAACTATTTACATCACACTGATAGCCCATCTCCACAGCCATCTCCAGGACCCCGGGAATGGCACACAGCTGATCCAGCGCCTCATCAGGAAACATCAGCTCAGCTTGGGCACCCTCATTATCACCATATGAATAGTGACCCCCTGAATTTTGATTCCTCCCCTGCTTGCAGATGTACACTGCATGCTGAAAATCGTTCCAAAACTGATTACACCAGTAATGAGCAAGGCACTTGGCATCGTAGGTCATGGCTGAGTAGTTGCATAGATAAAAGTTATGGAACTTATTGAATCTTTCCATTTTTTCAAAAACAATAGAAGGGGACATAAGTGACGTTCCACAGACTCCCAGAATTCACAGCGATCGTTAAGCGACCCATTCAATCAGAATAGAAGGAAATGGCGAGGAGACGTTCTTATCTCACACTGGTTTTTATTTACAACTGAATGTTTAGCACACTTGGAAAATTTCCCGTATTGCCAATATTCCTAAGAATCTAGGGATATGTCGATACACTTATTGCCATGTTGTGTTTTGTCCTAAAGGTACGGATTCTAATTAACAGTTTACATGCAAAGGTTCCCGCGGTGGTTTACTTTGTGCTCTGTCTGACCCCCGGACCGTTAGACAGCAGTGCTGTAATCCATCTTCAGCCATTTCACTCTTCCACTGTAGCAACGCAAAGTGAAGAATTCTGAACAATGATGGCGGCACATTCGCAGCTGCTCCGAACTCTCCAGTGTTCCTCTGACTGTGTTTTATTGGTTTATTTGCTTCCGGTACCAGTATTTTACGCATCCTTGTTCTTCTTTACTGTTGGTGTATGTTTCTTTGATTTTATATTGTATTTTACTTGTACTTTTATCCTTAACATGGCGTCGACAGCCTTGCTCCAAAGACATCTCATTGTATTTGCACAGTGACAGTAACGCTATCTTATCTTGCGAGAGGAAGTAGCATAAGGCTGTACTGCTAACGTTAGCATTAGCAAGCCTAGCAGTGTTGGTAGTAAGGCGTTACTATAATCCCACTACTCTTGTCTGTAAGGAGTAATGTAACTAATTGCCATTAAAAAACACGGAAGGTGCTGAAATTTAAATGCACTCTTTACCTTTGTCTTGCGTGAAAATATTAATGGATAAAGGCAGCATGTTCCCTTAATTTCCCGTTTATGATGTAACGCCACCCGACCTCACCATGGCGCAATGAATGGGTGGTATTGTAGGTACGCTGATAGATACAATTAGACGGTTGTATTGTCTGGCACTGTCATAGCTGCAACACTGAAATAATATAACTAGCCAGAGAGCACACATGCATTGGCACTATGTCTCCGCGATGCTTGAAAACCCATCAGCAAACATCTCTGTGTTGCAGAAACATCGCCACCGACCATTTGCACCCACCACACGTCGAAACTCCTGGCAGACACATGGTCCAATCCCACCCGTATTAAAAGTACATTTATATGCGGTAATTGATGAGTAGTAATTTCCAGTAACCTGCACAACACTGCTGACTAGTGACGTTGCCGCCGTTGGCTGAATCCGCAGTAGTTATGGTGCTATGATGTTAGATTGTTACAGGGACTGTGATAAATGCAGACCCCTCTATTATGGTTGCGTTAAAAAAAAAAGCAAACATTTGTACTCAGATTTCATGGCGGTGTGCTTTTTATACCTTGACAAGTTTTCCTGAGATCAGATTAAAAAAATTCCAAAATATAGCAGCATATTGACGTGTATTCTCTGTATCTTAAAACGTGGCGGGTCGTCAGACTCGGATACACAGCTCTATGGTCCACACAGAGGAGATGAAGAACCTGCACTTTGCTAAGTCACGAAGTTATCTTTTGTCATGTGACTACGTTTACGTGCCTTGACGCAATTAAGATGTTTTCATGTGTTTTTAATGGCGCAGTTACAGAGCATAGCCATGTAAACGCATTAATGGGGGAATCTCATTTATAAAGGCTTCGTGTGACCGAAAAAGATGACAAACATTCATACTTACATTTGTAAGGAGATTTTGGGATTTATAAAGAAAAGGGTACGCTGGGAAAAGAACTCCTACGTTCTGCGAACGAGGCTGACGGGGATGCTGTTTCGACAGAATCCTGTAGAGGGCACTGTGCACGCTAAATTGAAGGCTCCAGGAATGTTTTCTGCTTTTCATTTTACTAAGAGAATAATAATGATTCAAATGTTTTTGGTCACACGGCCATTGGCTCTGAAATAAAACTGTCCTTTTAAATAAAACTGTTTACATTTGCAAACTGTATTGTATGCTGTGTTTGAATGTTCAGATATCGTTATTAGATATTTCACTGCATGTTTTTCAACAAAATGCCCTCTGAAATTGGTACTCTGTCACTAAGACGTACTGTACAAACAATGCATTTTCTGCCCAGGGTAAAGGCTTCTTATTCAGTTTCCCTACAGGGGATAGCTGGGGTCCGTGGGATGTTTGGAAGTTAGTGTCAGGGCATTCTGGTAGAATGTGACCTTTGGCAACAATGGGCTGGACAGCTCTGTGCTCATCTTGTCTCATCTGGGACTCCCACCATCACTGCCACTGAGCATCTCCTCTACAGGCAAACACTGAAGTGCCACCAAGACCAGCAGGTGGCTCTGGGATGCAACCACTTCTGAGGCCAGATGAGGGAGCCACTAATGATGGCTTGAAGAGATATCAGTGTTAGCATGTTCCCCTAATTTCCTGTTTATGATGTAACGCCATCCGACCTCACCGTGGCGTGATGAATGTGTGATATTGTAGGTACGCTGACAGATACAATTAGACGGTTGTATTGTCTGGCACTGTCATGGCTGCAACGCTGAAATAATATAACTAGCCAGAGAACACACATGCATTGGCACTATATCTCCGCGATGCTTGAAAACCCATCAGCAAACATCTCTGTGTTGCAGAAACATCGCCACCGATCATTTGATTCCATATTCCCCCGATGTTGGCGCGATGTTAAAGTGATCAATATGCAACCTTTAGCCCACTCTTATCTTCCTTTATCAGGCTATATATATATATATATATATATATATATATATATATATATATATATATATATATGCCCTGCGATGGGCTGGCCCCCCATCCTGGGTTGTTCCCTGCCTCGTGCCCATTGCTTCCGGGATAGGCTCCGGACCCCCCGCGACCCAGTAGGATAAGCGGTTTGGAAAATGGGTGGATGGATATATATATATATACAGGTTAGGTCAAGCTGGGGGAGCATGCGCTGATGCTGCCCCTTGCCGCACCCACCACACGTCGAAACTCCTCGCAGACTCATGGCCCAGTCCCACCCTCGTTATAAGTACTTTTATATGCAGTAATTGATAACTAGTAATTTCCAGTAACCTGCACAACGCTGCTGGCTAGTAACGTTGCCACCGTTGGCTGAATCCGCAATAGTTGTGGTGCTATGATGTTAGATTGTTACAGGGACTGTGATAAATGCAAATGCAGACCCCTCTATTATGGTTGCGTTAAAAAGGTAAACATTTTACTCAGATTTCATGCATTTGGTGGTGTGCTTTTTATACCATGACAAGTTTTCCTAAAATCAGATTTAAATAATTGCAGGCTTTTCGATCCTGAACACAGCTATTCCCAAATCAGGAAGTAATGTTCTGAGTCGGGATGCTCTCCACAGCGCCGTAGTAGAAAGTCCAGTGTTGAGACCAGCATTATAAGCGGTGGTCTGGGCGTTCACTGCAGCGCGGATCAATCTGTCAACCCACGGTTCCTGATTGGGGAAGAGTGTGAACCATCAGTGTAAAAATCCATAACATGCAGCTTGATTATGGCAGAGGACATTGTGCCCAAATATTAAGGGAGGGAGTATTTAGAGATGACAATGATTATCTTCCCAGTGATGATTTGTGGCTTATCCGCTCTTTCAGAGTGCCAAGAGTGATTCTGGTAGAACTGAACGATGAATTTGTCGCGGAACATACCGAAAGGAACTGGCAGACAGATCAGGGATATCCCAGCCCATTTTGAGTTCCATTATTCCTCAAGTTGTGCCTGGTTTTAACCAACTGTCAAGATAATATTTTAAGTTTCCCTAGTGTGGATGTAGTTCAACGTATTTAGAATACATGTGTAATTGCTTCTGAGCATTTTCTGATTTGTATTTTAGTGGGCGGGAAAAAAAAATGTCAGAAAATACTTTGAGAGATCTTACTGTATGTGTCTGACGCATTTGAAAGTATTAACAAAAATGTGTAGTTTTATTTATTAGTTTGCTTTCTGTCATTTTAAGGACCTTTATCACTAGGCTTACAGACATTTTAATATAGCCCATCACTGCCTGTGGCAAGATGCAAGTAAGTCACGTGACACACCCTGTTGGGCCCAGCTTGCTCACCGCGAACATTGTTTTCCCATGACTAGTAAACCAAGGGGAGAAGCTGCGTTGGTGCCTGGTGCAAATTGACAAAGTATGCAGGAAAGTACGCTATCAAATATTCCTCACTGAATGTCATTATAGGCGGGAAAAATAAAGCAATTAGCAAGCAGCAGTGCTGTACTCTACAACTTGTGGATTAATTTGCCAGCCTGCTAGTGACATTCTAGTTAACTTCACAGGCATGACCAGGCAGTGGCGTATCGTGGTTTGTCACATATGCAGGATTCATTACAAGTGGAGAAGTCAGCTGTGTTAAAAATCAGCTAAACTGAAATGGAAGGCTTGTAGTATAAGGGAGAAGGTGAAGGAGAATGTCTTTTATGTGTTTTAAGTTGATTAAGTTTACATATGGTAAAGGTTCATTGTCTCTTCAAATGAGTGCTTGCAAATTTAAGGATCTAGGAAATTAGCTTAGTCTACTGTTGCAATAATACACAGCTGCAGACTCTTAATGCCACTCTCTGGCTCCTTCCGGTTGGTGGACGCATGTGCAGAAAACAAAGAAACAACAACTTTTTTGCTGTTTCACAAGCTTTCAAAGTAGAGTTCCATGGCACCTTTAAACTTAAAGGCCTGTATTTGCAGTAGAATGGTCATGCAATTTGGATTTAACACCAAAAAAATGTCCCTGTGCGTGCAGCATTTAATGAATTACCCCTCTATACTTTTTGCACTGCACTTGAGATCTGAAGAGTCCTTTAATTCAATAGCAAGACCACTACAATTCTCTACATGTACATCAGTTTAACCAATCATTATTTAAACTAATCAAATTTTGTGTCAAACTTCACAATATTTTAAATAACCTCACAGACACAAACCATACGCAAAATAATCCATATTTATTTAATAGAAAAACAAGAATAAGAAGTCTTATCTTAACCTATTCTTATCTTATCCTATGTAATCTTATGTCATACTATCTTACTTTAATCTTAACTTATCCTATCTTAGTCTTATCTTATTCTATGTTATCTTACATTATATACAACCTTATCTTAACCTATTCTTAGTCTTATCCTATGTAATCTTATATCATACAATCTTAGGATTAGTTAAGATAAGAACATAAGAACTATACAAACGAGAGGAGGCCATTCGGCCCATCAAGCTCGCTTGGGGAGAACTAAACTAATAGCTCAGAGTCGTTAAAATCTTATCTAGCTCTGATTTAAAGGAACCCAAGGATTCAGCTTGCACTACATTATCAGGAAGGCTATTCCATACTCTGACTACACGCTGCGTAAAGAAGTGCTTCCTTAAATCCAGCTTGAAATGTTCTCCCGCTAATTTCCACCTATGGCCACGAGTTCGTGTATTTAAACTAATGCTGAAGTAACTATTTGGTTGAACAGCATCCAAACCTGTTAGAATCTTATATACCTGGATCATGTCCCCCCTCAATCTCCTTTGCTTGAGACTGAACAGATTTAGCTCAAGTAACCGTTCCTCGTATGACATTCCTCTAAGACCAGGAATCATTTTTGTGGCCCTACGCTGCACCTTTTCTAAGGCCACAATGTCCTTTTTAAGATATGGTGACCAAACCTGCACACAATATTCTAGGTGAGGTCTCACCAAGGAATTGTATAATCTTAGCATTACCTCCCTTGACTTAAACTCCACACACCTGGAGATATACCCCAACATCCTATTGGCCTTAAAGGTTAAACTACCTTAATCTTATATTATCCTAAGTACTTGTGAGATGTCTCACCTAATTATTTACAGGTTCTATGAAAAACTATTTACATCACACTGATAGCCCATCTCCACAGCCATCTCCAGGACCCCGGGAATGGCACACAGCTGATCCAGCGCCTCATCAGGAAACATCAGCTCAGCTTGGGCACCCTCATTATCACCATATGAATAGTGACCCCCTGAATTTTGATTCCTCCCCTGCTTGCAGATGTACACTGCATGCTGAAAATCGTTCCAAAACTGATTACACCAGTAATGAGCAAGGCACTTGGCATCGTAGGTCATGGCTGAGTAGTTGCATAGATAAAAGTTATGGAACTTATTGAATCTTTCCATTTTTTCAAAAACAATAGAAGGGGACATAAGTGACGTTCCACAGACTCCCAGAATTCACAGCGATCGTTAAGCGACCCATTCAATCAGAATAGAAGGAAATGGCGAGGAGACGTTCTTATCTCACACTGGTTTTTATTTACAACTGAATGTTTAGCACACTTGGAAAATTTCCCGTATTGCCAATATTCCTAAGAATCTAGGGATATGTCGATACACTTATTGCCATGTTGTGTTTTGTCCTAAAGGTACGGATTCTAATTAACAGTTTACATGCAAAGGTTCCCGCGGTGGTTTACTTTGTGCTCTGTCTGACCCCCGGACCGTTAGACAGCAGTGCTGTAATCCATCTTCAGCCATTTCACTCTTCCACTGTAGCAACGCAAAGTGAAGAATTCTGAACAATGATGGCGGCACATTCGCAGCTGCTCCGAACTCTCCAGTGTTCCTCTGACTGTGTTTTATTGGTTTATTTGCTTCCGGTACCAGTATTTTACGCATCCTTGTTCTTCTTTACTGTTGGTGTATGTTTCTTTGATTTTATATTGTATTTTACTTGTACTTTTATCCTTAACATGGCGTCGACAGCCTTGCTCCAAAGACATCTCATTGTATTTGCACAGTGACAGTAACGCTATCTTATCTTGCGAGAGGAAGTAGCATAAGGCTGTACTGCTAACGTTAGCATTAGCAAGCCTAGCAGTGTTGGTAGTAAGGCGTTACTATAATCCCACTACTCTTGTCTGTAAGGAGTAATGTAACTAATTGCCATTAAAAAACACGGAAGGTGCTGAAATTTAAATGCACTCTTTACCTTTGTCTTGCGTGAAAATATTAATGGATAAAGGCAGCATGTTCCCTTAATTTCCCGTTTATGATGTAACGCCACCCGACCTCACCATGGCGCAATGAATGGGTGGTATTGTAGGTACGCTGATAGATACAATTAGACGGTTGTATTGTCTGGCACTGTCATAGCTGCAACACTGAAATAATATAACTAGCCAGAGAGCACACATGCATTGGCACTATGTCTCCGCGATGCTTGAAAACCCATCAGCAAACATCTCTGTGTTGCAGAAACATCGCCACCGACCATTTGCACCCACCACACGTCGAAACTCCTGGCAGACACATGGTCCAATCCCACCCGTATTAAAAGTACATTTATATGCGGTAATTGATGAGTAGTAATTTCCAGTAACCTGCACAACACTGCTGACTAGTGACGTTGCCGCCGTTGGCTGAATCCGCAGTAGTTATGGTGCTATGATGTTAGATTGTTACAGGGACTGTGATAAATGCAGACCCCTCTATTATGGTTGCGTTAAAAAAAAAAGCAAACATTTGTACTCAGATTTCATGGCGGTGTGCTTTTTATACCTTGACAAGTTTTCCTGAGATCAGATTAAAAAAATTCCAAAATATAGCAGCATATTGACGTGTATTCTCTGTATCTTAAAACGTGGCGGGTCGTCAGACTCGGATACACAGCTCTATGGTCCACACAGAGGAGATGAAGAACCTGCACTTTGCTAAGTCACGAAGTTATCTTTTGTCATGTGACTACGTTTACGTGCCTTGACGCAATTAAGATGTTTTCATGTGTTTTTAATGGCGCAGTTACAGAGCATAGCCATGTAAACGCATTAATGGGGGAATCTCATTTATAAAGGCTTCGTGTGACCGAAAAAGATGACAAACATTCATACTTACATTTGTAAGGAGATTTTGGGATTTATAAAGAAAAGGGTACGCTGGGAAAAGAACTCCTACGTTCTGCGAACGAGGCTGACGGGGATGCTGTTTCGACAGAATCCTGTAGAGGGCACTGTGCACGCTAAATTGAAGGCTCCAGGAATGTTTTCTGCTTTTCATTTTACTAAGAGAATAATAATGATTCAAATGTTTTTGGTCACACGGCCATTGGCTCTGAAATAAAACTGTCCTTTTAAATAAAACTGTTTACATTTGCAAACTGTATTGTATGCTGTGTTTGAATGTTCAGATATCGTTATTAGATATTTCACTGCATGTTTTTCAACAAAATGCCCTCTGAAATTGGTACTCTGTCACTAAGACGTACTGTACAAACAATGCATTTTCTGCCCAGGGTAAAGGCTTCTTATTCAGTTTCCCTACAGGGGATAGCTGGGGTCCGTGGGATGTTTGGAAGTTAGTGTCAGGGCATTCTGGTAGAATGTGACCTTTGGCAACAATGGGCTGGACAGCTCTGTGCTCATCTTGTCTCATCTGGGACTCCCACCATCACTGCCACTGAGCATCTCCTCTACAGGCAAACACTGAAGTGCCACCAAGACCAGCAGGTGGCTCTGGGATGCAACCACTTCTGAGGCCAGATGAGGGAGCCACTAATGATGGCTTGAAGAGATATCAGTGTTAGCATGTTCCCCTAATTTCCTGTTTATGATGTAACGCCATCCGACCTCACCGTGGCGTGATGAATGTGTGATATTGTAGGTACGCTGACAGATACAATTAGACGGTTGTATTGTCTGGCACTGTCATGGCTGCAACGCTGAAATAATATAACTAGCCAGAGAGCACACATGCATTGGCACTATATCTCCGCGATGCTTGAAAACCCATCAGCAAACATCTCTGTGTTGCAGAAACATCGCCACCGATCATTTGATTCCATATTCCCCCGATGTTGGCGCGATGTTAAAGTGATCAATATGCAACCTTTAGCCCACTCTTATCTTCCTTTATCAGGCTATATATATATATATATATATATACTATATATATATATATATGCCCTGCGATGGGCTGGCCCCCCATCCTGGGTTGTTCCCTGCCTCGTGCCCATTGCTTCCGGGATAGGCTCCGGACCCCCCGCGACCCAGTAGGATAAGCGGTTTGGAAAATGGGTGGATGGATATATATATATATACAGGTTAGGTCAAGCTGGGGGAGCATGCGCTGATGCTGCCCCTTGCCGCACCCACCACACGTCGAAACTCCTCGCAGACTCATGGCCCAGTCCCACCCTCGTTATAAGTACTTTTATATGCAGTAATTGATAACTAGTAATTTCCAGTAACCTGCACAACGCTGCTGGCTAGTAACGTTGCCACCGTTGGCTGAATCCGCAATAGTTGTGGTGCTATGATGTTAGATTGTTACAGGGACTGTGATAAATGCAAATGCAGACCCCTCTATTATGGTTGCGTTAAAAAGGTAAACATTTTACTCAGATTTCATGCATTTGGTGGTGTGCTTTTTATACCATGACAAGTTTTCCTAAAATCAGATTTAAATAATTGCAGGCTTTTCGATCCTGAACACAGCTATTCCCAAATCAGGAAGTAATGTTCTGAGTCGGGATGCTCTCCACAGCGCCGTAGTAGAAAGTCCAGTGTTGAGACCAGCATTATAAGCGGTGGTCTGGGCGTTCACTGCAGCGCGGATCAATCTGTCAACCCACGGTTCCTGATTGGGGAAGAGTGTGAACCATCAGTGTAAAAATCCATAACATGCAGCTTGATTATGGCAGAGGACATTGTGCCCAAATATTAAGGGAGGGAGTATTTAGAGATGACAATGATTATCTTCCCAGTGATGATTTGTGGCTTATCCGCTCTTTCAGAGTGCCAAGAGTGATTCTGGTAGAACTGAACGATGAATTTGTCGCGGAACATACCGAAAGGAACTGGCAGACAGATCAGGGATATCCCAGCCCATTTTGAGTTCCATTATTCCTCAAGTTGTGCCTGGTTTTAACCAACTGTCAAGATAATATTTTAAGTTTCCCTAGTGTGGATGTAGTTCAACGTATTTAGAATACATGTGTAATTGCTTCTGAGCATTTTCTGATTTGTATTTTAGTGGGCGGGAAAAAAAAATGTCAGAAAATACTTTGAGAGATCTTACTGTATGTGTCTGACGCATTTGAAAGTATTAACAAAAATGTGTAGTTTTATTTATTAGTTTGCTTTCTGTCATTTTAAGGACCTTTATCACTAGGCTTACAGACATTTTAATATAGCCCATCACTGCCTGTGGCAAGATGCAAGTAAGTCACGTGACACACCCTGTTGGGCCCAGCTTGCTCACCGCGAACATTGTTTTCCCCATGACTAGTAAACCAAGGGGAGAAGCTGCGTTGGTGCCTGGTGCAAATTGACAAAGTATGCAGGAAAGTACGCTATCAAATATTCCTCACTGAATGTCATTATAGGCGGGAAAAATAAAGCAATTAGCAAGCAGCAGTGCTGTACTCTACAACTTGTGGATTAATTTGCCAGCCTGCTAGTGACATTCTAGTTAACTTCACAGGCATGACCAGGCAGTGGCGTATCGTGGTTTGTCACATATGCAGGATTCATTACAAGTGGAGAAGTCAGCTGTGTTAAAAATCAGCTAAACTGAAATGGAAGGCTTGTAGTATAAGGGAGAAGGTGAAGGAGAATGTCTTTTATGTGTTTTAAGTTGATTAAGTTTACATATGGTAAAGGTTCATTGTCTCTTCAAATGAGTGCTTGCAAATTTAAGGATCTAGGAAATTAGCTTAGTCTACTGTTGCAATAATACACAGCTGCAGACTCTTAATGCCACTCTCTGGCTCCTTCCGGTTGGTGGACGCATGTGCAGAAAACAAAGAAACAACAACTTTTTTGCTGTTTCACAAGCTTTCAAAGTAGAGTTCCATGGCACCTTTAAACTTAAAGGCCTGTATTTGCAGTAGAATGGTCATGCAATTTGGATTTAACACCAAAAAAAATGTCCCTGTGCGTGCAGCATTTAATGAATTACCCCTCTATACTTTTTGCACTGCACTTGAGATCTGAAGAGTCCTTTAATTCAATAGCAAGACCACTACAATTCTCTACATGTACATCAGTTTAACCAATCATTATTTAAACTAATCAAATTTTGTGTCAAACTTCACAATATTTTAAATAACCTCACAGACACAAACCATACGCAAAATAATCCATATTTATTTAATAGAAAAACAAGAATAAGAAGTCTTATCTTAACCTATTCTTATCTTATCCTATGTAATCTTATGTCATACTATCTTACTTTAATCTTAACTTATCCTATCTTAGTCTTATCTTATTCTATGTTATCTTACATTATATACAACCTTATCTTAACCTATTCTTAGTCTTATCCTATGTAATCTTATATCATACAATCTTAGGATTAGTTAAGATAAGGTTAAACTACCTTAATCTTATATTATCCTAAGTACTTGTGAGATGTCTCACCTAATTATTTACAGGTTCTATGAAAAACTATTTACATCACACTGATAGCCCATCTCCACAGCCATCTCCAGGACCCCGGGAATGGCACACAGCTGATCCAGCGCCTCATCAGGAAACATCAGCTCAGCTTGGG